>NC_090450.1:906570756-906893102 GCF_031143425.1 Pleurodeles waltl
CAAACAGCAGGCCCTCGAGTTGGATAGTCCCTGGTGGGGTGGAATCTCTTTGCTTGAAACAACAGCCGAGGCTGGGCAAGCAGTCCATCCCCAAACAGACCAAGTGTGCCCAATTAACCCGAGTACAATGCTGGCTGGACCCTCTTCCCTAGTGGGTGGGGAGAGGGCAGGCTCTCTGGGAAGCCAGGTTCGGAGGAGAGACTCATCAGAAAGGGCTGAAAGGTGGCTGCACACACAGCCCACAGAGCAGGCCAGCCTAGGCTCGGGCCTGGACCCTGGCAGCACCCGGTTGAGAACCACTGGACCACAAGGTGGTTTGGCATACCTTGTGCCTAGTAATCTAGAGCAAGGCTACCCCGCTTTCTTGTACTCCGTGCGCCCAGAGTCCTCAGGTTCTGGCAGGCTGGAGGAAGGGAGTGACTGCCCAGGGTCCAGTCAGAGTTCTCTTAACACAGCCAATGCATGGGAGTCCTCCCCTGTCACTGACGCATTGCCATTCGGAGGACGAAGCCCAGGACAGGGGCTCCCACCGCAGGGGCTGCCAGGGCCCCTGAACCCGAACTGGCAGGGGAAGCCTTCCTGGGCCCGGTTGATTCCCAGGCCCGGGCCACTCGGGGTATGGTAGGCTGGAGAAAGGGAGCACCCATTCCAGGGCCCGGTGTAGGCTCCTGAAACCGAACTGGCAGGGGAATTGTCCCCGGGCCCAGTGGACTCGCAGGCCTGGGACCCTCAGGGTACGGCAGGCTAGAGGAAGGGAGCGCCCATTCCAGGGCCTGGTGGGGGCCCGGTTGGGGATCTCTGAACGCAGGGGAGGCCTCCCCGGACCTTGTCCCAGGTGCCTTGTCACACAGCAGGCCAGAGGACGAAGCCCAGGACGGGGGCTCCCACCCCAAGGCCTGCTGGAGCCCTGGCCCGGCAGGGTCCCCTGAACTTGAACTGGAAGGGGAAGCCTCCCTAGGCCCGGTGGACTCCCAGGCCCAGGTCCCTCACGGTACGGCAGACTGAAGGAAGGCAGTGCCCGCCCCAGTGTTCGTCAGGGGCCCAGGACCTGGTTGGTGCTCTCTGAACACGGCAAACCTCAAATATAGCTACAAAAAATCATGTTTTTCTCACATTTCTCACTGGTCTGACCGGGCCAGCATACATTTCCTAACACCCAGCATTCCCTTCGGTCTCCTAAGTAAAATGATACCTCACTTGTGTGGGTGGGCCAAGTACCTGCAACAGGGATGTGCCAAAAACGTGTAGAGATTGAGGGGATATCACAGCGAGTTGATAAGTGCAATTTTTATATTGTTTTTAGGCTGATGCTGCTTTGGGCACCAACATAAGGGAGATAGTTTTCTGGGATCCACCATTGTTTTCAGATCCATATCTGTCGCTAACTGGAAGAAGGTTGAAAGCACCACAAAAATAGGAAAAATGGGGTACGTCCCAGTAAAATGCCAAAACTGTGTTGAAAAATGTGGTTTTCTGATTCTAGTCTGCCTGTTCCTGAAAGCTGGGAAGGTGGTGGTTTTAGCACTGCAAACCCTTTTTGATACCATTTGCAGGGAAATAACCAGATGCTTTCTTCTGCAGCACTTTTTTCTAAATTTTCCCCAAAACTCCAAATTTTAGCTGTATTTTGGCTGATTTCTCGGTCCTCATCAGGGTAATCCACAAACTCTGAGTACCTTTAGAATCTCCAGGATGTTGGAAAAAAAGGACGCAAATTTGTCATGGACAGCTTATGTGGACAAAAAGATATGGGGGCTTAGTGCAATCTATCCCAAATAGCCAAAAAAAGGCTTGGCACAGGAGGGGGAAAAGGCCTGGCAGCGAAGGGGTTAAGCACCCCTGCTCTTCAAAATAGCTACTAATCCCCCCTTTTAAAAAGAAATTCTTCCCTCGCCCAGGGACATCTTAAGGATTTTGGGGGCTCTGGGCCAAATATCTTTTGGGGGCCGTGTTCGGAACAGCTTTGGATTTATGATACAATTTCACGCCCTCCTCAGCCAGGTCACAGGAACACTCGTCCAAATTCTTAATGTGTTTACATCCACAGGGGTGTGGAATTTATTAAAATATCTACTTGTCCAGTGGACAGGTTGCTTCTCAAATCTACTTGTCCTGTAAAAAGATCTACTTGTCCCTTTGGTGCCATGTAGTGTGGCGACAAATTATGGCAGCAATCTCATTATGTAAGTGCTCTGATAATAGCCTCTCTGATTATGCCAGGGCTACTACCATAGTAGGGCTTAAATACTTGCAGTTTCAATCCCTACTGTAACAATTTCCTTATTTTGCCACCTTTCTGCAGATCTGCATACTGGGGCTGGAGGAAGCAGTAAGCAATAGTTCTAGGGCTGGAATGCCTTTGAGTCTGCAAACCTACTAACCTGCATGTTTTAAAGATTTTTACCAGCTTCTCTCTAATATTTTCCCATAATAAGAAAGGTTGGACATTTACTCCTGACAATGGCAGAATTAGAACTTCTTCCAGGGTTGGGAAGAAAGTGGCTGGAGGGAAAATGAACTTGCAAATGCTCAATAGATTTTTACATGAGCAAATCTACACATCGTATTTACCCATGCTAAAATACAGTTCACAAATATTTTATAGGGTACAACATATACCATGGGTGCACTTTTGTGACTTTCTTTAAGAATTTGGGGCCACATGTAGGTAGGTTCAGATTTGCGACCTGCAAATTGCGAGTCGCAAATCCGAATGTAGGATGGTGTCCCCGACACCATCTGTGACTCGCAAGGGCTTCGCAAATGCCCACCTCATGAATAATCATGAGGTGGGTCGCAATTTGCGACCCCCTCGCGAATGGCGGCCCTCACAGGGATGGTGGCCTGCTGGAGACAGCAGACCACCATGTCTGTGACTGCTTTTCAATAAAGCAGTTTTTTTTTTTGTAATGCAGCCCGTTTTCCTTAAAGGACAACGAGATGCATAACAAAAATGAAACATGAAACGTTTTTGTTTCATTTTTTCAGAGCAGGCAGTGGTCCACAGGAAAAATGAAAAAATTAAAAAATGTTTACAGTGACATTCACAATGGGGAAGGGGTCCCTTCCCTTTTGCGAAAGTGTTAGCACCCATTTGAAATGGGTGCAAACTGCGATTGGTTTGCACCCGCGTTCGCGGTCACAAAACAATCCTACATTGCACTGCGAGTCGCAATTAGGAAGGGAACACCCCTTACTAATTGCGAGTCGCAAACCCGTTTTGCGATTCGGTAACCAGGTTACTGAATCGCAAAACTGGGTTTGTGCATCACAGTGTGCTTTTTGCATGTCGCAAACAGCGAAAGTCGCTGTTTGCGACATGCAAAAAGCTACCTACATGTGGGTCTTGGTCCCTAATTAGGTCTGGTGTTAACAAAGACATTTTGTTTTTATTAAACTTCTATTTCTCTCTCTTTCGGCCGGCTTTACTGTGAGTGATCGCATTCTGCTCTTCCACAAGGAGCATATTGCCACACAAAGTAGTTTTGTTCAGTGTCAGGAACTACAGTGGCAATCAGTGACGTAACTAAACTGGAGGGTGCCCCTTTGTAAAGAACATGGAGGAGCCCCCTCTCCAGACTCACTCAGGGCAGGTGCTGTGCTGAAGGGGCCCCCTGGAGGGCGGCTGCGGGGCCTTTGTTATGCCGCTGGTGTGCTTTTAGAGAGTTCAAAAACTTTTTTGGGGGGGTTTGCCAGTGTTTGTTACAATGTTGAGGGCCTGGTAGCTCCCACAACAATAAAGTGTTACAAAAGCCATGTCAAAACAAGACACGCATTGATGAAACTAAAAGACTTATAAAAATATGTCAGATCAGTTGGCTTTGTCAGTGTTTGTTTATTTTCATGCTTCCCATAATCGTGTTGAAAATGGTTACACTGATTTTCCATTAGAAATATTTTTGGGAAATACTAGCATGCATCAACACATTTTACTAAATGACACTTCATTTGCATATAATCAGAGAGCATTCTGGGAGCATTAAACTTAGCCTCATAGCCTAAACTTTTCAAACATGTGTATACACGTTTTTTTTTTTTTGTACTGGAACCAACGTCAGTAGTGAAGTGTGACCTTAAAACATTTATTTACAGCACTCACCCTAATAATGAAGACTTTCAAATAATGAACCATAAATACAAGTTCTACAGCATTATCTTTTGGAAACACATTAACTCAACTGCAGAGAGTTCCACTCTCTGTAATCAGGCAGCCAAAGGGTTTGTGCTGCAGGGGGTTGGGCCTACTTGTCCCAAGGACAAAGTAAACATAAAAACTTGTAGCCCTTGACCCCAAACAAGATGTCCCCAATATCCAGGGGTTGTGATGTGTGTTTCCAATATTGTAACACAGCAGCGGTTCACTGATACTATAGCAAATAATCTCTGCGACACCCTTCCATTTTTCATTAACAGGTCCTGTTTTGATCTAAAATAATTTTTTTATGGATTTTGCCTGAAACATAAATACAACCTTTTTCTGCAAAATGTCTGTAATAGACTCTCACACATCACCCGCATTAAAAAAAAGAAATATAGGAAATTGGTGTTTAAAACAATCTGTTAAAGAATTATTCAAGGTCATCAGGGAAAGATTCTCTACCGAACAGAGCTGGTTTTATTGGGCTCCCTCAAAGGTTGGGGTCCTGGGCCAGAGCCCACTTTGCAAATGCCTTAAAACGTCTCTGCTCCCGACCCTGAAAAAAAGAGACAGCATACTAATCTCTCCTGAGGAGCTACACTAGGGTTATGGCAGCACAGTTCTCCTGCCTCTATCTCATGCAAAACACAGAGGTGGTCGGTTATGGATAATTAGGACCCCCTTCCTTAGAGGTGCAACAAATACTTTTCATGACGGATACGAACTAGGGTTTTTTTCTTTCCAGTTTTACAGATTCGCCAACCAAACTGATAGATTTTGGGGAATAGGAATGGGGCATATTTAAGGAAAGTGGTGCTGCACCTAGTGCAGCTCAACTTTCCTTGCGCCCCTTAGCGCCCCCCTACCAGCACCATGTGTGCACCGTAATAAAGCTATTGTGTACCATGGTGCAGGGTAGGAGGCCATAGCGTAATTTTTATTGACGCTATTGATGTACTTTGCAGGAGTTGAGCCAAAATATTGGTGCTACTCCTGCAGAATACATAGGGACCCATTATAATGGAAGCCCCCTTTTAACGGCTGCTCTCAGCAGGCGTTAAAAGTGTGGAAAATAATGATGCAAGAAAATCCGTCAGAATTACTTGTGCCATTTTTTCAGCCCCCCTAATGGGGGAACGCCCCTTTTGCGTACATTATGCCTGGTGCAGGCATATTATAGTGCAAAGGGTTACATTGTGGCGCAATGCATGCATTGCGCCACTTTGTAAATATAGTGAGAGGATTTTGGCCTCGTTGGGCCACATTAGCATAGAAAAGGGCACTAATGTGGAGCAAGGTGGCGCTAGGGGCTTATAAATATGCTCCTTTATTTGTGTGAAAAAGGCCACTTTATTGAAAGAGGCGAACATCACATAATATAACCCTGGCCTTAAGCCTTACAAAACTAAACCTCACTATACAGACAAGTTACCTATGTTAAACTATCCCCACCCCTACAAAGGTCCCTTCCCTCAATAACCTAAACCTGCAAAGCTCTACCCCCTTGTGGGTTAAACTTCCTCTCTTGAGGCCTTTAACCTCCCATACAGTTTCAATTCAGCTATTAACCTGCAACTAATTTAACTTGTTAAAGAACCTTAAACTTCCCGCTTTGTCCCAGTGTGCGCATGTCTACCTGTTCCCTTTTGGCCTGGATTGCCCCTGCCAACAACAATAAACTTGGCTAACTCCTGCCAACTTCTCGGACAACTGCCACCTAGAAAAAGGAACCAAGCCCTTCTTTTTCTGCCCCCTCAAATAACCTCCCACCTTCTAGTGGATGTTAAGTGCTGCTGCTATGACCTCACAAATCTGCAATAGGTAGAGTTTCATGCCATAGAAGGACAAATGCACTCCACCCCCCCGGACAAATTCCGAACCGTCATTACTCAGGTCCCTGTGTTCAACTTTGCCTATACTATTCCTTCTACAAAAACTCTTCATCTCCTTGTTAATCTTCCTTCTTGTCTTTTCTGTGGCTGCTGGTTTGAGCGCCCCCCTCCAGACTCTCCTGGGTATAAATTCTGTCCACATAATGTGGCTGCCTGACCATTGCCTCTGGACTTCTATAAGGTCGTCTTTCATTCCTTGCAGTAGTGCTACCCCTTTTTTCATTAACCAAATTGTTTTCCCCTAAGTGAAGAAGCTAAATATCTGGACATTATCTCCTAATCATTAATCTATTCAAACATGGCAAGAGTTCCTTTCATCACATCCCCCCCTTTCCCATGCCATTGAACATACAGCCTTGATGGGTCGAAGCGCAAGTTAGTGCTGTGCACACTTCCCTGTGCCTGTTTCTCCGCCCACTTTACGAACAAACGTCCTACAGTCCACTGGGATAGGCTGGGTGCTTCTGGGCCTGGCACTGAACCTGAAAAAACAGGACATGTGTAAGTATGTGCTCACTGACTATCTCAGCCCTCCCCACTGTACGTACCATCGAAAACAATTTGAAGACCACCTTCCTAGTCTCACGATATTGTCCCTACCCCAACCCCTTTTTCCTGCTTCAGGTGCCATTTCAATGCGAAAAGAATGTGTCCCATAATTCATACCCTCCACACCCAGCTGAGTCAAAGCCTTGCGCAAAACCTCTAGAAGCTGGTAAGCAGTTACTGGCCTGCCGTCTTGCTGCGGAAAACCCCTTATCTCCTGTGACTTAATTCCTGCTCAGTACCAACGCTCAACGGGCAAAATTCTGCTACTGGGTATTTGAACAGGAGTACAAATCTGCTCTGCCCCCTTTGATCCGTCTTGGACTTGTGAAGCCAGACTCCCAGTTCTTCCCTGCAGGGCTACACTTCCCTCCACAGTAACCCTCTCATCCCTTTACCCCCCAAAAGTTTAGATACTTTAAATGACCCAAAGAACATCCATGTCATTAAGGTCGCAAGTAGAATCTTTTCATCCCCTCCTGAACATACCAATTTTAAGGGTTGGATTACTGAAAAAAATAACTCCCAGGACAATGGCTGTCTCTTTGGTCCAGCTCGTCCCCTCTCAGGAGCCCGTCCTTCAAGAATCCTTGTGCCCAATTCCCCAGGCGTTGCGGTATACCCCCAAAACAGCTTGCCTATAAAGGCAATCCCTGCCAGTTTGCCTGCTATTGTCACTCTGGACTGTTCTTTCTCAATTAATAACATCAAAAACTACAACATGTCCTCCACTCGATCCCCCGAATCCCTTTTCCAATGCGCCCCACAATCCAAGAACTACCCCCAAC
This sequence comes from Pleurodeles waltl, assembly GCF_031143425.1. Lineage (NCBI taxonomy): Eukaryota > Metazoa > Chordata > Amphibia > Caudata > Salamandridae > Pleurodeles > Pleurodeles waltl. The sequence goes on from NC_090450.1 coordinate 906,578,121, forward strand.
CCTGACTATATGCCTGTTGTGTCGAAACTGCCTACGACTAGCTGTAGCATCCTCTGTTGCTTGCTGTTCACAGTTCGGGTGGCATCCAGCTCCTGACCTTGTCTCCCACTTCTCCCACTGTGAACGAGACAAAGCATCCACAATGTCGTTGTTTACACTTTGTACATGTTGCCATCTGAGCATAATGTCAAACTTCAGACACTGCAAAAAAAAGATCCGCAGCAGCTTCAACACTTGTGTGTCCCTTGCTGAGTGCCTGTTCACCACCTGCACTACTGCCATGTTGTCAAAATGGAATAGTACCTTCCTGTGCGCCAATTGCTCTCCCCGCAAAGACACTACTACTAATGGGAAAAATTCCAAACAATGCAGTGCCCCTCCTCCTGTCTTCCAATCTTTTGGCCATTCTTCTGCACACCAATGGCCTTGCCAGTACAGTCCAAGCCTGATTCCCCAACGTGGGGTCTGGGTAAACTTGCACTTCCCACTCAAGCTCTGGCCTCACCCCGAGGGGCACTTAATTAAATGATTCCAAAACTAAAAGCCACATTTGCAAATCTTCCTTCATTCCCGCTGACAACCTTATGTGGTGGTGTGGCAGGGATAAGCCAGAGAGTGACATCCCCAACCTTCTACAAAATTGAGGTGTCTCAATAACACCTGTACCTCCTTCACTGTCACCTTGTGATTTGCCAGCATCAATTCCAGTAGCAAATGCATTGTCAGTTTCTTGTCCAATGGTAAACAGGTCTCCATCGCCCCTGAGTCAAGTTCAATGCCCAAGAACAGCAGCACCATGCTGGGTCCAACTGTCTTCTCTAGTGGTAGTGAAACCCCTAAGTCTTCCGTAATCCCTTGAAAGCTATCCAGCATGCTTTGACAGTCAAGCATGCCCATTCTTCCCACAAAAAAGAAGTTGTCAAGGTGATAAGTCACATGTACGTAGCCTGTCCCCCACGTAAAGGCCCATTGCAGGAACATGCTAAAACCCCCAAACAATGCACATGAAATCGAACATCCAATTGTAAGCTCCTTGTCCGTGTGCCACTGTTCCTCAAATTGAATATCTAGTAACTGAACATCATCTGGATGCACCGGTAACAAGCAGAAGGCTGACTTTATGTCACTTTTTGTCATCAAGGCACCTCTACCCATTTCCCCGACAATACCTATTGCCACATCTACTGAGGAATATGTCACAGAAGACTGCTCATCCGATATGAAATTGTTGATGGAGCTACCCTCCGGCCACGAGAGATGCTGTATAAGCCTGAATTGCCCTTTTTCCTTTTTTAGCACAACTCCAATAGGTGATACCATCAAGTCCACCATCACCCAGTCATGAAAAGGCCCTGTCATCCTTTCCTTTCTGATCTACTTCCACAATTTGTCTTGCACCATATGCCTCAGAGGAGCCACTGATTTAAGATTGCTCACCCATCTGTGCATCCTCAGACCTACATACCTGTTGCGGGTTTTGGGGCCCACACCCCTTGGCAGAATAAGTGGACAGACTAGGCTGGGTAGGTAATACTGATCCATTATTTTTTGTTTTTTTAAAAAAACAATGCAAATGTCCAGCAATGTTCTACAAAGGGAGTTGTTGTTGGTTTCCTTCCCTGGTTGTTTGGTAACTGTTTTTTCTTTCCAAGGGTCTCCCTTCTGCTTGTGGCTCCACTTGCCTCTTGATTTGCTGTGGACCTCAGGGAGGAAGATAGGAACAGATGGTCAGGTAAGCGTGGTCACTATGGTTGTTATAGGGATGGGAGGGGGTGGGGTATGCGAAGAAATCAGAATCACCCGTGCTTTATATCACCTTTGTGCAGTGTGCAGTAAACTTAGAGTTTTCCCTTGTACTCACCAACGTTTCCGTACTGTGCACGTGGGCCACAATGTGTGCGCTACCATCAAGCACTGGCTAAGGTGGGCATCTTCCCTGTCCCTCTGGAGCCACTGTCCCCACCGTCCCCTCCCCATTAGACCTCAGCTAAACACCACCTCAAGAAAGCCAGCTGGTTCTCCCCCATACTCCAGGTGCACCTGCAGACTGCTAGAGAAAAGATGGAGAACAGCAAGTCCCTGGAAGAGTTTGAGGCCTTCAAAGCTGCCACCAAATCCCACCACCACCTCATCAGAGTCACCAGGAAAGCCACCATGCAGGACTGCATGAGCGTCCCTGCTCACATCACCAAAGAACCCCAATCGAAAACGGCTAGCACCCCTTCATCTCAAGACCTCTGCGACAGACTAGCAATCTTCTTCCACTGGAAAATCAAAGACATATATGACAGCTTTAGATCCGAAGACCCTTCGAGCACTCCAACAACCCCCCAGCCCCGCCCACCGAACCATCAAAGATCCTGCACTGCTGGACCACCCTCACCACAGACGAGACCCGCACCATCCACTCCGGAGCCTCTAGGGACACCTGTCCTCACCACATTTTCAACAAAGCCAACACCTCCATCGCACCCGAGCTCCGCCACATCCTCAACTGTTCCATAGAGACAGCCACCTTCCCAGAGGACTGGAAGCATGCTGAGATCCGCCCACTCCTGAAGAAACCCATGGCTAACCCCTTGGACCTCAAGAATTACTGCCCCATCTCTCTGATGCCTTTCACAGCCAAGTTCATCAATAAGGCCATTAACGCTCAGCTCTGTAAGCACATCGAGGGCAACAAAACCTGGGCACCTCCCAATCATGCTTCAGGAGCAACCACAGCACAGAGACTGCCCTCCTCGCCGCTACAGATGACATCCGCTCGCTCCTTGACCGCAGCCATACAGTAGCCCTTATCCTAAAGGATACCGCCTTTGACACAGTCTCACACCTCACCCTCTGCTCCAGGCTCCACGCAGCTGCCATCCGCGGAAAGGCCCTACAATAAATATGCTCCTTCCTATCCGGCAGAACACAGAGAGTAAGACTCCTGCCTTGCCTGGCAGCTGCAGAGTTCCACAGGGTTCCTCCCTGAGCCCCACACTCTTCAACATCTACATGGCCCCGCTCGCATCCATCGTCAGGAACCACGGGCTAAACATCTTCTCCTACGCCGACGATACCCAACTGATCATCTAACTGACCGAAAACCCCATTACTGCTCAGCTCTGACAAGACCGAAATCCTCATCCTGGGACCATCCACATCAGACTGGGACAGCAACTGGTGGCAATCCCCCCTCGGCAACTCCCCACCCCAAATTATCACACACACAACCTCGGCTTCATCCTGGACTCATCGCTAACCATGACACGCCAAGTCAACTCAGTTGCATCCTCCTGCTTTCACACACTCCGACTTCTTAGGAAGATGTACAAATGGATCTCAAATGACTGCCACGAAACCGTAACCCATGCCCTGGTTACCAGCAGACTTGACTATGGCAACGCCGTCTACGCCAGTACCACCCAAAAGAACATGAAGAAACTACAGCACATCCAAAACGCCTCCATCAGACTCATTCTGGACATTCCTCTCCGCGAACACATCTCCAATCACCTAAGAGACCTCCACTGGCTTCCTTTCGAGAAAAGAATTAACTTCAAACTCCTCATCCACGCATACAAGGCCCTCCATGACCTAGGACCCACTTATCTCAAGCACACCCTCACCTTCTACTCCGCCATCAGACCTCTCCACTCAACAAGCACTAGCCACTGTACCCTGCATACGGAAGACCTCAGCTGGTGGACGATCCTTAGCCTACCTCGCGGCAAAGAGCTGGAGCACCCCACCCCTACACCTCAGGCAGCCACCATCGCTACCTCAATTGAGGAAGGACCTTAAGACCTGGCTCTTCAACCGACCCTCAGAGGACAAACTCCCCCAGCGCCCTAAGACCCTTACGGGTGAGTAGTATGAACCCTAATTTGATAAACCATCCATTAAAGCTATGTATGCTGTCTTGTACCTGAGAGAGCCACTCCCTCCTGGGCGAGGTGGGCGTTGCATTCTCCGGCTGGTCTCTCTGTATGGTTCGGGTGGGTCCTGGCTCCTTCTGCATATGCTGTTCGTTTGCTGTCCTCTCCGGTCGCTCCTTTCAGCCTCCTCCGTCTCCTGCCATGCCTTTTTCCTTCTTCCGCATCTCGTCCCTCATTTGTGTCTCCATTCGGCCTGCCTCCATTCCATGCAGTTGAACGTCCTCACACGCTGCATCCACTGGTCCTGTGCGTCTTTCCTCTGTTGTTCCCTAGGGGTACTTGTCAGTGCATGTCTCCTCATCCGGGTGCACATCTATTACCATTGAGTAATTGGTAGTCCTGTCACAATACCCCAGATGGAAACCCCCTGTGAACCTCTCCAACAGTATTCTGGCATCATCTTTGTTCTCATAGTGAGTCAACCAAACTTTTACTTAGTCTAGCTTAATGGGAGTAAGAGCTCTTTCCACCAGTCCCCTGTCCACCCCGTCCTCACCTAAACCTTGGGATTGTGCCTGTGGCTGTTAAGCCAGCTGTCCTGTTGCCTGTGTCTACTGTCCTGTTGCTGTGTTAGATTGACCCCCCTACCCCATAACAATTAGGAGGGGCGTGTCTGCCTGCACATTTAGATAATTTGTGTCTAAATTTATAATACTGTCTAGTGCACAGTCTGTCCTTATTGTGCTTTATTTGTTGACCCCACTCCTCCCTGAGTGGGGCACCCTTGAAAGGAACGTTACACTAGCTAGGCCACTAGCTGTGAATATAGTCTTGCCAAACTTGGCAGGGCCGAAGGTATGGTGCCAAAGATCAGAATCCTCTCCCCTCCCCATTAGTCTTCAGTGTCTACTGCCATGCGTGCCCTAAACTCATTGTCATACTGGGCCAAGGCGTAGCCCCTGTAATTAACATTCGCCTTCCGTGTTGTGTCAGTGTACTTAAATAGAGTCACACACCACTCCGCCTGTTTCTCACAATATACACTTGCATAAATAAAGAGAGCCGCCGTCCATTTCTCAATAGACAAGGGTTCCTTTGGGCATTTGGCCATCTCGTACTCCTCCTCCTTTTAGCGTTCCTTTGCCCTCAACTCCCTAGCAACGGCTTCAGCATCTCTACATATTCCCCATTTTCTTTTGTTGTCGGCATAAGATGCACTCTCAATGGCTTCAACGCACCCACATATGTCAACTTTTTGACTTTCAGCTCTTTACTCTACTTGGGTTCTTTTTTGTCACATTCTTTATCCCCATCTCTAACCCCAACCTCAGGCTTCTTTACTGTCTCATCATGCAATGCCCTCTGCATCCCCCTCGGAGGTGCCAGTCCTTTTGCCGTCTGCTGTACTAACACCTGATTTCTTGTCCGTCTGACCTTCTTTCCCAGTGTCAATCTCCCTTTCTGCACTGTCCTCTGTACCCACTCCGGTGTCTGTCACATATGCTCCACTCTGAAATCTCATATTGCCCTTTTGCGACTCCTACACATCCACACCCACAGACACCATCACCACCATTTTACGTGCCCCCACATGATCTTTACCTGGCGCCAAGCAGTGCTTAATTTGTGCTTGTTGTTTCCGGTGCAGAGCACCAGCACTTATTTTTCTGCCTCAAACATTTACTGCGAGCAAAAGACACATATGGGAAAGACGGAGGAAGAGAAAAGCGAAAAAGCGTCACAATCGGAGAAAGCTGAAAGCTGCAAGAGCTAGCTGAATGGGCAAGGAGTGGCTATAAAGGGATTGAAGAGGCCCGAGATGGCTTCAGGATTACGCTGCCGTAGTATTATGTGTTCGTACATTTAATTACAGTAGCCGGGTGTTTCATGGGAGAGCTTTGGGCACCGGCATGTTTTTATTTCCAAATTAAACACTGGCGCCAAGTTGGTGCCCCTGCTGGAGCCCGCCGCCTCGCCAACTCGTCTCTCCTGATTGCCACTTCCAATCACTAAAGTGTGGCTTCTTTGTCTTTTCCGTCTGTAACACATTAACCACAGAGTGATGAGAATCTCCCCCCTGACCACCCTACCCCTGGCTTCAACATCGTCTCTCCTCACCCTTCTGCTCGTCTTCCTCAACCAGTTCACCTTCCTCTAAACTCTCATCGTCATTATCCAACCCTGTATCCTCATCCATATAAATACATTCACTCCGTTTGGCAGCCTTTGCCACCTGCCACTGCGGAATTACTTCAAAATACCATTCGGCTCTCTGTGTCCTACTCGGGTGGGGGGCTGTACCTTGCCCTCCCAACCTATTTACTAATGCCTGCGGTTGCACAGCCAAAGCCATACCGGGCCTTCTTGTCGCAGTGATCTTGCTGTCCCCCGACGGAGCCCAGCAGGCCGGACAGGGCCACGCCTTTACTTCTTCTCGGGGTCACCGGCTGCAACCGAGTCCTCTGTGTTTCCATACCGTGTTACCTGTAAAGATCCCTATCTCATGCCGCGCAGGGCTTACCTCCCCTTCTAACATCCCTTTGACTCCCTCCTTCACTTTTCCTGTTCTCACCGGCTTTGTGACGGTGCCCCCTTTGTGTCCCAGCCTTACATATACCCTATGGGGCCTCTCTCGGACTCCCCTCCTGTTTGTCCCCCACCCAAGCTGTATGCCCCCTCAAACATCCCCCCCTTCTTCCTCCCTCTTGCTCTGTTCAAGTCCCTCCACCCAAAGGGCGGCCTTATTACTGCCTCCAGTGGGTCCCCCAAAAACCTCGCCAGCAGTCCCCTTGCCCCCCCCCCCCCAGTACGTGCTCTAACCACCCCTCCTTCCTCAACTCTGTCATATTCACTCTCCCCCTCCTCAAGCAGTCCTTGTCCTCTCATTCCCTCTTGCGCCTCTCTTTCTTCCATAAATAGTTCCCCTCTCTCCATCCCTGCTCTTTCCCATTCATATTCCATGATATCCCGCTGCCCTTTGCTTTCCCCATCCCAGCTTGCTGCCCTATTGTGCTGTCCTCGTCCCCTGCTCGCCCCTCCCCCCTCCCTTTCTTTGATGTTACCTTTGTATTAAATTCTGCCCCACCACTGCTCTTCTCAGCATGGTGCCTGAGAACTCCGTGTTAGTGCTGCAGCGCTTTCCGCTGCTGCAAGCTACCAAAGGCACTGCCTGGGCACCAAAGCTAGGGTGACCACCTGGCATTGAGGCAAATTCTGGACAGGACTGTAAAAAATTCAGGACAAAGGGTCAAAATTCAGGACAGAAATTCAGGGCAAAGGGTCAAAATTCAGTACAAAAATTCAAGAACAAACGTCAGTTTTACAGACACACCCAAGAGAGGCCATGCCTCATATTTATTCACTTTGGTCTTTTTGTGATTGCCTCCTGGTATGCTACATTCAGGTGTCACATTACATCCTTGTTCAGTAGTAAATTAATGCCCGTCAGCACTGCTTCTAGGCCATCATCCCTACCCAAATGTACCCAATCTTTCTTGAAGAGAAAGAAACAGCAACATTTTGATTATGTTTCTGAACATTTTAAAACCCCTGGTAAACAGTTTGGGAAACATTAAGGTAATAAACCTTCTGCTAGTTTAAACAAATTGAATAAAAACATCTGGCTCACCCCAACCGCCCATGAACTTTTACCTAAAAAAATGTAATGAGGCAGGGCAGATGGTGTGGGCGACAGTCTCACACCTAATGTCAGGATGTGAGGTACCCACAACTTGTCTGTAGTCTCACAGCACTAGAGTGTATGTCTGGGACTCTACATTTATCTCAGAAATGGGAGCCCGGACTACCAATCAAAGATAGTAAAAGAGGAGGATGAAATTGTGATCAAATGGGAGATCCACGGCAAGTGGTTCAAAGGGTTGTTGCTAAGAACTGGATAAATAAAGAAGAGAAGAACGAGGTGGGACAATTCCTAAAATCAGACAAGATGGGTCCACCAAGTCTATTGGAAGTGTTGGGTACCTGGGGAGTTGTCTCTGCACACAGGAGAGAAACAGAAGAGGCACTGCCAAGTGGTTGAACAAGCAACACCCATCCACCTTGGCAAACTCTTCTGGTGCAATGGTCTGCTGTTCGTGCCAGACCCCTTGCAAGGTTGTGCAAGGCAATTGCCCGCTTTGTCCATGTCTTTAAATGGTTTTGAAATTGTGCAAAAGCCAAACTAGTGATTTGGGTTATCCCTAAGTGTCAAGTAAATATAGAATCTTCAAAATATTTGGGATGTAAATTGCACAAACATAAAGTAAAAATGTTAAAATGTAATTAGTGTTTCTTTAAAATATGGCACTGTTTTCCCCTTTATATACAATTAGATCTCAGATTGAACTGGGAACCAGTTACCTTTTAATACCTAGTGATTAATATCTACCATTCTCCCACTGATTTGCAGGATGGAAATCTCGGCAGAGCGTCACAGTCCCTCCAATCCCAGTTTGCTTTTTAGTCTTCTCTTCTGCTTCATGTAGTGGGCCATGTGGCACTAGTGAAGATGGTGTACTACGCCAATGATAGTAATATTTTGCAAACCTTCTCCTGCTCATCCTTCATTCCTTCTTCAGACATGCCACACATCTGATTTGGTCGCTGCGGCGCTGGCGGGTATCTCTTTCCACTGTAAAGTTACCCGTGAATGCGGATGGATTAGGTCTTCTGGACTTAGAATGCTATTATTCAGCTGCACAGGTCCAATGGGTGGCTCGCTGGCTTTCTGCTCACCTCCCTGCATGAGATGGGGTTTATCAGTAAAGACTTTTAAGGAAGGCTTAATGCACTGCTCATTGTTTCCTACTGATCATTCCACGGATCATCATCCGGGATTATCATGCAAAGCTTTCTCTTGCCTTGCTAGAACCTGTAAACTCACTGACACATGAAACCCTATGCACCTGCACTATCTTTGCTAAGCCTTCCCACTCGCATAGGACGGCTGTGCTCAGAGCAACTCCATCAGTGGCATGCTACAGGTGTCTTAAAATTGGGGGATTTGTTTCTGGACAGCGAGCTACTAAATTTTCAAACCCTTGTGGCAGACTACCATCTTCACCCTGGTCAACTCCTTACTTACAACCACCTTAAATAATCATTAAATGCCCTATTTCATGTCTGCTACCTAGCACTAGCCTTACAAGAGGTGTGTCAGAAGCTCTACACCATAGGAACTGGTGGCAAACTGTTAGAATGGGTGTACAGACCTTTCCTGCAACATGGAAACCAATCCAGGTCTTCTCGTCATACTACCTGGGTGATTGATGTGGCCAAACCTCTGCAAGATACGGATGGACAAAAATACTGGACTTCCCCACAAAGTATCTCACGGCTGTCACTTTAAGTACATTCATGGAGCTTCCTTGGAAATGCATTCCGCCCGTTGCTTGCCATTGGCCTTGTGGTTTGTAACTCACATTTTGTTGCTTTCAATTTGCTGGCTTTATTTGTTTTAGGCTATGCAGCTTGAGTTCGTCCCTTCCCTTGCCCAAACCTTATTTACAGTATCCTTCCGGGTGCTCCCTTTCTGTAAATAGGCCTGTAAATCTTGTTCTTATCTCATCACATTTGCTGTGCATTCAAAAAACAAAGTTAAATGTCAGGCTGTTTCTTTGGTGGGAACTTAGTGTTTACTTTTCTTTCTCTGACTTCAAAGTGAGAGGATTTATGCAACAGTCTTGCTGGAAACTGGGGTTAGGAAAGAGTTTTTTCTATCACATGACAACATTTAAATAAACTTCAGAATATATCAGAATTAGGAGTACAAATGAAGCACATTTTTGTTAATTCCGAACTCTGCTGGAAAGAAATACCTTTATATGATTAAAACAAATCATTGCATTGGGTGATGCAATTTCTACACATCATCATCTGTGCACAGTATAGTCCGATTTGAAAAATTGTATGTCTGTGCAAATGTAATGACCATTTCAATCACAAATGTGTTGTCTGTAATGGCAGTGTTTTACCACACCAGGCATACTCCATTCTGCTCTGCACCACTCCACACCACTGCACCCTACTCAGCATCACTCCACTTTTACACCACTCCATGCCACTGCATTGCACTCTTCTCCATTCTGAACCACTCCACATTATGCCACTGCACTCTATTCTACTTCACACTATGCCTCTCTACTCTACTCTGTACCACTCTACTCTATGCGAATGCACTTTACGCCTCTCTACACCACTGCCTCTAGTCCGCACAACTCCACTCTGTGCCACTCTGCAACAGTGCACTGTATGCCACTGCACTCTTAGCTAATACACTGTATGCTAGTGCACTTTACTCTGTTACACTCAACTCTATGCCCCTGCACTGTACATCAATACACTGTACGTCACTCGAATCTACTCTGCACCTTTGCACTCTATGCCACGGCACTCTACACCACTTTACTCTATGCCATCACACTCTATGCCACTCTACGCAACTCCACTTTACCCTGCACCTCTTCACTCTAAGCCACTTCACTCTACTGTGAAACAATCTACTTTACGCCACTGCACTCTGTGCCACTGCACTCTACCCTGCTCCTCTCCACTCAATGCAACTGCACTCTACTCTGAAACAATCTATTCTACGCCACTCTGGCCACTGCACTGTAGTTAAATGCACTCTACGCCACTGCACGCTGACACTCTACTCTGCAACACTGCACTGGCCACCACTATACTCTACACCACTCTACTCTGTACTACTACATTCTGCACCAACACACCCTATTCCACTGCACTCAATGGCACTCTACTCTGCCCCATGCCACTGCACTCTATGCCAGTACACTCTAAACAACTGCAGTGTATGCCACTGCCCTTTACTCTGCACCACTGTACTCTATGCCACTGTTCTCTGTACCACTCTACCCTACTGCACTGACACTCTACTCTGCAACACTACACTCTACACCACTCTACTTTGTACTACTGCATTTTATGCCACTGCACTCTAGGCACTATACTGTACTCTGCACCACTCTACAATACTCCACTCTGCACCACTCTACGCCACCACACTTTATGCCATGTGAGTCTACTCTGCACTCTATGACTCTGCACTCTATGACACTGCACCACTCTGTATTCCTACACTCTCTGCCACTCTATTGTATGCCACTCTACTCCACTGCACTCTATGCTACTCTACCCCATGCCACTCTATGCCACTGCACTCTGTGCCAATGCACTCTAAACAATTGCACTGTACACCACTGCCCTCTACTCTGCACCACTGTACTCTACGCCACTGCTCTCTGTACCCACTTTACTCCACTCTACATCCCTGCACTGACACTCTACACTGCAACATTGCACTCTCCGCCACTGTGCTGTACACCAATCTACTCTGTACTACTGCATTCTACGCCACTGCACTCTATGCCACTCTACTCTGTATCACTCCACTCTACGCAACTGCACTCTACACCACTCTACACAACTCCACTCTACGCCACTGCACTCTCTGCCACGCAAGTCTAGTCTGTGCTCTATGCCACTGCACCACTCTACACTATTGCACTCCCTGCCACTCTATTGTATGCCACTGCACTCTATGCCAGTCTACTCTGCCCCTCGTCACTCCATGCCACTGCACTTTAAACCACTGCATTGTACGTCAATGCACTCTAAACAACTGCACTGTACCCCACTACACTGCACTCTGCACCACTGGGCTCTATGTCACTGCTCCTATGACACTCTACTCCACTCTACACCACTATGCACTAACTTTTAGCCATGAACAGCAGCCACTCTGGGGTACTACATGGCTAGAACACATTGGCATGACGAGACCTATTGGCTTTGCCAATGTTTGTTAGTACTATGAGGTACCGAGGACCCTGAAAGAACTGTGAATGTGTAAATCCTTATTTTAAACATGCATTTGATGCCTCGTCAGGGGTAGTAAGCACTAGATAAATACAATTACATCATAATATATGCTGCTACAAAATGTGCAAATTTGTGTAGGGAAGGGGACCCCCTGGCAAGAAGGTCTAGTTCTTATCTGTCTTCCCCTCCCTCCCTCAGAGCACAGGAGACTCCCTGCCCTCCACTCCAGCTGGGCAAACTGATCTGCCCTTAATATCGCCCTGCCGTCCCTTGACTTTTGGTGAAAGGCTGAAATTACAGACAAATGCTGTCCCTTAAGCCTTCCATCATGGACAACAGATGGAAGGGCGAAATTATGGGGAGTCAGTTAAATTTACGGACGGGTGGTCACCCTAACCAAAGCCCACCCCTGAGGCCTTGCTCTCAGTGCCCCTCGCTTGTCTAAAGGGTGCATCCAAGAAATCAACTTGCTGCCCCGCTTCCGCCTCACACATACTCGGGCCGCTTGTCTCACATGGGAGCGGCCCCCGAATCCTACCTCTCGCTTCCCTGAAGAAGCTCAGCATGGTGACGCACACGCCATCACTGCTGCTGCCACCACCGCAAAGGCCGCGGCTTCGGGCAGCCTCCCAACATGCAGCCATCTGCCAATAGATCCCAGCACCTGTCCTCCTTAAGGAGTCACAGGGCCTGCGATACTTGCTCATCCTGGGACATTCATATTGCAGGTAAGCTCCATATGCTTTTTTCCATTGCACAAACTATGCCACAGGCATCAACTTGAGCCACAAAAAAGCCCTTGTCACTACAGCCAGCCACCATTTTAATCACTAAAAACAACAGTCGCTGGCCCATTAAAATGGCCACATATGTATCCTGCACCACCCAAGTAGCCCAAACACAGGCCAAAAAACGGTGCAGTCGTTGTCTGCACCATTCCCCAAACTAGCCCTCCTGATGGTCGGCTGCCCCCAAGACCATATTTTGGGAGGATGGGATTTTGTTGACAATGGGTCAGAGGAAAGCGGTAACCACTGTTTCTGATGGATACAACTACCTGTGGATTCCTCACCTTATGAATTCGTCCTTGCATCAGCATCCAACGGAAAGTCTTCTTCCTAGCTGTCCACGTCGACGAGGACGTCATAATGGCACGGCTCCATGTGACTCCGTCTGACGCCAACGTGCCAATAAGAGGTCCTCGTCGGCGTACTGCCGTCAGTTTTCCTGTTTTCCGTGCCTTCAACGCCAACGGTTTTTCTTCCTGGCTTGTTGATAACTGTAGCGCTTTTTGGTGGTTACAATGTCGCCTCCAAAAAAGTCCGGTTTCAAGCCATGTAGAGAATGCGGGGGTCGGATGTCAGTGACCGACCCCCATTCGGATTGTATTTGGTGCCTTAGTTCAGAGCATGATGTGGAAGGATGCTCTTCGTGCCAGAGCATGAATCCGAAAGCTCTGAAAGAGCGTGAGGCGAAGCTTTTCCTAGCAAAAGCGAAGAAGAAGGGCCATAAAAAGGATTCCTCCCATGCTTCACCCAAGAAGCATAAGAAGCAGCGTCATCATGACTCTCGGCGCCGTCATGACTCTCGGTGCCGGTTGGAGCGGAGCCGATCGAGGTCGAGGTCTCGGTCTTCTCGACGCCAGAAGACATGGGAGATGAGTCCTACTGTGACACCTCAGCCCAGGAGTCCGGAGTTGTCGCCGGCGGCATCTGTCTTTGAGGTCGTTCATCGTAGCCCTCAATTTTCGCCGGCGTCAAGGGAGCCTGATGTACAGCAGACCTCGGCTCAACAATACCCGGCTTTCCCGGCTCCAGGGACGGATCCGGCTGCATTTTTTAATGCAATGTATGCCGTGTTTCAATCCATGGCCCCTGCTGGTGCACCGGCGGGTCCCACTGGGCCATTGGCGTTTGATTTGGGCTCTCCGGCGCCGTACAAGGAGGCTCCATTCATGCCCTTTTGCCCTACGGAGACTGTCGGTTCGGCGCCGAGGGTATCCCCTAGCAGGAATTCACCACTTGTGACAGTGGATCCTCCATCACGTCAGCCGACTCCATCACCGAGCCATCCGACATCGATGATGTTTCCTTCCAGACCGGCTCCATCGCCTTCCTGCCAACCGACTCCGCGGAGGTCTTCCTTGGACTCCGTGTCGGTGCCGGCGCCAGGTGAGACTAGGAGTCATCCGTCTCTTCCTGGGCCTGTTCGAGGTTCGAAGTCATTGGCGTCGATGGACTCTTTATCGACGCCGGCCCTAGAGACACATCTTCGATCTCGTAGGAAGGCATTAAGACTTTTGGAGGAGGAGGAATATATAGACAGCTGGAGGAAGGTGAGATTGAGCCTTCGGATGAGTTCCAGGGTCTAGCCACTGCAAGTGGTCTGGATACTTCCCCGGAATGGGACATTGCGTCTCCGGGGGAGTTTACAGAAGAGGCCGCTTCCTTCCATACAGTGGTAAGGAAGGCAGCAGAGTTCCTGGACTTGCCTTTGTCTGTGGCGGAGGTGAAAACTAACCTGCTCACAGAGGTACTGCATCCCTCTTCGTCCAGTGCTGACCCTTTGCTGCCTTTCAATGAGGCTTTAACTGAGCCTATATTGGACTTATGGAAGAAGCCAGTAACAACTCCTGCAGTGAACAGGGCAGTGGCGAGGAGACATAGGGGCACCCCAGGAGATCCGTTTTTTCTATCACAACATCCAACTCCGGAAAGCTTAGTAGTCCAGGCGTCATGTTCCGCAAAGTCTGCTCCTTGAACATTACCTGGAGTCCCAACTGATAGGGAGTCCAAGAGGATGGAGCAGTCTTCGAAGAAGACCTTTTCATCATGCAGTATGGCACTTAAGGCTACTAATTCTACCTGTGTGCTGAGCAGATACGTCCATGCCCTTATGGACTCTGCTAAGGAGATGGCAAAGGATCTGCCACAGGAGATGCAAAGGTCGTTTGGATCCCTTTTTATGGATGCGCAGGCGGCTGCTCAACAAATTATACAATCTGGCCTGGACACTTCGGATTCGATAGCCAGGGCCATGGGAACATCTGTGGCTGCTAGGAGGCATGCCTGGTTAAGGTCCTCTGGTTTTTCTTCGGATGTTCCATCCACCTTAATGGATCTACCATTTGATGGGGAAAAGCTGTTTGGGGACAAGGCGGACTCTGCCATTGAACGGTTTAAGGACTGTCGGGCGACAGCTAAGTCCTTAGGCTTACAGACCTCTGCTACAACTTCTTATAGACCTTTTCACAGGTTTCGGGGGTTCACTCGTGGCTCTGCCTTTCGGAGGTCGCAGTCCTTCGCCCAGCAACCTGCCAATCTGCCCTATCGTGCCTTTAGAGGGCGGGGTAGTGGTAGAGCTAGAGGGCCAGCCCAGCAGCTGTCATCTTCATCATCCTCCTCTGGTGGACAACAGCAGAAGCAGCCCTAGTTTTCCGCACTTTATCATCCATACTTCTCCTGTAGGGGGAAGATTGAGTCTTTTTCTGAAGAAATGGAAGTCGATTACAACAGACTCGTGGGTGCTAAGAATTGTGGAAAAAGGTTATGCTCTCCCCTTTCAGGAGTTCCCTCCTCCCTTTCCCCCCGTCCCTCCTTTTGTTCAGAAGACCATCTTCTGTTGTTGCAACAGGAGGTTGTAACCATGTTGGCAAAGGGCGCTATAGAGTTGGTGCCGTTGCAGGAAAGGGGTCAGGGGTGTTATTCAAGATATTTCCTGTAGGAGGCTGGACTGGCTTGTAGTGGGTACCAAGGGGTACTTACACCTTGCACCAGGCCCAGGTATCCCTTATTAGTGTAGAGGGGTGTCTAGCAGCTTAGGCTGATAGAAAAGGTAGCTTAGCAGATCAGCTTAGGCTGAACTAGGAGACGAGTGAAGCTCCTACAGTACCACTAGTGTCATATGCACAATATCATAAGAAAACACAATACACAGATATACTAAAAATAAAGGTACTTTATTTTTATGACAATATGCCAAAGTATCTCAGTGAGTACCCTCAGTATGAGGATAGCAAATATACACAAGATATATGTACACAATACCAAAATATGCAGTAATAGCAATAGAAAACAGTGCAAACAATGTTTAGTCACAATAGAATGCAATGGGGGCACATAGGGATAGGGGCAACACAAACCATATACTCTAGAAGTGGAATGCGAACCACGAATGGACCCCAAACCTATGTGACCTTGTAGAGGGTCGCTGGGACTGTAAGAAAACAGTGAGGGTTAGAAAAATAGCCCACCCCAAGACCCTGAAAAGTGGGTGCAAAGTGCACCTAAGTTCCCCAAAGAGCACAGAAGTCGTGATAGGGGAATTCTGCAGGAAAGACCAACACCAGCAATGCAACAACGATGGATTTCCAGACGAGAGTACCTGTGGAACAAGGGGACCAAGTCCAAAAGTCACGATCAAGTCGGGAGTGGGCAGATGCCCAGGAAATGCCAGCTGTGGGTGCAAAGAAGCTGCCACCGGATGGTAGAAGCTGTGGATTCTGCAAGAACGACAAGGGCTTGAAACTTCCCCTTTGGAGGATGGATGTCCCACATCGTGAAGTGTCGTGCAGAGGTGTTTTTGTGCAGGAAGACCGCCAACAAGCCTTGCTAGCTGCAAAGGTCGCGGTTAGGGTTTTTGGATGCTGCTGTGGCCCAGGAGGGACCAGGATGTCACCAATTGCGTGAGGAGACAGAGGGGGCATCCAGCAAGACAAAGAGCCCACTCAGAAGCAAGCAGCACCCGCCGAAGTGCCGGAAAAGGCACTACAAAGTGGAGTGAACCGGAGCTCACCCGAAGTCACAAAGGAGGGTCCCACGACGCCGGAGGACAACTCAGGAGGTCGTGCACTGCAGGTTAGAGTGCCGGGGACCCAGGCTTGGCTGTGCACAAAGGAAATCCTGGAAGAGTGCACAGGAGCTGGAGTAGCTGCAAAACACGCGGTTCCCAGCAATGCAGTCTAGCGTGGGGAGGCAAGGACTTACCTCCACCAAACTTGGACTGAAGTCACTGGACTGTGGGAGTCACTTGGACAGAGTTGCTGAGTTCAAGGGACCTCGCTCGTCGTGCTGAGAGGAGACCCAGAGGACCGGTGATGCAGTTCTTTGGTGCCTGCGGTTGCAGGGGGAAGATTCCGTCGACCCACGGGAGATTTCTTCAGACTAGAGAGGAGGCAGACTACCCCTACAGCATGCACCACCAGGAAAACAGTTGAGAAGGCGGCAGGATCAGCGTTACAAGGTCGCAGTAGTCGTCTTTGCTACTTTGTTGCAGTTTTGCAGGCTTCCAGCGCGGTCAGCAGTCGATTCCTTGGCAGAAGGTGAAGAGAGAGATGCAGAGGAACTCTGATGGATGAGCTCTTGCATTCGTTAGCTAAAGAATTCCCCAAAGCAGAGACCCTAAATAGCCAGAAAAGGAGGTTTGGCTTCCTAGGAGAGAGGATAGGCTAGCAACACCTGAAGGAGCCTATCAGAAGGAGTCTCTGACGTCACCTGCTGGCACTGGCCACTCAGAGCAGTCCAGTGTGCCAGCAGCACCTCTGTTTCCAAGATGGCAGAGGTCTGGAGCACACTGGAGGAGCTCTGGGCACCTCCCAGGGGAGGTGCAGGTCAGGAGAGTGGTCACTCCCCTTTCCTTTGTCCAGTTTCGCGCCAGAGCAGGGCTGGGGGATCCCTGAACTGGTGTAGACTGGCTTATGCAGAAATGGGCACCATCTGTGCCCATGAAAGCATTTCCAGAGGCTGGGGGAGGCTGCTCCTCCCCAGCCCTAACACCTTTTTCCAAAGGGAGAGGGTGTAACACCCTCTCTCTGAGGAAGTCCTTTGTTCTGCCTTCCTGGGCCAAGCCTGGCTGGACCCCAGGAGGGCAGAAACCTGTCTGAGGGGTTGGCAGCAGCAGCAGCAGCTGCAGTGAAACCCCGGGAAAGGTAGTTTGACAGTACCCGGGTCTGAGCTAGAGACTCGGGGGATCATGGAATTGTCTCCCCAATGCCAGAATGGCATTGGGGTGACAATTCCATGATCTTAGACATGTTACATGGCCATGTTCGGAGTTACCATTGTGACGCTATACATATGTCGTGTAATGGTGTCCCCGCACTCACAAAGTCCGGGGAATTTGCCCTGAACAATGTGGGGGCACCTTGGCTAGTGCCAGGGTGCCCACACACTAAGTAACTTAGCACCCAACCTTTACCAGGTAAAGGTTAGACATATAGGTGACTTATAAGTTACTTAAGTGCAGTGGTAAATGGCTGTGAAATAACGTGGACGTTATTTCACTCATGCTGCAAGGGCAGGCCTGTGTAAGAATTGTCAGAGCTCCCTATGGGTGGCAAAAGAAATGCTCCAGCCCATAGGGATCTCCTGGAACCCCAATACCCTGGGTACCTCAGTACCATATACTAGGGAATTATAAGGGTGTTCCAGTATGCCAATGTAAATTGGTGAAATTGGTCACTAGCCTGTTAGTGACAATTTGGAAAGAGAATGAGAGAGCATAACCACTGAGGTTCTGGATAGAAGAGCCTCAGTGAGACAGTTACACATTCACAACAGTTAGCAGGCAAGGGACGAATTCAATCCTAATTTCTAATAACCAATATTAACTCTTGGTTACAGGGGGTAAATTATTTGCCCTTATTTATTTAATCAATTCACAGCAATGCGGCATCAGACTCATTGGAGAGAAATCTGTCTCTATCTCTATACACAAGTCTACATACAAATATTTACATCTGACATATAAAACATAAATACATGTTCATAAAGCATTCTCATATAACAAAAATCATGACAATGATACAAACAAATAATACAAAAAATACAAAAAAGGTGTGCCCGTCTTAAAAGCTTGAACAAATAGTCACTATAACACAATTCACAATGTGATCTAATATCAAATGGTAACCAAGGACCTTACACCCAGCTGAACAATACCTAGATGTTTTTTTGGATAGGTATTGTGTAGTGTTCACCCATTTATGCGTCTCAATACATTATAATTCCAAGCCCTTGATTCCATTAAAGAGATGTCGACGCGTTTCGGCCTAGCACTCAAGGCCTCTTCAGGACTGTCAGGGGGCACTGGCAACACTTTCTTAACGCTATGATTAATATCCAACCTTCCGAATTAATGTCCTCTTCCTTTGTTGGTTCTACTCCTAATTAGTCGTGCTACTCGATTTTAGGTATATCCAAGGAAATGTTGGGGTTTCTATTATAGCCCACTCTGTCCACGTTCGGAAGCCTCGCGGAACGCGTCGGCTGCAGAACAGATTCTTCAATCTTGCAACGAGCCGCGTGGAAAAACAACTTGTAACACTCCGAGCCCAACACTAGATGGCAGGATAATGCACAGCATGTGTATCTGCAGCTACACATGCCATCGAAAATATATATGGAAAATGTCACTTACCCAGTGTACATCTGTTCGTGGCATTAGTCGCTGCAGATTCACAGGCTGCGCACATCCCGCCATCTGGTGTTGGGCTCGGAGTGTTACAAGTTGTTTTTCTTCGAAGAAGTCTTTTCGAGTCACGAGATCGAGGGACTCCTCCCATTTCGGCTCCATTGCGCATGGGCGTCGACTCCATCTTAGATTGTTTTCCCTGCAGAGGGTGAGGTAGGAGTTGTGTATGCTAGTAACAGTGCCCATGCAATGGAGTGAATACATATGTACATAATGTAGTTTAAAGTAATATATTTATAAATTTACAAATGTTCAAGATCAGCTTCTAAACGGCTACAGGCTCCCGGGGAGGCAGGTCTGCGCATGTGAATCTGCAGCGACTAATGCCACGAACAGATGTACACTGGGTAAGTGACATTTTCCGTTCGATGGCATGTGTAGCTGCAGATACACATGCTGTGCATAGACTAGTAAGCAGTTATCTCCCCAAAAGCGGTGGTTCAGCCTGTAGGAGTTGAAGTTGTTTGAAACAATGTTCGTAGTACTGCTTGACCTACTGTGGCTAGTTGTGCCATTAACACATCTACACAGTAGTGTTTGGTAAATGTATGAGGCGTAGACCAGCTGCCTTACATATTTTGGTCATTGGAATATTTCCAAGAAAGGCCATGGTAGCACCTTTCTTTCTAGTTTAGTGTGCCTTTGGTGTAACAGGCAGTTCTCTTTTTGCTTTAAGATAACAGGTTTGAATGCACTTAACTATCCATCTTTGTTTAGAAATTGGATTTCCTGTATGAGGTTTTTGGAAAGCAATAAATAATTGTTTTGTTTTTCGAATTAGTTTTTTTCTGTCAATGTACTACATTAACGCTCTTTTGATGTCTAATGTATGTAGTGCTCTTTCAGCTACAGAATCTGGCTGTGGGAAGAACACTGGTAATTCTACTGTTTGATTCAAGTGGAACGGTGATATGACTTTTGGTAAAAATTTAGGATTTGTCCGTAGAACTACTTTATGCTTGTGTATTTGAATAAATGGTTCTTGTATGGTAAATGCTTGAATCTCACTTACTATTCTTAGAGATGTGATGGCAATTAAAAATGCAACTTTCCATGTTAAGTATTGCATTTCACAAGAGTGCATGGACTCAAAAGGTGGACCCATGAGTCGTGTTAAGACAATGTTGAGGTTCCATGAAGGAACTGGTGGTGTTCTTGGTGGTATAATTCTCTTTAGGCCTTCCATAAACGCTTTTATGACTGGTATCCTAAATAGTGAAGTTGAGTGCGTAATTTGCAGGTAAGCTGAAATTGCGGTAAGATGTATCTTAATGGAAGAAAAAGCTAGCTTTGACTTTTGCAAATGTAGTAAGTATCTTACGATGTCTTTGGCAGATGCGTGTAAGGGTTGAATTTGATTATTATGGCAGTAATAAACAAATCTTTTCCACTTATTTGCATAGAAATGTCTAGTGGTAGGTTTCCTAGCTTGTTTTATGACCTCCATACATTCCTGTGTAAGGTCTAAGTGTCCGAACTCTAGGACTTCAGGAGCCAAATTGCTAGATTCAGCGATGCTGGATTTGGGTGTCTGATCTGTTGTTTGTGTTGCGTTAACAGATCTGGTCTGTTTGGTAGTTTGACATGAGGCACTACTGAGAGGTCTAGTAGTGTTGTGTACCAAGGTTGTCTTGCCCATGTTGGCGCTATTAGTATGAGTCTGAGTTTGTTTTGACTCAACTTGTTTACCAGATATGGAAGGAGTGGGAGAGGGGGAAAAGCGTAAGCAAATATCCCTGACCAACTCATCCATAATGCATTGCCCTGAGACTGATCTTGTGGGTACCTGGATGCGAAGTTTCGGCATTTCGCGTTTTCCTTTGTTGCAAATAGATCTATTTGTGGTGTTCCCCAACTCTGGAAGTAAGTATTCAGTATTTGGGGGTGAATCTCCCATTCGTGGATCTGTTGGTGATCCCGAGAGAGATTGTCTGCTAACTGATTCTGAATTCCTGGAATAAATTGTGCTATTAGGCGAATGTGGTTGTGAATCGCCCAATGCCGTATTCTCTGTGCCAGGAGACACAACTGTGTTGAGTGTGTCCCTCCCTGTTTGTTTAGGTAATACATCGTTGTCATGTTGTCTGTTTTGACAAGAATGTGTTTGTGGCTTATTATGGGTTGAAATGCTTTCAGCGCTAGAAATACTGCAAATAGTTCTAAGTGATTTATGTGAAACTGTTTTTGCTGAGTGTCCCATTGTCCTTGGATGGTGTGTTGATTGAGGTGTGCTCCCCACCCTATCATGGAGGCATCTGTCGTTATTACATATTGTGGCACTGGGTCTTGGAAAGGCCGCCCTTGGTTTAAATTTATACTGTTCCACCATTGAAGCGAGGTGTATGTTTGGCGGTCTACCAACAACAGATCCAGAAGTTGACCCTGTGCCTGTGACCATTGTGATGCTAGGCACTGTTGTAAGGGCCGCATGTGCAACCTTGCGTTTGGGACAATGGCTATGCATGAGGACATCATGCCTAGGAGTTTCATCTCCATTTTGACTTGTATTTTTTGTTTTGGATACATGGCCTGTATTACATTGTGAAATGCCTGAACCCTTTGTGGACTTGGAGTGGCAATCCCGTTTGCTGTGTTGATTGTCGCCCCTAAGTATTGCTGTGTTTGACACGGCAGAAGGTGTGACTTTGTGTAGTTGATTGAGAAACCTAGTTTGTGGAAGGTTTCTATGACATACTTTGTGTGTTGTGAACACCGTTCTAGCGTGTTGGTTTTGATTAACCAATCGTCTAGGTACAGGAACACATGTATTTGCTGCCTTCTGATATGTGCAGCTACGACTGCCAGGCATTTTGTAAAAACTCTTGGCGCAGTTGTTATTCCGAATGGCAACACCTTGAATTGGTAATGTACCCCTTGGAATACAAACCTTAAGTACTTTCTGTGTGAAGGATGTATCGATATATGGAAATATGCATCCTTTAGGTCCAGTGTTGTCATGTAATCTTGTTGTTTGTGCAGTGGGATTACGTCCTGTAATGTCACCATGTGAAAGTGATCTGATTTGATGTAGGTATTTAATGTTCTGAGATCTAATATAGGTCTCAGACTCTTGTCTTTTTTGGGTATAAGAAAGTACAGAGAGTAAACTCCTGTTCCTTTCTGTTGGGTCGGTACTAATTCTATTGCTTCTTTCTGTAGCAATGCCTGAACTTCTAGTCCTAGAAGATCTATATGTTGTTTTGACATATTGTGTGTTTTCGGTGGGAGTCTGGAGGGAATTTGAGAAATTCTATGCAATAACCATGCTGGATAATTGCCAGTACCCAAGTGTCTGTTGTTATCTCCTCCCAATGTTTGTAAAATTTGCTTAGTCTCCCCCCCACAGGTGTTATGTGTTGGGGATGTGTGACTTGGAAGTCACTGCTTGTTTTGAGGAGTTTTGGGGCTCTGGAACTTCCCTCTATTCTTTTGGAATTGACACCCTCTATATTGCCCCCGAAAACTTCCCCGCTGATATTGGCTTTGATAAGTGGGCCTTGCTTGTGAGGTTGTGGCCTCTGTAGCCTCTGTAGGTTGACCTCGAAACCCTCACCTAAATTGTGTTTTGCGAAAAGTGCCTCTGCTCTGTGGGGAGTAGAGTGCGCCCATGGCTTTTGCCGTATCAGTATCTTTTTTGAGTTTCTCAATAGCAGTGTCGACTTCCAGCCCAAACAACTGCTGTTCATTAAAGGGCATATTCAGCACGGCTTGTTGTATTTCCGGCTTGAATCCTGACGTACGCAACCATGCGTGTCTCCTTATCGTTATTGCAGTATTTACTGTCCTTGCAGCCATATCTGCTGCATCCATTGCTGACCGTATCTGATTATTGGAGATACTTTGTCCTTCTTCCACCACTTGTTGTGCCCTTTTCTGGAACTCTTTGGGTAAGTGTTCTATGAAATGCTGCATCTCGTCCCAATGAGCTCTGTCGTATCTCGCCAAAAGTGCTTGTGAGTTGGCAATGCGCCATTGGTTTGCTGCTTGTGCTGCAACCCTTTTACCCGCAGCATCGAATTTGCGACTCTCCTTGTCTGGAGGTGGTGCGTCTCCCGAGGTATGAGAGTTTGCTCTCTTGCGAGCTGCCCCGACAACCACAGAGTCTGGTGTTAATTGCTGCGTAATATAAACAGGGTCTGTTGGCGGTGGCTTGTACTTCTTCTCCAACCTTGGAGTTATGGCTCTGCCTTTTACAGGATCCTGAAATATTTGTTTGGAATGTTTTAGCATTCCCGGGAGCATAGGTAAGCTTTGGTATTGGCTATGAGTGGAGGATAGTGTATTAAACAAAAAGTCATCCTCAATTGGTTCTGCATGCAAGGTGACATTATGAAAAGCAGCTGCCCTTGAGACCACCTGCGTGTTGGATGTACTGTCTTCAGGTGGCGACGGCCTCGCAGGGTAACAGTCTGAGCTGTTATCTGATACAGGAGCATCATAAAGGTCCCATGCGTCGGGATCATCTTGACTCATTGCAGTTTGAGTCGGGGATTGCATCAGTGATGGAGTGGCTACCGGTGATGTGTGCATTGATGGTGGTGGAGATGGTGGTGGAGTTGTTTGTCTTGCCACCTTTGCCTGTGGCTGCTTGTCCTTTTCTTGAAAGGCAAGTCTTCTTTTCATCTTAATTGGGGGAAGAGTGCTTATCTTCCCTGTGTCTTTTTGAATGTGGAGCCTTCTTTGAGTGTAGTCTGGCTCTACTGATTCAAGTTCTTCTCCGAACTTATGTCCTTGCATCTGGGAGGCAATCCCGGTTCATTTGTGTAGGAACCTGTTTTCGGTTCCGAGGCTGGATGTTTCGGAATCAAAACCTTTTCGGTCGCCTTTTTGGGCTCCGAGGAAACCTTCTTTATTTTCGGCGTCGTGGTGTCTCGGTGCCGACCCATTTCGGTGCCACTCTCGGTGCCGAATCTGCTCGGAGCCGCTGTCTCGGGCCCGAGATTGCTGTGTGGCGGTATCTCGACCGGAGTCGGATGACTTCGCCACAAGCGTGCCCTTTTTCGGTGCCGATGATCGGTCACCTATTTTTCGGGTTAAGCCATGGCCTGTTGGCAGTGGAGTCCCCTGGGCTTTTGTGGTCTTCTCGTGAGTTTTATGTTTCGACGTCTTACTCACGGTTTTCGGCGTTTCTTCGGGATCGAGCTCGTCCGAGTCCGATTCCTGGATGGAGAAGGTTTCTTCTTCCTCCTCGAAACGCCCTTGTCCTGTCGGCGCCGACGCCATCTGCAGTCTTCTCGCTCTTCGGTCTCTTAATGTCTTCCTCGACCGAAGCGCTCGACAGGCTTCACAGGTATCCTCCTTGTGCTCTGGAGACAGACACAAGTTACAGACCAGATGCTGATCTGTATACGGATACTTGTTATGACATTTTGGGCAGAAGCGGAATGGGGTCCGTTCCATCAGCCTTGAAGAGACACGTGGCCGGGCCGACCAGGCCCCGACGGGGGATTGAAAAAACCCCGAAGGTCCACCGGAGCTCTTCAAAAGTCGGTGTTGATCTGTTGTAACTAACCCGATACCGAACGCAAACAATACCGACGATTTTTCCGAGATTCTAACTAACTTTCTGACCCGAAACATGGAGCGAAAAGGAACACGTCCGAACCCGATGGCGGAAAAAAAACAATCTAAGATGGAGTCGACGCCCATGCGCAATGGGAGGAGTCCCTCGACCTCGTGACTCGAAAAGACTTCTTCGAAGAAAAACAACTTGTAACACTCCGAGCCCAACACCAGATGGCGGGATGTGCGCAGCATGTGTATCTGCAGCTACACATGCCATCGAACATATATATATATATGTATGGCCCACTAACCACCCCCCTTCACAAACTAATTATTTTACAACTCATTGTTATTCTTTTATGTACCACCTACTTCCTTGCAGGCACAATGATTCTATGTAGTAGTATTTCTGATGGACATGCTTAACATGGAAATAAATACAAACACCAATAGAGCTGTCTCACACACCTGCATACTTTATGCTTATTTCTGTAACGTGAACATCATCACTGCTTATTTCTGCAGTAACAAAACGTTCTTAAAGAAAGAGTATTTGTGTAACAAAATGTTCTGCCAATAAATGTAATGCTAACAATTTCCAACCTCAAAATCACTCAAATAAAACAAACAAATGAAGCACAACAAGGTACTGCAAACCACGTATACCAAATATTTTGCATTTTTATTCAGCGTCCTCAAGTACATTAATGCAGCTGGTACAAACCCACAAACTTCATGTTTAGCAGCCGCATGTGGGTCTCAAAATGCAGCAATATTTCTGAGTGCCAGAGGACACAATGTAACTTGAGTGACTAGGATTGAAATCATTCTCAATGAAAAATACAAAACACAGAAGTTATTATACAATTCTGTATTTAGTGGCTCTTTACAGAACTTGTTGTTTTACTTTAACAATGTTTTTCAGTTTCCTATAGAAACTGAATACAGTACATTAGCCTAACAAAAATTGCCCACATGTCCACTAGCTTTAGTGCAACTGGATTGCTATATTTGAAAGGCTAAGTGCTGATTCAAATCCTGTCGCACTAAAGCTCAACCTAGCACACTCACAAGAATAGTTATCGCAACGGTATTCCTATATTTTAATGCTGTGTCTTAAGAGACCACCAATGTTCCCATGAAACGTGTGAGTTTGGAGCCTGCTAAAGCTAGAAAATGATCATGGGTTTGGGATGCTTACCTCTACTGATGGTCAAATGTGATAGTTGTGCAATATGTTATTGTTAAACACTGGCAAAATGTTAAATATCCATAGAGGAAAGCTGTACAGCCCAAGGCTAGGGGGAATTACGTATGCTTTTGTTTTTTAATGTAATAGTTTAGTCTCATGATGTGTTTTGCACATGGTTGTATAGATTTAGAGCAAGGAGCTCCTCTCTGGCTCCAGCCAAAGTATGAAATGTACATCATCAATCAGCACAGGTCTAAAGTAGCTGTTTTAACCATATTAGAGAGTAGTCAAGAGTATTCCACGTTGGGTCTGAGGGTTTGAGCCATGCCAGATTTTCCATATATTAACATAACTCAAAGTTACATACAGTTAAACTATGGCAACGAGATTTAATTGATAACCACAAATTATGTAAATTATTCCCTTTTGAAGTACCAGTGTTGAAAACTCCTGAAGAAAATCCTTTCATATGAGAAACAACCAGCAAGTGGGTCATGTAGGAAAAGGAAGAAAAAAAACACTCATTCTGTTTACACTTTATAAGTCACAAGGTGAACAGAAAACAGGTCTGACATTATCCGAAGTACTATATTAGAAGTGTATAGCTACTTTTTACTACTAAGCAACTTGTGAGGAGTCGCCACACAGTTGACCCTTTCCATGAAGAATTCATAGTTATAAACAGGATACAATACTCCAAAATGTGCAAAGTATAAATATGTGATGGCATATGACATTATCTTTAATAGTGGGACAGAACGTCAATAGCCAGGCTATGGGAAACATTTAAGTATTAGTTAAAACACTCTTTTTTCAAAACTATTGTTGCTTTTTTAAGTCCCAAGGAAAGCACGGTTAGGGCAGTTAAGTTGTACTTTTTCTTTGCAGTGGAACTCTTTAATGCAGAATAATCTCACTGGCATTAGGCCTTCTTAGACATGTACTATAATACCAATTTGGAACTGTCACCTTAATTATCACACAATTGTGGGGAAGTGCTGTTAAGTTTTTATAAAAAGCATGTTGAGGTACCAACAAATGCATACAACTTTTAAATGCATCTACAAATTTAAGATTTGCCTGATTTGTTTTACATTTCTCAGTGCTTTGTACAATACAGTTTACATGTTCCAAAATATGTTTATTACTTAAAGTGTAGACAATGTTAACAACAAATTTGAGCCAAAGTTCTGTATTTTGTGTGTTCCAACTCATACACTCAAACTCGCTCAGCTACTGCCACAGTTTCTGAAAAGACTAAAAAGCTACTTCTTTGCCAGGTTGTTTTCACTTAACTGAGCAAGAAAAAGTCAAAAATTTGATCTTGCATTCAGTAGATGTTTTCATAGCAAAGCCAGCTTGCAAGAGGTGGCACGTTACAGTTTCTGTATCATCCATCTGAGCTTTTGAAGTTGTTCCAAAATGTTAAATACACGTTTCCAAATGAACAGAAAACCCTGTTGTCAAATCTCTACTTTTTAGTGGACATTTCACCATGTCAAAGATGTGGAATGAGATTTGTTGTTTACCATGCTAACTTTGTTCAGAAAGGCTATTGCAGACATTTCTACAACATTTACACTTGCACATGACACTCTGCATTACAAATGTTTCAAAACGTACCACCAAAACGAAATACAGACTTGAATGGCGTCAGAATTTCAATTTTAGAGTCTTGTTCGGACTATAACAAAGTCTCTTTGAAGGGTTGTGATGCACTGTCTTGCAGACAAATGTGGAAAAACTGTGATTCAAAATGTACTAAATTTGGTCAAGTCTTCTAGTGCTTCTTGATGGCTTTGAACAATTGTCTTTTAATCTCATCCAGTGGCAAACTACAGGACTTCAGTGTACATTTAATGACAACTGCTACATCATGATCATTTTATAGCTATCTTTATTATCAAAGCAGCTTAAGCTGTTAATAAATTCAATTTTATTAAAATATCTAAAAGAGTTCTATAAATATTCTTCTTCTAAAAGTGTTCCTGGTTTGAGCAAGAGTCCAGAGCAAGTGTGCATTGTTCTCTCTTGTATATCAACATCATTTTTCCCCACTACCAACATTTGCCTAAGTGAAACAGGTCAGGCGAATTCCTTGTTGCACTCATTGGTTTCATAAAGATGCAACAGTCAAACAAAAGAGTTAATTAGAACAGTTCAGAATGGTAAAGGTTCAAAACTCCCACTCTAAGGATTCCTCCTTATTTGCCGCTCTCTCCAGCCTGTGGATGATGTTGTTCAAGTTGGCAATTTTCTCATGTCTCCTCTGGTTATTAGATGTATGCTTGATGGGTGGGTGTGAAGATCCCACATCTGTAGAAGGACTTGAGCTCTGAGGCTTGACAGAACTAGGGTTCGGCAATGAAGGGGAAATGGGAGCAGAGGAAGATGGGATGGGAGAGACGGACATCATGAGACCAGGTGAGGATGCTGCTGAGGGTGAGTTGAGAGACACCTCTAAGCTGCAGCGGGAGGACTCGGAAGTTGACTTGAAGCTCATTGGGTCACTGTGCAGTCTTTCCACCGCTTCACTGTCTTGCTGCATGTCGAGCGCAGTACAGTCTGGAATTCCAGACTTGTGAACCTTGGGATGCAATGAGGTTCTCCTTGTAAGAGCTCTTGCACTTTGTATAGTCTTTTGTGAATCTTGACCACAAACTTCATCAGTTTGCTCTTCCTTGAAATCACTAGGATGATCAGCTGAAGTGGAAACACTGTCTATGTCTGCATCCACACTGCATGACTCACAATGTTTGTAGCAAAAATCACCAGCAGCATTTTCCACTTCCTCCTGTTTAATGTTGGCCAGATTCCCCTCTCCTGTCGTATGACGGGTAGAATGGATAGAACTATCACACTGCATGGAGTGCTTGAAATGGTTACGTACAGGCTTCCTGTCTTCTGAGTCAAAATCTGGACTTCGAGGAATAGGTTCTCTGTAAGAGTCGTTAGCCGATATAAATCCATCAGAACTGTTCAGTTCTTGGTCTGTATCATTGTCCTGAAGTCCTTCCACTAACATTTCTCTGCGCATGCGTGACCTGCAAAGGAATTGAAGCAAATATTTAATACAAGAGGTGAGCTGTACTGGGCCTTAGGCACCATGGTTGACATTAATTAAACAATACATTTTAGGTAACTTCCTGCATTCTGCACATGTACACTTGAGAGCTCAACATTACCACGGCACCTACTTTCTTTCTGACTTATCAATATTAACTGTGTTTGTAACATCTTAATTTCTAAAATAGTTAGAAGTATTATACCTAACTAGGTGGGTGTACACATTTTCATGATCTTGGTGCTGTTCCACAAACTATGTGAAAAAAGTGGATGCTGGACTGCAGCATCCACTCCCCTCGGAACCAAACACATGCACACACAAAGCTGTCAACAAAAGCAGACACTTGAATGAGTCCCTTTATTCCTGGTCTATAGATCTGCACATAAATGTGCACTAGCATGCCACAGGATAGCCAGATGCACATAAATGTGCACTAGCATGCCACAGGATAGCCAGATACTAAAAAAAAGCATTAGCATTTTGAATTATAATGCATTCATCTGACACTATACACATCCACAGACTGAAAAGTCCAAACTTGCAGGCAAATATTTTCAATCACAAAAAACCCAAATCCAAGAAATGTCTGAATTAGGAATAGATGACAATCTCCCTTCCATGTACTGCTCATGGCATTACAAATGGCGTCTCTAATCACATCATATACCGTGGATGCCTTGTGCTGTGTACAATAAAAGCTATCCTCAAAAGGTGTCCCCTAAGAGACACTAAATGCACTCTGTTTTTTATAACCAAATGTTATTCATTAAATGTAAATTATAACAATAAATATAGTGCAATCCCGATAGTGAAAATAATCCAATAGACATACATCACAATTCAGTACACCATTCACGCTAATCCATGATTTTATGATGTTTGTGAGGGCAACCTCTTGCTGTATAAATAGGCTCTCCTTGTTTCAGACACCAGTCCTTTGCACTACACCATTTGGCAAAGGGAGGGTGGTCAGCAGAATTCCAGTATCTTGGAATGGCTCTTTTGGCTTTCATGATACCAATCCCCAGTTAGGATTATAAGATTTAAAATTCTAATGCTTTAATCTCACACCACACGCAAACACAGACTGAAAGGTCCAAACATGCAGGTGCATATTTGTACTGTGATTTAGTAGGCTATGTATAAAAGGTTTCAATTGCAATTACAGAATTGCTAATGTGACATGCTAATGGTAAAATAAGTAAACTAAACACTCTTCCATGTTAAACCCCACAGAAATCTGTGTCCACACTGTGATTACCCATTCTGGTGGGTTTAACTGGTAACAGGAGGAATTATGTGCAGCAACTGGGTCCTCAAACACGGTTGCCAAAGGTTTGGTGCAGTACCTGTAATTATGAAACCAGTTGATGACAGTGTTTGTCTTCAGGTTAAGCTGGAATGATAGCAGTTCAATTGTCTGTTGAGACGGATAAGGCTCTCGCTGATAAGCCTTCTTTAAAGCCTCCTTCTCTTCCAGAGCAAGAACAACACGAGGCTTCTTCATGTGGAGAAGGCTAAAGTCATGCGCCTGGAGGCTTGGACTTGTGCACTCGGAGCGGGTAGAGGGAGATTCACTACCTGATCCAGGACTTATCAGTCCATAACGCCGCTTCAAATATGCTGAAAAGGACAAAAGGACAGGGTTTATTTAAAAGAAAGTTGGCAGCATGTGCGCCGACAACTGCTTCTGGTGAGGAAACACATTGTGACCATGTAAACCTTCAAGTATGTCTTCTAAAGTCAACTCATGGTTTTCACTGAATGGAATGCACACTTGTGAAGCTACAAATGTTTAAGGCACAACCTTCTTAAAGAACAACTACTCACTCCTGTAGTTTAAGAATGTTTGGACCTTTACTTACACATCCCAGGCAAACTGTAGTAAAGTACTTTTGCCGTTTAATCCTGTACAATGTTCTGCTACCTTTTGGCTAAGTTTGTACTGTTTAAAACACACACATAAAGTGTATACATACTTACATCCATTTTAGTGCAAGTACCCAGGCAATTTTGAAAACAAAGCATCTCCAATCCTGTAAAAAATACTGACATGGGTACACTGTGTAGGGGTTCACATAATTGTATGGGACTTACTACAGGAACCACTACTTGGATCACTGGGACTAGGGGCGCTGTAAGCTTAAACTCGTTGTGAATATGGTAAGAATGGGCTGACTCTGCCTGGTTTGAGATGCACTCAGATGCCTTTGAAATTTAAGCAGGAAGTAGCAAACGGTTACAAGTCTTAATAGGGAACCAGCACTTTACCTAACAACCTTCCACAGTAGCCATGTGAAGTGGGAAAGAACCACATCAGCCGTGAACAAGTATGATCCATTAAACATTTAGTACATGTGCTGGAGACTCGAGGTGTTCATATTCACATGACTTTTGTACCATAAAAAGAAGGTACAGCTCACCTTTCTTCTCCATTTTCTTCATGTCTCTGAGCCTTTCAACGTTGTGGGGGTCGTTGAGCCAGATCTGCATACGGACAAAAGGTTCTCTGCCTTTCAGGCTCAGCTTGTGCCAGGGTTTAGGCCTGGATAGAAGGTCTGACACTGAACCTTGAGTCAGACCCAAAATGCTCTCTCCAAACAGCCTTTGCCCTGTTTTTCAAAAGAAAAAATCTAAAGTGAATTGCATGATGATGAGGATTAGTGACATAATATCACTTGTCGACATATGTAATTCTTTGCATCTGAGAGTACATCTTGCAGGTATTTCTATGTGATACTCCGCCTATTGTTCTTTGTACGTCCATTACTAATCACCTTTATGACGTACACAAGGACAGTGATTTGCTGTGTGATATTTTTCCTTTCAGACTAAGACATAATATTTTGGGGTACTGTACCATCTGAAGTGCTCACTAGACGTAAACTGCTCCCCAAATGAGTGATCAAAACATCTGCTAATCCTCACAACTTTAACAAAATCAACAAAAAAAAAATCTCCAGATGCTTTGTGTTACAACTGAGATATGCCTACATTACATGGAAAGCATTTAGGTCAAGTTCAGATGTGGAATTTTGTGAGTGAATTTAACAAGTCTGAAATGTTCAGGGGAGGAAGTTGAAGAACATTATGCTATCTACAACAGGGCAAACCTTCCAATACTGAATTGCAACACTGAAGTTATTTTGTTTGTTTGTAGGTTTAATGACTCGAGATACTAGAGCAAGTTTGTTTGGCCCGTAAACAAAGTGTGTTTTTGTGCTACGTAAATTTGTGCTACAGCTCTTTTTTTTACTACAAAATGCAGTTCACAAACCTAGGGGTGGAAGTCTCCTCTTCTACCTTTCCCATCTTTCTATTTAGAGATCTCCACACATGTAAGTTTAATACTTAGAAGTAAATGTTGGAGGGACCGGGGGAGTGGCTGAAAAATGGGCAATCTTTAATACAAAATAAGAGGGGTTTAGAGACGTGACCGGAGAGGTTTAGCGAAGGACATGCTAATACACAAACCCACCCACAAAAGAGTAAGACCACTGCCAAAATGCCACAAAATATTTGTAAATATACTCCAGCTTATTAAGTCCACACTTAGGTGCAAATCTGTACTGAAAATTGTGGATTACACATTTAAAATTATTTTAAAAAGTACATTTACATATGGATAAATCTGCACTTGTAAATATACCTTTGTGAATAGGGCAAACTGTGCAGATGTATAATGTAACAAAAGGGAAATACACAATCGTTATCTCCTAAATAATGGGATCGTATTTAAATATGGAATAAAGACTGATATATTGATCTGCAGCTTCAATCTGTCCCAAAGATCATAATTTTATAAGTAATTATCTGTACTGATTTGTTTCATATTGTATGCATTCCACTGCCTCTTTCCCAAAGTGTAGAGCAAATATTAATGACTGTGTACCTGTTATGCCTGTAATATGGTGGCCAATTCAGATTTGTGAAAAACTTGACCCCCAAAAATGCATGTGAGCAAGTGCAACATCAAGACATGAAGAAGCCACAGAGTGTAAAGTGCTGGATTTTGTATTAGGAATTGTCTTTTGTGTCTGCCATTGACCCTAATTAAAGCATACAGTTTTTGCTCGGTAGGAGTGCAGAGATCAGTTTAGTTTAAACCACCCACTCTGCCTCTGAACAGTCTAGTCACAAAGTAAAATGTGTTAGTTGTCAGGCTGTTACCTGTCAATTGAGAAGTGAGGTAGGAGCCCTGGTTCATCCTACAAAATTGATTAGTTGATTTCCATATTTGCAAACCACACCGCGTCCCAGAGGTTTCCTAACGCTGAACTCCCTGACAATCTGCAAAGGATCTTTACTAGTTATTGTTACTTATGAAGGAAGTTTTTAGTTTTGTGAGTTGGCTAAAAGTGAAACTCTACTGGAATAATGTTCCAAAGAGTGGAATCTCTTTTAAGAGGAGGAGACGTCACCCATCCTTGAAAGTTGGCATTTGGAGACGTTCAACAGAACTGGAGAGGTGGAGGGTCTGAAAAGGTGAAACAAATGAAGTTTAGCCCTGAAAATGGATACACAGATACATTGGACCTGTGCCAGAAACTGCCTTATGAAACAGTGGAATATTCCTAGTGGGAAACCAGTGAAAACTGCTGGCTGATGTATGTGGAGGTAGGCTCTGGAGAAGATGAGCATCCATGTTTGTGTGGTCTGCAACTGTCATTTTAAAATGTTTTAGGTAAAACCAGGAAAATCGCATTCCTGATTTCTGAAGTCTAATCTGGATACCAGAGAAGCCCAAACTGCTATCTGCTTGTCCATAGGAGGTAAATAAGGAAGGGTTTTTCTGAGGCTTTATTAAAGCTGTTTTGTTAACATGGGGTATGAATGTCAACTATAACGCCTAACTTCCAGACAAGAGTAGGAGTTATACCTAATCTTGGGGGTTAGCAAGCCAGACCAAGGAGATGGTTGCCTGCTTAGCTGTAAGACCTCAGTCTTAAATGTTTCAAACAGTTCCCAGTTATAATGGGGCACATACATACTTTTCTGAAAAGCAAAGGCGTTTCCACTTAGCTGGATCAATTGTTGTGTATTGTCAATGTAGCTTAAGAATGTGAAGCCAACGGACCTTTTGAGGGGTGCAAGAGTAACTCTGTTTAATACTGATCTCTGCCGCATTTTAAACTGTGCCCCAGAGGTAAAATACTCTCTAACCCTGGTAAACACATGGGGCATGCAGCCCAGCTGGTGATGCCAAGTTTCAAACCTACAGTCTTTACATGTCACCGTGGATGGAGGTCAACCAATTCTGGTTTCGCAAAACTGATGACAGCAGAGAATTACCATTATGGAGAAAGTGGCACTGACCTACAATCACTTCACAACACTTGCTGCACGATGGCCGCTTTAAACACAACATTTCTAAATCAGGTAATGTACTGCTGCAGGAGATGAATATGTAATCTCCTGGAGTGGAGGTGAAAACTGTTGACTGGTATTCCTAGAGTCAGACAATACTATAGGAAAGGGAATCACTGAACAATAACTCCAGGTGTCAGTGATTCAGCAATCAGTGGTAAGGCATGTTTTTTGTAGTATTCATACAAAATACGGCCCAAGTTTAGGTTTTCTAGATACTCTGGTAAAGTGTAGGCTCAATATCAACTTACTAACTCAAGACACCAAACTTGGTGTACTGAAACCCATGAACTGCAATCAGTCCTGACAGACTCCCAGGAGTATTTATTGTTAGTATGTTCCAAAACTCTTCATAATGAATAGACACACTCAAGGATACATACTAGGAATATATTTCATGATTTTGTTAACAATAAAATCCTATTCTAGCACAAGTAACAAGTACATAGCTGGAACTATAAGATAAATAAAACATTGGCAATGAAAGCAATGAATAAAATAAACAAAATATTAAACAGAACTGCAACACTGTAACAGTTTTTCAAACTGATAAGGCTAGGCTGGCCCTGAGGTGCCTGTCTGTGGCCTTCACAAAGGATATTTACAGCTTCTGGTGGCTCAATCCAAGGTTCACAGGAAATCAGAGATTTCCTCCATGCCTTAAGTTTTTCTGTACACTGTTAAAATCCACTTTTCTGATTATTTTGAGAAGGGCAGTCCTCACATTGAATGATGTGAAACGCAAGAAATAACATAATCTTGTTGCACCTTCATCTATTTCTATAAAATGATATGAATTATGTGAAGTAAATGTTATACCTTATACATGTGCAAACAGTATTAAATGCAGCATGTGTTTATAAATGAGAAACGTGCACTCAACTAAAAGAATATATGAAATGCAATAATGGGTACATAGGCAGAAAATGCAAGGTATAAGCCCGGATGTGGTGCAATCTCTAGCCCCATCTTCATGGCCTATGTACAGGCAAAGAACCAAACTCCATGTCTTTCTGGGAAACAGGCACCCTGGAAAGAAGGCGTGTTTAGTTGTCTCTGAGTCCCTCAGTTTCACAGCACAGGAGACTTATTGCCTTCCACTTCAGCTGAATCATTCCAACTGTCAGAATTAACAGTCCGGGGCGGTTGTCTTTCCACAAAAAGTTGGGTAACTGTTTTTCTAAATTTAAGAAAGTATGGGCATGTGATCAGAATCACGGGACGTTGAGCCGAGGCCAAAGCTCGAACCTGGTTACCCTGTTCCAAATGCCACATCCTCTCCACTTATCTTTTGGATTACGGACAGTCAAGGTGAAAGGCACCACAGATTCATAGCATACTCTTGCAGTTATACAGAAATTATTCAACTTCCCATAATGTCCTGCACTGCTCAGCCTGGTCGGTGGTGAAAGTAGCCAGTAAAGTTCCTTGTTAAGACACCGGATATCTCCCATACTGACAGTGGTACTGTATATACTTCACCTGTGCCATATAATTTACCTGTCTCATGCCCGCCATCTGTTCATTGACAGAATTCTTTACTATAAGACTTCACTTGTCCCCCAGAGTATGTCACTGTCTCTACCCACGTCAGTAGAGGGCCCTTGTGAGCAGAACCTGTGTTGATATAAACGAGCAGACTTACTCTGACCAGAACCACCCGGCCTCTAGACTAGGTCAAGAGTGAACAGGTCACCTCCAACAGGGTCCTCATAAGAGACACCATGGGAAGCATGCAACGCCTAAGAGCGTAGACTGCAACTGTGCCACATGTAGTTGTAGAAATGAAAGCACGTTTCTTCTTGTGAAGCGTGGTACTTGCTGTGCCGTTAGTCTGTAATGAATTCTCATCTTGGTTACAAAACTTATTTCAAAGATATTCTTTTGTAAATGAACGTCACCTGAGAACTGTGACTACTACTTTGGACTTTTTTGTGGCATGCTGGGCTATTTATACTGGTCTCTGAGTCCCAGCAGTAGCATGTGTCATTAGTAGTGTTGAATTTTGATGGTTGCTCTGTATGGCCAGCTTCAGTTTGACTGCTTCCTGTGGTTCCCTTGCAACCAACCCACCAACCTTACAGCTAGCAGGCCCACCCTAGAAGTCAACATCATCATCATGAATTTTGGGTATCCATGGTTTGTAGAAGTGTCAGGCTCTAGCTCTAGTATTACAACAATCATTAACAACAAGAAGTACAGGGAGGTCAGAGCATCAATCCTTAAGTCTGATACGTTCTTGCACTTATAGATCAGGGAGACCTGAGAGCAGTGTTTACTCCTGAAAATCGAGATCAGATTGACCTGCTCATGTGACTCCTTAACTTTAAATCAGTGAAAGAGCATAAATGACAGTGACAGAAATATGCTCAAAACATCCTGTTTGAGATTATTTCTCAAATTCTTAGAAGCCTGAAAAAAAGACGCAGTGATCGATTTTGTTTTCTGATTAGAATGCAAAGACCACAAACAGAACTTAATAACAATTTCACGAGTAATATCAAATGCAATTAATAAATGTGTTTGTGGAGTAGTAGAAGAAGAGGGCATTAAATGGAGTAAGTAGATTTTTGGTGTTTCTTTTACGTTATGTAGAATTGCATTTGGCCTTGACTGGTTGTCTGGAGAATGGCTGGCTATAACTGGCAATGTGATAGAAGTTAGTTAATCACTGAAAATGTTACCTGAATATTTCCTGATTTTCAAATTTGTATTTATGATTGAAAACTTGTAGCAAACTTCTCAGTATATTTTGTCATGGCTTTTTATACACTGGCAAGTTTGGCTGACAAAAATTATGTTTCTACCAAAAATTCGACATTGTTGGATGAACTCTCACAGCCTAAGCTACCACTGACGTGCTTTGGTTTGCTAGTTTGGCCCTGTAAGTGTTCTCTTTTAGACATCTGTGCAGTGTTCATTCATATGACAGAAATGGAGCAAAATCATCTGGTATAGCTTCCTCATAAGATCTGACGGGCAAGCCAGGGCCTTGGCTCAGTTTCGAATTAGACCTATCTTTTTCTGGGCAGTTCTGTGTTCTATTCCCTTGAATGCCATTTGTGATGTCATACGCGGAGAATGCTTTAGCAAACTGTGTGCTTGGTTTGCGGCAAACCTGGCTAGTTTTGACAGCGCACCGGGTGCCGTGGTGCACCGATTGGGAACCGCTGCCTTAGGAAGTGCTGCAAATATTTATTGCATTCATTGGGGATTGATGTTCAGTATCAACTAAGGGACTCAGCAACTAAAACTCAATATTAATTGGCTTGGGAGAGTTTTGGTGGTAGGCACTCACCACATCATGAGCAGCACTGGGTATCTTGTCTGAAGCTCCTCAAAATATTTTTGAAAGTTACTCGATTTAAAAAGCATGATAGACCGTTTACATGGAACTTAAGGTAAGTTAGGTGGGTGCCACATTTGAGGTACAAGCTCCCCTCTAACTTTCTGTTTTTTATCGACACTGTACACATTACAGAAATTTGGATCATGAGCTTTTAGAGGTTTTTAGAGGTTTTTCCTTACTTACTGTCTGCTACCATTAATATTGTTGGCGTTTAATCTGAGGTTAAGAATGAAAATTGGGAAATTATGATATGTATCCATACCCAAGTTATTGTCCGTCAGCACTTCTTTGACCTTCTTCGTGATAGCATAGGTGTCCAGCTCAGGGGACATGGCAACTATCTCCTGGATCCCCGCCGGAACATGGTTGTGGTGGTACACCTTCACACTCTGCGATGAAGGGGGCGATGTGCTCTCTGGCTGTTGATGCTCTTTACTGCTCTCCAGAGATGCACTCAGCGATTCTTGGGAACTCTTGTCTGGCTCTGAGGGACTGAGTGGTGGCGATGGGGAGGACTGTGTCTCTGCAGGACTTTCCTCTGCTTCTGTGCAAATGGAACAGAAGTCATTAGTGCAGCAATACAACACGTACTCAAATCTAAATGCCATCTCACCTCACACTAATTATGGAGATTATGTTTAAAATCATGAAAAGAGAACATTTCAAGCAATTACTTTGCAAAAACCCTAATAAAAAGAGAGAACTGTGTTATTGGCGCTTTCCGCCTCACTTACTGAACTAGCTCAGTCTAGTTACATCTGTAAAACGTGGTTACATTACCACCCTCATCCTTCCTTAACTGGATCCTTGACTGGTGTGCGCTTAGACAGCCCACCTGAAACAAGTAACTGAGGTGGTTACAAATCGCTGTATGCAGTTCCTCTACACTTTGTTTCAGATCCATCTTTATTACACCTTCCTCAACCCAGTTCTGACTTTAAAGCGAGATAACCCTTTCCTAATAGCGTGTAATTAACAGTATGTGTCATTCAATGAGTACAGATAATGAGATGGGCTGGTAGAATGGATGAAAGCAACAGCAAAAACAAAATGCATATGTGGTACTGTGGGTATTTACTCTAGACTCAGGGTACTTGTACCCTGTCTCATACACATAAATACGTATACAGTTATCACATCATGAATACAAAACTTAAACAAAAATACTTTACAAACAATCGTAAGTGTCCCAGATACTATTCTCACACAAGAAAGTGCTTTGTGCTATTAGGATAATTCAATGGCATGTCCACAGAGCATAAGCATGTGGTTTCTGATCAAGATTTATTGCACAGAGTTAGCTTTATCCCTCAAATTTAGCGTATTGTCAAATGCATGCCACACTCAACCTCCTCCCAGCCCAAAAAACAACAACAAGATAAAAACTGATCCCTAACTCTCATCAATTCATGGCAGTCCATAAACTGTATGCTGCACTGACTTCAACACTGTGGCACAGGCGATAGGGCCTATCTTTCCGGTCAATATATTGCCATGCCCCAGTGATCTTAAAGGAAGGAAAACAACTTTATGAAAACAGCGAAGAGAGTCCTTTTTCACTGGGTGAAAGTTATATAGCCAAATTAGGTTTTTGGAGCATGGTTAAAATCACTTGCCTAAAAAACACAAGATTTCTCTTGTAAGAATGTGATATTGTCTTGCACTATGCATGTGAGGCAATGAGTGTGTGTACAGTACTTGAACTGTTTGTCAATTAGGGTCATAACCAAGAATGTTTCTTTTATGTCGAAGCACTGAAATGGCGTATGCATATGCTTAAGTTGCCCTAAATCCTTCCTTTCCTGGTCACCCACCTATGAGACCAGAAAGTGTCAGAAGGGACCCAAGCCACTTGCTTTCGCCAGTTTATAAACTCAGCTAGTGCAGTGCCACAGGCAGATCTGAGGGTGCATTCCAGACATATAGCTTCATAAGCCACTGAGCCCCTCAGCTTGAAAATGCTTTAATTGATTTTCAAACTTTAGAGCCCTAGGCACATGCATATATAGATTAGCATCACATGAGGTACCCTAAATGGGAAAAAAAACATATGTCAACAGCGCATTTCACTACTTATGCTCGTTTTCTTTCTACATGTCAGCATACACCCTAAGCAGCCATCAAAAATTATCTTTCCATCTGCATCCCTGGACTGTAAAGATTCGGAAACATTGCACTGCCATCCTTAATTTCAGCTTTGTCAAAGTCATAAACTGGGAGAATCTTTGACATAGAGGTCTTCTTGGAAACCAATGCTGAGCTTTCACCACTCTGATAATCCACATCAGACAAACTGATACAGCAAGGATACTGCACTTCTTGACATCAGCTTGGCCTCAGACCAAATTATGACCAATAAAAATGCCCAAATAATTCTAACGCTCAAACAAGTGCAGCTTGTGAGCTCCAAAGGACCAATTATGATGCTTTCTGCATCCACCCATGTATTTTGGCTTATTCCCAGATTTACTGACACTAGTAAACCTGGGAATGCAACTAAGTGCTATGCCTTCCCAAGAGTAACGCAACAACGGGTAAGCATCTGTACAAGGCATGTAGTGCAGTAGATTCACATGCTCTACGAAATCCCGCCATCTAGTGTTGGATCCAGAGTGTTGCAAGTTGTTTTTCTTCGAAGAACCATTTTCGAGTCACAAGAACGAGTGACTCCTCCTTCTCGGTAATACTGCGCATGGACATGAACTCCTTTGTTAAATTGTTTTTTTGCAGGCGGGTGAGAAAAGGAGTGTAGAGGAAGAATAAAGAAAGAGGTGTCCATGCAAATGTAACTACATATGTACAAGTATATACAAATATAAAGTAACTGGAACGGCCACAGGCTTCCGGGAGGAGGGAGGGCGCATGTGAATTTACAGCATTACATGCCACGAACAAATGCTTACTGGGTAAGTTATATTTTCTGTTTGA
Organism: Pleurodeles waltl; assembly: GCF_031143425.1. Classification (NCBI taxonomy): domain Eukaryota; kingdom Metazoa; phylum Chordata; class Amphibia; order Caudata; family Salamandridae; genus Pleurodeles; species Pleurodeles waltl. The sequence continues at coordinate 906,618,701 of NC_090450.1, forward strand.
TTGCATGTGTGGTTGTAGGTTCACATGCTCTGCATAGACTGTAAAGCAGTCCCTCCATAAAAGCCAGGGCACTCCCAAGCAGACCGAGAGCCTGTGCAGCCTACTGCGCATGTGTGTTTGGCCGGCCCAAGATGGCTGGCCAAAGACACATGCGCTCGGGAGTGCTGAGTACTCCCCCTCAGTGCACACCACCCCCGTGGCCCTGCCACTTTCAGTACGAAAGGAGAATAAACATGGTTTATTCTCCTTTCGTTCTGAAAGGTCTGCAGCTTCTGCTGCTGGGGGGGGGAGAGGGTTAGGGGGGTTCGTGGCAGCACTCCTCCACCCTTAAAGAGAAGCCGCCCCTAAATGGTTTGCCCCTCAGCAACAATTTGCTGCCCTATTTTGCTGCACTCTTCTGGGAGAAACAGGAGGAGTTCCTCCATTTCATCCCAGTGGCCCGGTCATCATACCTAGCTAGTAAGGCCTGTAAATTGGCAATAGCCAATGGTTAGCTGCCGGTGCACCCACCCTTTTGCCGGCAGCATCTACATTTTTTCTCTCCTTGTCAGAAGGACAGTCCCTTATGGCCTGGCTATTGCCACGTTTTCGTGCAGTGGTGGCTACTATAGAGTCTGGGGTGACCCGTGACATAATGTATACTGGTTCTGAGGGAGCAGGCTTATATTTTTTTATCTACTCTGGGAGTGATAACCTTAGAGCGGGGGGACTCTTTGAAAATGCTTTCGGCGTGACGAAGCATGCCAGGGAGCATATGGAGAAACTGGATATCCCTATAAAGTAGATGTAAGGGTATCGAGCAGGAAGTCCTGTTTGATGGGGTCCCTGTGCAGTTCTACATTGTGGAAGGGGGCTGCTCTTGCCACTACCTGCTGGTAGCATGAACTATCCTCTGGTGGGGAGGGGCGTACTGGGTACAAATCTGGGTCACTGCTCAATACGGGATCAGGGTCATATGTGTCCCATGGATCTGGATCCTGCTATGTCCCACCCAAATCTTCCCCAGTATATACAGGAGATCCCTGAGGTGCAAAATTTCCTGAAGCAGATGAGGCAGGTAAATGAGGATGGTAGGGAGGTGGACGAGGTGGAGAAGGTGGATCAGGAGGAGGTGGAGAAGGCTTGTGAGGTGTGCTCGTAGCCTTGCCCTTGGAAACCTTCTTCAGAAGTGGAGAAATGTCCAAAGCCTCTTGGCAGGACAGTTTTCTCTTCAAGCATACAGGGGGAGAAGCAATAATGCACCCTGTATCTTCCTGGATATAGAGGCGGTACGGCTAATGGTTCATTGTCTCCAAAATGGGCTCCACAGGGGAAGGTGTAGCTGAAGAGTGGCTAGAGTCTTTCCGCTCCGATGTTCTCGGTTCTTTGGTTTTCAGCACCAAAGTTTTCGGTTGGTGAGATTTGGCAGGTGGAGGTGGTAGCTGGTCGGCTCGGAGCCGAAGTAGTAGGAGTTGAAGTTCGGACTGAGATGGCATTGATGTCTCGAACTGAGGTGCTGGTGGTTAAAGCCGAAGACGATGTTTTTTCAGATCCGGCCATGACCTGGTGTCAGTGATGGTCCGGCGACCTCTGTAAGGGGCTTTTTAATAGTTTTAGGGTGGGCAGGAGGGGCCACGGTACTCATGAGTTGTGTGGATGTCACTTTGTGGCTTTCAATATCCAAGTGCATGTCAGAGTCCTGGATCGAAAAGGGCTCCTCTTTTTCCTGCTCGTCCTGGGCATGTTCCTTCCCAAAGATGTCCAGGGTGTGGTCCGGAGTCTTCGGTCCGAAGGGTCTTCTTTGACCGGAAGGATTTGCAGGCATTGCAGGGAGCTTCCTGGTGATCGGGGAGAGGTACAAGTTATACAAGAGGTGTTAGTCGGGTGGGGAAATTTTGTGTGGCACCGAGGACAGAAACAAAACAGCGCCCATTCCATCAGCTCAGCATAATGGTCGGTGCCGCATGATGAGGTAGGCCAAGCAAAGATGTCCTGGAGGCGTGCAGTTGGTGCCCAGACCTAGGAGTGGAGACAAACATGGTAATACGCGATCGACAAACAATACCATTGATAAACAGAAGACGGAAAGAAAGATTTCGAACCGCAGCGAGTCGAAAGAGGGAGTGAAGACACATCCAAACCTGACGGAGGAGAGAAAACAATCTAACAAAGGCGATGATGCCCATGACCAGTATCACGTAGCAGAAGGAACCACTCGATCCCGTGACTCGAAAATGCTTCTTCGAAGAAAAACAACTTGCAACAATCCAGACCTAACACTAGATGACAGGAGTATGCAAAGCATGTGTATCTACAGCCAGATATGCCGTTGAACATAATTTTATTTTTCTTGGAGTTTTCCTCTTTATAAATGTGTGGCACATTCCTGCCCTCTCCAATTGACACAGTGCAGCAACTTGTCTTGATGCGCTGCTTTCCTTCAAATCTTTGTAAATATGAGCCCTGATGTGCACGCACCCATGTCTTACTATACACTGTGCTCATATAAGCAAGCTGAAGAGGCGCACCCCACAAGAGCATCTTAGACCAAAAACATGCTCAACTGACCATGTCCAATATGCATAATACAGTGGGACTTCTGCCTTCTGAAAGCTCAATATGGCATTGTTAACCTTCCCTACTGGAAACCTATTGGGTAAATCCTATCATTGTATGGATCAGACCTCTCCACAATCATGTATCTTTCTTTTCCATATATAAAACATGTATTACTAGTTCACTCTTGGGCCTCTTTTTTGTGCCTAATATTCATCAACCTCTGCCCTTGCACCTTAGTTATTCAGCTCTTACCATATCTATCCAGTGTAGCAGACCTCATGGCCCTGTAGATAATGTTTGAACAATCCCTTGACCTACACACTAAAGGTTCAAGAGCAGGATTCCTGCAAGGATGCTTCTAACTATCCTCATCCACTGTTTAGCCACCTCTACAGTAAGCACACCAGTTAAGGCAGATGCAGCCCCAAAGCTTGGTTCACTAAACAATGCCAAACAGATCATCCAAAGGCAAATCTAGCTATATTTGATGGTAGGTTTATTGGGTCATTCGAACCCTATGTGACTTATGTGCAGCCTCTGGCCTTGCCAGTGATTGCATTCTACTGGACAACTCTCAGGAATGTCCTGCCAAGCCTTTCATGACGGCATTCCCACACATCAAGTACAATCCAGGAAACATAATATATTCCAATTCTGTGGGTTCACATGCTTAGTAAATGTTTACATCACAGTGATGTAAATTGTCTACAAAATTCTCTATTCAGATGCGGAGCTTCTAGGAAGCTGGCCTGGTGTGTGATGGGTACCTAGGGTACTTACACTTTATACCAGGTCCAGGTAGTGTAGGCTTTGTCTAGAAGGCAGGCTCTCTAGCGGTAGCTGTGGATGAGCAGCCAAGACTTATCTAGGAGACTTGCGAAGCTAATGCAATACCACTGTAGTCACACAGCACTTACACACATGAAAGAAAACACTCAGTGTTACCAAAATAAAGCTACTTTATTTTAGTGACACAATACCAGTACTAGAGAGGCAACCCTCCAATAGGAGGTAGGTAACACACTAAACATATACCCTAGTTACAAGAAATAGGCATGGAAAGTGAAAGAAAACAGTGCAAATGCAGTAAGACAATAGTGACCCTAGGGGGAGCCCAAACCATATACTAAAAAAAATGGAATGCAAACACAGGACCCCCCACCTAGGTAAGTGGAATGTGTAGAGGGGAACTAGGGGTACTAGAAGCCCTCACAGGTAAGTACGACCAGGAGAAAAGGAGTAAGTTAGTGGATTTTCCCCAAACCACCCAAAAGTAAGGAAAAGACAATGCAACACCCAGACAACACTGCAAGAAACCAGGGGTGGATTCCTGAAGAGGAAGACCTGTGGAAGAAGGGGACCAACTCCTGAAGTCACAGAAGAGTCCACGAGGTTTAGGAGCTAATACCCACCCAGCTGTGGATGCAGGAGTTGATCGGTGATGTGAAGAAAGTCAGCACTGAAGCCCTGGAGTCAAAGAAGAGTTCCCGAGGGATGCAGACGAAGTCCCACTCTGGAAGAAGAATTACAGTCGGGTGTTGGTGCAGGAATTCCACCAACAAGCCTTGGCAAAGGCAAATGTCGCGGTTGGCGAACAGTGGAGCTGCCGGGGACCAGCAAGGCCCAGGAGGACTCAACCCAGGAGGGGTAGTCAGAGGGGACCCTCAGCGACACAGAGAGCCTGCAGAAGCAAAGGCAGCACCCACAGGAGTCGCAAAAGATCATACGCAGCACGACTGAAGAAGGGACCCATGCTGCAGGAGAACCACGCAGAGGGATGTGCATCGCAGGAAGAAGTGATAGGGCTGGAGCTCCAAGTAGCCCAAGGTTCTTGGAGGAGACGCAAACAAGCCTTGGCAGATGCAAGAGACGCGGTGCTCGGGGGTACTGTTCTGCGTGGGAAGGCAAGGGCTTACCTCCATCAAAGTTGGAGAGCTGGCAGAGAGGACCAAAAGGACTACTCCGGACCACCACCTGTGATGCAGAATCCACACAGCTCGGGATGAGAGGAGATCCACGCACCCGATAGTTGTTGCAGTAGGTGCCCGGGGATGCAGGGGAGTAACTCCTTCACTCCAAGGGAGATTCCTTCTTCCTTCTTGGGCAGATTGAAGACTTGCCACCCTCAGAGGGTGCACAGCCATGGAAATGTTGCAGGTGACCATCTATCAGGAGGGGGCTCTGACATCACCTGTCTGGCCTGGCCACTCAGATGCTCCCAGAAGTCCCTGCCAACCTTGGGTTCAAGATGGCAGAACCCAGGGACCCTCTGGAGGAGCTCTAGGCACCCCCTTTCCATTGTCTAGTTTCGCGCCAGCGCAGGGACTGGAGGTCCCTGAACCGGTGTAGACTGGTTTATGTATGGCAGGCACGAACTGTGCCCTTCAAAGCATACCAGTGACTTGGGGAGGCTACCCTTCCCAAGCCATGTAACACCTATTTCCAAAGGGAGAGGGTATTGCCCCCCTCTCCCACAGGAAATCTTTTGTTCTGCCTTCCTGGGCTTGAGCTGTTCAAGCAGCGGTAGGACTGAAACCTGTCTGAGGGGTGGCAGCAGCTTGGGCTGCCTGGAAACCCCTGCAAGACTGGTAGGAGCAATGCTGGGGGCCTTCTAAAGAGCCCTCAGAGTGCATGGAATCATACATACTTCCAATACTGGCAACAGTTTTGGGGTATGATTCCGACATGTTTGATACGAAACATGCCTAGGTTCGAAGTTACCATTATGTAGCTGGACATAGGTCGTGACCTGTCCAGTACACGCCTAACATGGCATCCATGCACTCACGAAGTCCATGAAAATGGCAATGGAGGGTGTGGGGATACCTCTGCTAGGGCACAGGTGCCCTCACACACAGGTACTTGCACCCTGCCTTCTGGGCTAGGAGGGCCTGCCATAGGGGTGACTTATAGTCACCTGGTGCAGTTACCTATGGTGAAAAAGGGTGCATGCACCATTTCACGCAGGCTGCAATGGCAGGCCTGCAGAACACTTTGCATGGGCTCCCCAGGGGTAGCATAATACATGCTGCAGCCCATGGGGATCCCCTGGTGCCCCAATGTCCTGAGTACCATATACTAGGGACTTACATGGGGGCACAAATATGCCAAATGTGGGGTGAAAATGGTATAAGTTACAAAGTTAGAAGGGAGACAGCATAATCACTGGGGTCCCAGTGAACAAAGACAAACACACTGACAAACAGGCAAAAAGTGGGGGGTAATTATACTAAAAAGAGGCTACTTACCTACAGAGCTAAAAAGAAATGTCCTGCAGTTTTAAACCATGTTGTTTTGCTGCACACCTGTGCCAAAATTATTTTGCAAACAATCACGATTTTGACTCTATATATACACTATAATTTTCCATTGTAGGCATACTTTGAAAGGACTGTGAAAGGCGTTTTTAAAAGTTCTTAAGACCCAAGCCAATCTATAAATCTGCCAATGTGATTTTCATGCTCATTGTTGTGTAAATCTGTCTCTTTAGATCTTTGGCATTTACCCTAACTATTGTCAATTCTAGTCAAATAAAACACCGTCTGGGTCAAGCTTAAATTGACAAGGGAACTTTTTTGTGCAGTGAATCTTTTACATCTCCTTCCATTAGGCTAAAAAATAAATCAATGAGCTGCAAAAATCCAAGCTTACTTAGTGTGCCTAGTAAAGCATTTACGCACCAGTAAACCGTATAATACCATATTTTTTTCATTATTGAGTATGGCAATAGCATTAGTAACCCCTGTAGTGTTGTTAAGCTGCCATTTCCATATACCGGTGGATTCAAGCAAAGGCCAGGAAGGAGTAAACTGCTAACAAAGTTTTCTCGCATATCTAGCTCATGAGGATAAGGCAATAGATACACACAAGTTCTTCACTGGAACCCTGAGCCCCGTAAAACTATAAAGTCAAGTGAGGATCAAGTTTGAAAATATCCTCACAATGTATAAAGGTCTGCATCAACAGCCCACAACTCAACCCAAAATGATCAGACTCAACTGTTCTTCACTAATCCCCAGTAATGAGCAACTGAATGCCACAGAACATATCAACTATCTCAACTTCAAAAGCACACACAAAACCAGATAAATTCGAAGTTCCCGGACACCCTAGGATCATCAAACTGTAAGTGGAATTTTATCCCAAGTATAATATTTGTTCATCTTGAAGGCGCACTATGATGGACAAAGGTGAACTGCTGGCACTTTATGAAATAATAAAAATGTCAAATAAAAAACAGATGCCCAACCAGACATTTGTGTTTTTTTCCGGCAGCCAGTGGCAGGATGAACTCTGAGCCCCAGAGCAATTGAACATTATAGATTATTTCACCACACACTGGATGAGGGGAGTCCAGGGCTCGAGCTAATGCTCCATTTAATGCACTTTGTGATGTATTCAATCTTAAGAACATTATTTTCTATCAAGGGTTTGTATTTTTTTTTTTTTACTGCCATTTAAACCTACAGATATTTTGATCAACGGAATGGTCTTTTTCAGTTGTTCCCAGCTATTCCTGGTTTGTGGCCTGCAGGCTGGAAGTGGATCTGAAACCTGAGCCTTTATGGCTAGTCTCCATATTCGTCAGCATCAAAAGGTCTTGAGAAAAGAGATCTCCTGTTCAAGATGTGTGAGGCAAAAACATGTTTCTGAAGGGTCTATGATCTACTGCTTTAACACAGCACATGATTTGGTGGAACTGCAAACTGTGCCTATCTTTCTCAGCCTGCTGAAAAAGGTAGTAACTAGAAGAGTTTCCTATCTGTCCAAAAGGTTATGTGCCAGTGTGGTATGGTTGCTTTTGTTTTATTATGTGACAACACAAAACGTGGTAAGGCGAGAGACAGCAAAATACCTTTTATGGCCACTTAATGTTCACTCAGATTATCATCCCTGTAAGGCCAAAAAAAGAAAGGATTTATTTGGTTCAACCAACTTGCCCCGAATCAAAATCATTCTGCTCCAACAACAAACTCACTCTCATTGTAGGTTTGCAGCAGATATTGAACACCGCGAAATCTCTCAAAACTATTGTAAACATTATTTTCTTTCGAAAAAGCTGGTAGTAAAGGGCATTGAATTGCACTGTTCTTTTCACAAATATGTAAAAACAGATCACTATTTAAATCACCAATGACCGTCATATGAAAAATCACAGGTAAAAAAACACAAGCAAAATATACAAGTAGCCTCATGAACAAAGCCTGCGATTCCCAAAAAACACAACTTTCTGGTTCATAAAAGGGGTTTTGCGATCTACTATAAATTGCAAATGGGAGAGGTTGGGAAAGGGCCTTCCGTCTCATATCTGGGAGTCACAATGAAACTGGTTTGCTACCACAACTGTAATTGCAAACAATTGGTCTATTAACCACTTCGTGGTGGTAACTATTAAAAAGAGGGGAGATGGGACAGCTACTTCTGTGGGAAACATGTTGTGGCCTTCAGGAGGACCAGAGAATGGTCTGGAGGATCAATATCCTCGCCCCCCCCAATGTAGTGCCAAATGCAGAACTTATTTTTAAAGCAGCAGCTGTCCCCATACTAGACAACTACTTTTAAAAGTAAATGTTTGTGGCTGGGAAATGCAAAAGCAGGGATAAGTGTTTCTTGCAGACCTCCACCCTACTTTAGCAGCCAGTTGCAGAGGTTGCAAATTGTGAGCCACGTAGTTTTCTTTAGGACGTCAGATTGCAATCCCCTGCGAGTGGACAATCTGCAATGTGACCTATTAGGATATGGGTTGCATCCCAAAATGCACTCCCATTTGTAAACCAGCCAGTGTGCATATTGCACATTCCTGGCTTGCGAATGGTATTAGTACATCAGGCTCGAGGTCACAAAAAACACGGGAAGCCATCATAGAAGACGGAGTTGGTAAAGTAACTGTTGTTGGAGACTGCAGTACACCAAGAGGTGGGTCGGGTTCCACACATCCAGTGGATTTAAAAAAAGGAACATTGTAGTGGAAGCAAGTGCCCTCAATGTGAAGCCAGCTCTGTAATAAGTAGGCCAACGAGTCAAGAGGGTCTCCCCTGTGAAGTCAGTTAGGAAGACCACAGCCAGCAAAAAAAGAGTTCCTTGTGACCAGATAGACTGCAAAAGCAGTTATTGCACAAATATAGTCTTGAAAATGAAAACACAATGCCTCTCTACAACTTGTGTTTAATTCCTAACTCCAGTCACATTCACTTCCCACATATTTTGGTATTGGTTTAATTTAAAACTAAAGTCCTTGCAGAATGAGGGACAAGCAGTCAGGGCAACTACTCAACGGGGGTGGCTGGCGGGTGGTATACAAAAACCCCAAAATAAACACACAAAAAACATTTTACCTTTTCCGCCGGGAGAGATGGTTCTGTCTCTCCTTAGTTCTCTTCTCTTCCCCAACAACTGAAAGCAGACAGGCTCCCAGACCCCCCTAACAACGCTGCTGTCATCAGCAGGACAGCAGCGTTGTGATTGGTCTGAACGGCCTGGTTCGGCCCTCAGAAAGGAAGTGGGAGCCTGGGCACTTTCTCCACCCGGCTGTGCAATACAGATGGGTAGAGAAATGCTAGGTCCACATGACCATTTGGCCGGCCCAACACGGTGGACCAAACCGTCATGCGCACTTATGGTGCACTCCATTCATCCTCCAGTCCCCCTCCAGCCCAAGCCAGCACCGCCCGCCCTAACCTGGCTCCCGAGGTAAAATAAAATGATAATAAGATTGCGTTATTATCATTTTATTTTTCCTTTTACTTCACTGCACAAAGAAGTGGGGCAATGCTCCTTACCAGAGGAGCCGCCGCTGGGGACAAGCATTTGATAGTCTGATTGATACAGGTTGATATTTTTACAGGGAGATATGCAAGGTCGAGATTTTTGTGGGTTATGTTTTGGAGTCTTTGCATAAGATCATTTTGCACATACCACTATAACAGAGAAGCCACAATGGAGCAGGCATGGCTCACAGCGAGCCTCCACAAAGGTGTAGAACATGCTTGCAACGTTCTGCTAAGGTCTGATACCTTTCTGTAGCAATACAACATGGCACAATAATTGTGTTGAGGAAGCTGTTGCAGTTTGTTTCACAACCTTGTGTCTTGAGGTAGTTTGCCTGAGAAATGTTGTCATACTAAAACAACGCTGCAGCTCTAAACCACAATTACAGGTTGCAATGATTTTGTGAGCTTGGGACCGTACCACAGACCTGAAAGGACAGAAATACGTTTTTGCAATCAGTACGGCGCAAGGAGTATTGCCACCAGAAGCAATAATGCGTTTTAGACTGAAGCATACTCTCCCAGTTATAAGGACCATATTTGCAGCACCCTGCTGCGATACCCGGAGCCCTTTGCTGCCTTGTTTTGGTGGTTCAATATAGGTGCTCCGATGCTGCCAAAAACAATAATCCCCATTTAATATTAATTCAACAATTGTGCCTACGAACATTAGGATCCTCTGTGCTAAAATGGCACTTTGCAGTGGTAAAGCAAGCACATCGACAAACCCACATACCAGTACTTGTGGTTTATCATCTACTTTGACGACACATTCCAATTCCCCATATTACATATTTCTTACCTTTCAGAAGTTATTAAGAGCATTACATTTTGCAAGCAGTCTTGTCAGATGCTTATGTGTCAAAGTGGTGTTCTTCCCTCCCCTACCTTTGGAAACAGTACTTTTTAGAGACTGGGGAGAAGACCTTACCTTGGGAAGAGAGAGATTGCTGGGCGAGACCTTGGCCAAGCTGGTCTGTAAGCCACAACTGCATCCGGATGAAAGGTTCACGCCCCTTTTGGGTTAGTTTACTCCATGGCTTAGGCCGGGACAACATGTCACTCACACTCCCCTGAGACAGGCCCAGCACCTACACGAAATGAAAAACAAAAACAAAAAACAGATAACGTATTCAAAAGGCGTGACCAAGTCCCTGATTTCCCTGGTGACTCTCTCTGGCAACGCAATATATATATATTTTTTTATAACAAATACGTTTTATCTGAGGCTGTATTAGGATGATAGCCGAGTCGTAGAAAAGGCCCCTTGGGTCTTAAACAAAAAACAATGCAATCTGCTGCATGTCACAGTTCTACTGAACAAAGTTTCGAGAACACAAAAAAACACTTTACAGACATTTGCTAGCTCATCTGCAGGAAGACATTCTCAACGGGTAGATCGGTGCTCAATTTGTAAAAAATAAGTACATAAGTGCAGGTCCCATTTTTTTTCCCTAGGAGGCCACCTCTTACCTCCACACGTCCCCAGTGGGGCCATCTTTCCCGAATTGGCACAGGCCACTTTGTCCACTGGCGCCACCCCTGCCTGCAGACAGGAGAGGCTAAAAGTCCATAGAACATTCTGAAAGGGCGCTTGTGAAATGTCCCAGAACGTTCATGGTACAATTTATGAGAAAAGCAAGGGTTGAGATATGTCAAAAGGTGTTTTGTGCCACTAGTTCAAATAAAATACTTAACTCACGTCTAGATCATGTAACAATAAATATGATTTATGTTCAATCAAGTATATTTGGCAACATTCAAATACTACAGTGAGCAGTCGACAAATCACCTGCACTTGTAGGTCCAAACTCCTGAACATAGCGTACATCCATCTTCTGAAAGATTATGGTACCACGTTGACTTATTCTATTGATACTAAATGGCCCCATGTCATCATAAACACCATATGTCACTCAATCCTTTCCTTCTGCTAATCTCAGAATGTACTTAATGGTGTCCATTTCGGGCAGGCTAGCTCTGCATGCAGTGGATGCTTTAACAAAGGCACAGGACTGGAAAGCAACATCAATGAAGACATGGAGACATCTTGCATCGTTTCGAGTGCCATAAGGGTATCAAGGGCTAGTCCTAATCAAAAGGCCTGCCGTCATTTCTACAAGAGATTGCGACTGCACAGTGGCTGTGCATGGTTTGAAATTTTCTACGAGTCAAAATGCGTGTAATCATTTAAGAAGCACAGTGAAGAAAAATATGGAAGTATGGGCATGGAAAATCCACACAAAAAAATATTAAGGCCAAAAATGTCCCATCGCTGTTTTTCTCTCAATTGTGGCACATGTGCGTTGGAAGGGGGCTGCACTCATACTGCAGTGGATTAAGGAGGAACCCCATTTTCACGTGCTGCTTCAGCTCTCTACTGCAGGAAGTTAGGAGGTGGTAGATGATGTGCACATATTGCCCTCACGTTAAAGTACTGCAGTGGATGAAGGGGGTGGGGGGCAATTTCACATGCTGCCTCAGCTCTGTACTTAAGTTATATGGTGGTAGATGATGTGCACAAATTGCCCTCGTGTTAAAATGGATGAAAATGTGTGTGCATGGGTTGTCCTCGATCTACACTGGATGAAGTGATAAGGGGGTACATGGTGTGCACGTGCTGCATCAGTGCACTGGGTGAAGAAAGGTGGTATCACCTATGTTATTTGGGCCCTCCTTTGACCTCTGCACCTGACCGGCCCTGGGTTGCTGAGGGTTTGGTGTTGCCTTGAACCCCCAATGATGGGCTGCCTATGCCCAGGAGACTGAACTTGTAAGTGCTTTACTTACCTGAGAAACTAACCAATACTTACCTCCCCCAGCAACTGTTGATTTTTGCAGTGTGTCCTCTTTTAAAATAGCTTATTGCCATTTTTGCCAAAACTGTGTGTACTACTGTTTTAAATCAAAGTTCCATACTTACCTGTGTGAAGTACCTTACAATTTATGCACTTACCTAAAATCTGAATCTTGTGGTTCTAAAATAAATTAAGAAAATAATATTTTTCTATATAAAAACCTATTGGCCTGGAGTTAAGTCTTTGAGTGTGTATTCTCATTTATTACCTGTGTGTGTACAACAAATGCTTAACACTACCTTTTGATAAGCCTACTGCTCGACCACACTACCACAAAATAGAGCATTAGTACTATCTAATTCTGCCACTATCAACCTCTAAGGGGAAACCTTGGGCTCTGTGCACACTATCTCTCACTCTGAGATAGTATATACAGAGCCAACTTCCTACATTGGTGGATCAGCGGTGGGGTCTAAGACTTTGCATTTGCAGGACTACACAGCCAATACCTGATCACACAACTAAAATTCCCAAAATTTTCATTAGAAATAGATTTTTGCAATGTGACTATTTTTCTAAATTTTAAAAATTCCTGCTAACGCCTTGTATAAGTCACTGTTAGCATTTCTTTTGAAGTTTAAAAGTTTGTAAAAGTTATGATTTAAGTTCTAGAAGTAGGTTTTAGATTCTTAAAACGTAATCCCAAATTTTAGAGTTATAATGAGTCAGACAGATGAGATGGTGGTGGAACTCAACCTCTCACCCCTTACCTGTTTCTAGGGATGTCAGAGTTAAGGTCTCTCTGTAAAACACAAAAGATAAAAACTGGGTCCAACCCTACCAAGACAAAGATCCAGGAGCTCTTGGCAGAGTTCACAAGGGACCACCCCTCTGATATGGAGGATACTCCTTCAGATGGGGAAATTAGTGAACAGGAGGAAGAACTCCCCCTTCCTGTCCTAAATAGGGAGGACATGGCTCCTAGAACCCTGCCCCCAAATGTCATAGTCAGAGAGCCTGGTTCTTCCACAGGGGACTCCAGTGCCTCTGTAAGCACTGAGGACAGCCTTGATGAAGAGGACATACTGTTAGCCACGATGGCCAAGAGATTGGCTTTGGAGAAGCAGCTCCTAGCCATGGAAAGGGAAAGAAAAGAAATGGGTTTAACTCCCATAAATGGTGGCAGCAACTTAAATAGGGTCAGACAGAATACTGACATCCTACAAATCCCCAAAGGGATTGTAACTAAACATGAAGAAGGTGGTGCCATCACCAAATGGTTCACAGCTTTTAAGAGGGCTTGTACAACCAGAAAAGTAAGCAGATCTCACTGGGGAGCTCTCCTTTGGGAAATGTTCACTAGAAAGTGTAGGGATAGACTCCTCACGCTCTCTGGTAAAGATAAGAATCTTATGACCTCATAAAGGCCACCTTGATTGAGGGCTTTGGATTCTCAACTGAGAACAGGATTAGGTTCAGGGGGGCTCACAAATCCTCGAGCCAGACCTGGGTTGATTTTGTAGACTACTCAGTGAAAACGTTGGATGGTTGGGTAACTGGAAATGAAGAGCATGACTATGATGGGCTTTATAATTTGTTTATGAAAAAACACATTTTAAGTAACTGCTTCAATGAATAGTTGCATCAATATCTGGTAGACATAGGTCCAATTTCTCCCCAAGAATTGGGAAAGGGGGCAGACCACTGGGCCAGGACTAGGGTAACCAAAACAGACAGGGCACCACACCAAGGACAATTCTTGACCCAAAAACAACCCCCCAAACAAAATCCCAGGGGTGGCCAGTGTAGCCACTGGGGATGACTCCTCAGATGAGGAGGTCCTCATAGCCTTCAACTGGAGAAGGGGCCCAACAGGTGAGTTGGCGATTCCAGAGGGAAGTAGACTCTTCCACCACCTACTAGTGAATGGAATGCCAGCCACCGACCAGAGAGACACTTGTGCCAGCCACACTATTGTGCATGACAGGCTGGTGCTCTCAAACCAGTACATCGCAGGTGAGACTGCCAGAGCAAGGATTAGCCCAGAAAAGGTCACTGATAGGCCTGTGGCTTTAGTGCCTCTAGAAGTGGGTGGGATGTTTAGCTGGAGAAGGGTGATAGTAAGTACAGACCTCCCCCTTGATTGTCTTCTTGGAAATGACCAACCAGAGGTTGGTCAGAACCCAAGAGGGGAACTGGTTCAGTGCCAGGCCTCTCCCAAGGATTCTGGAGGTGCTGCCCCTGAAGTAACTGCAAGTAGGCCCCAGAAGAAAAAGAAAAGAAAAACGTTCAGGAAGGGTGGACAACCTTTAGCCAAGGTTCCAGCCAGCCAAGGAGATTCTGCTCCAGTAGGGGAGAACTCCAAAAGGGCCGCTGGTAAAGTCCAAACTGACCCACAAGAAGTCCTAGCTAGTCAGGCAACTGTTAAGCATGAGTGGGTGGCTCCTCAGCTAACAGAAGAAAGAGTGGAAGCCTTTCATTACAAAACCTTTCAGTCAGGTGGCACATCCAGCCCCTAAAAACGCTAATAACTCTATATGCTAAGTAATTAAACCATCCCAAAACAAGAAATGTTACAACAGATAACATCTAACTTGTGCACTTCACCCTTGAGGGGTGTGTCACTAACCCCCAACACCGCCTACAACACTTCAAAAGCCCGTCCGACCAACAAGGTACACGACCATCACTCAGAATTAAATCCCACCTGTACAGCTACATCTCAATGACTCGAGGGAGGGCTCCTCCAGCCAATAGTATCTAATCCACGAGTCTCCCCACCAGGCAGCACGGCATCTCTCTCTCTCGCCCCTACCACAAAAACCGGCTTTGCAGGACGCCAAGCCAGCAAGTGTCTTTTTCCGTATCTGACTGCAATCAGTCTACGTCAGCTCTCCAATTAAACCAGCACAGAGACGAAGGAGAAAGGGAAGGTCTCAGACACAAATAACTATAGCAATGGGACTTACAGAGAACAAGAAAAATATCAAGGAAGTGCAGGGCATACTCAAGATATGCAGAGATCCCAAGCGAATCTATGGCACAGGTCTTCGCTACACTCGAGTAATATATCAAAACCACTAAACTATGTTACTCTATTGTAGTTCAAAAAGTGTTCTCCCAAGGAATTCTGTCATTAAGACCTGCCTCTACAGTGACCAAATAGAAAACCCAGAAGACTTCCCGTTTTCTTCTGTAGGTATCCATATTCATCAAACAAGTTGTACCTATCTTTTCCAGGATAATCCACCTCAGATCATTCTCATTGTGTTTGTATTCACTGCAGCATGGAACCAACGGAGCTTGGAATCTTAAACTTCTAATACCAGATTTGTGTTCTCTAAATCTTATCCTAATCTGTCTTCGCATATCTCTTACATGTCCTGCGTTACAGGGACAGATGATACAATATATGGCATTACTGCTCTGGCAATTAGTCATGGTTTTGAGATAGACTTCTTTTTCATTGTAGGAGAAATGTTCTGATACAATCCCTTGTACACATGCATGGCAATCTCTGCAGCGACGGTTCCCTAAAATAGGGTTGGTTTCAACTATAGTTTTCTGAATATATGTATTCTCTTGTGGTAGTCTGGCCTTAACCAACTTATCTGTTAAGTTGGGATTCCTTTTGTATGCAATCAATGAGACGGGGAGTGGATCATTTCCCCCCAAACTATTCAGTATGTTCCATTGTGTATTAATGACACCTCTTATCTTGTTATTAATATTTGAGTGCCTAATAACACATACTAGTCTTTGTTGTTCAGTTTTTTGTCGCTCTTCAAAAAAGGTGTCTCGATTATAATAATTTTGCTCTTTTGCATGCATCTCGGATGAGTCGTTTAGGATTTCCTCTCGGAGAAACTTCTCCTTCAAAACGTTTGCATTTCTGTCATATTCTGCCATGCAACTACAGTTCCTTCTAATCCTAAGGAATTGACTAAATGGAATGCCATGTCTTTGACATCTAGGATGGAAGCTTTCAAAATGAAGTAAAGTGCTACACGCTGTGGGTTTAGTGCAAAGAACACTAAAAGTTTCCTTCATCCGCATAAATAAGGATGTCCAAGAATTCTACTTGTTGATTACTGATGTTAGGTGTGAATCTAAGATTATCATCACATAGATTAAGCTGTTCTACAAATTGCTGCAGATATTGTTTTCCTCTTCCCATATAAATAATATATCATCTATGTATCTTTCCCAAAGTTTAACATTTTCGAAAAAGGGGTTACCTCATTATATATAAACCTTCTCTCAAAAAGGCCCAGATAGATATTTGCCACACTCAAAGCACAGGCTGCTCCCATACTTACCCCTTTCATCTGTTTGTTAATGTCTCTGTCGAATTCAAAATAGTTTTCCCACAGGACAATCTTTAGACATTTCAAAATAAAGTTGACAGGCACATTCGTGGCTTCATCCATCAGTAGAATCTTGACAACCTTATAGGCTCCGTCTTGTAGAATATTAGTATACAACGCTTCTATATCCATTGTTACTAATAGATGTCGATTGGGATCAAACGAGAGGCCCTCCACTTTTAAGCTCATTTGTGACGTGTCCTTGATGTATGATATAAATTCATGAACTAAAGTTTTGAGAAACATGTCAATATATTTAGATATGGGCTCTGTTGCTGATCCTATAGTAGACACAATGGGTCTAAAAGGTGGATCTTCTACTTTTTTTAATGAGTTTTGTGTACTCCATAAATTACTGTCAATTTAGGGATTTCGACCTGGGGAAAATTAAACTCCGTTTTAGAGATGTTACCATTCTGAGCTGCCCATTGACAGTTGTCTTTTATCTTAGAACAGATCTGCTTAGTAGGATTACTCCTTACACTTTGATAATGATCTTCAATAGAAAGCATTATTTCCATTTTCCGTTTATAATTGACAGTGTCCAATATAACTATCCCACCACCTTTGTCAAAAGGGTTGATGGTAATGAATTTATTTTTTTGCAACTCTCTAAGGGCTACCTGTTGTTCTGATGATAGATTAAAAGAAGGAGGTGGAACAAATCTTAAGATCTTATTGATTTTGGTCAAAACTGTTTTTTAGAAAATACCCACTTCATGGCCCACCTGGTCTATACTAGGGATAAAGATAGACTTAGGTCTAAGGCCTAAGGTGTCTTGTTCGACTTGCACTTCCCTATTCAAGAATAACTTTTTAAGTCTGATCATACAAAAGAAAGCCTGGCGATCCTTAATAAGTTCAAATTTATCTATCCTCTGACTCGGGAGAAATGTAATTCCCTTCCCAAAAGATCTATAGCTGCCTGTTCTAAATGGGCATTAGATAGATTGAAGACGGGGAGGACTTTAGAAGTGTCTAAGATTTTCAATATTGTTGTTTGCACGTCTGTAGATACTGATGGGAATGATCTATCTTCTACTGAGACCCTCCTCTCCTTCTGTTCTGTTGTCGTCCCAGAGGGCTATTCTCCCCCTTTGATATTCTAATAACGTATCTCTATTGTGACTGGGTTGTGCTATTCCTTATTTTGAGCAATCATGTGTACTCGATCCTCCCTCTCCATCAGATTCAGAGGTCTCGGAGAATGTAACTCTTGGTGTTCTATAAGAATTTGAACCAGAGCTAAATCCTTTGGATAGCTCGTCTAAATAAAAGTGTTCCCGAAGATAATGGTATGTTTTTTTCTTGAAAAAAGAGTCTCGGATCTTTTTTGAGTTTATCTGTCTTCCTTTTAAAAAGGTATTTGTCATGTTTCTATTTGTTCATTAACTTCAGCAAGTTTCTTTATCGATTCCTCTAATGAACCTTTCTGTTTAATTTTTTCTGCCAGTTCAGCTATTTCTTTCTCTAAGATGTTCATCATTTCTTTAGCTGTCTCTATGATCAATAGCATCCGGTCTCTGGAACAAAGGTTGGCTATCAGAGACCATTTTTCCAAGAATTTCTGAATCTCTAAAAAGAGGCCTGGAATATTCCTACCCCTCAATCCTATGGGGATCACTCCAGCCTTTAGATATTCTAAAATGAAATTGGCATGTGCCTCAATTCTCTTAGCTTTTTTCTTTAGGTTGAAAAGTTTATGTCCCTCTTCATTCTGTTCTTTCCAAGGGACATTTCTACTGGCAGTATCTGAGGAGTTGCCTACCAAAGCCAAAAATTGGTCTTCAGAAAACTCAAACGTTTTCAGAGAATCCAGTTCAACAAATACAAAGGTAGAAAGTAAAAGAAACAAAACACAAGGACAAAGAATCAAACAAGGATAAAGGAAAGGTCCAAGGCACTAATCACACTCCGATAGGTATCCAAATGCACAGTTAGCTCAGATTTTGTGGTGGGTCTACTACACTGAATGTGTCCAGATTTTCTATTTTACTTGAAGTGAGGTGGAAGATACAGTCACCACAGTCAGAAATAGACAACCCAAAGCAGCAATGCTGCAAGTGTAAAACCACTTAAATAAAGGGTACCCTGAAGGCAAAAATTCAGTAGCGGGACAGGGAAAAGCTAAGCAGAAAAAGAAAAACAACCCACCTCCTAATTGGTTCCAATACTGGAATCCTTATAGTGATTCTCTAAACGTTGAGCATAAACTTATATTTATAAAAAATATTTTGAACTTGATTATTTTTACTTGTATTTATGCAAATTATTATTCACTGCCACTGTATATCCATACAACAAGTAGAAGGGCCTACATTAATACCTCCTATCAAAATCACTAATACCCACATACTTTCTTCATTCTCACCAGTTAAAAAAAAGTTGTAAAAATAAAAATGGTCTAATAGATATTACTACCATGCCCCTCCACTGATAAGAAAAACAGTAGCATTAATCACTAAATTTACTACACATTGATAATTTTCGAAATTAGACTCAAAGCACTGTATATTCATCACAAGTCTTATTGTATTAAGTCACATCATGTTATATTGATCCCATCATTCCATGAAACGTCCTCCAAAAGGCTGTCTCTATCAGATGAATGTTGAAGGATTCAAGGAGAGAAGCATCAAGATGTCATATCAGGCCAAAGGATCGTGCCGACGCGCGTTTCAGTGTAAAGTGACCAACAGGTCACACACCTTCTTCAGGGCACAGTATCCGTATTTGCTGATTAAAATTACATATGGGAGTATGGTCCTATCTTTTAACACATCTAGAAAATATCAAATGATATAAAGCCAAGATGACTATTTGCTCGATCAAAAACCTATTTAGATGACTGTTTCTTCCACCATGTTGGTTAGTAAATTGGGCCCATTCATATCTGTGCTGAATTTCACAGAAAACAGACTTGTGGTTCCCGACTGTAAGCTGTGATAAGTGAAATAGGAACATTGTGTGATAAAAGCATACTTGTATAGTGCTCTCCCAACCAAAAAGATCCCAAGATTTTATGTTCAAAGGTCGATGTTAATTAGACCAAGAAGGGATCCAAAAAGGGAAAGAAAAAAAGAAGGAAGGAGAGAGAGAGAAATCTGGAAAAGGGGAAGGGATAAAAAGAAATAGAAGAATAAAAAAGAAACGGAAAGGCTCACCTACTGCTCCTTTGCAGTAAAGGTCTTATTCAAAGTGGCAAACTCCAATACTTGCCACCAAGTACTGACTTCTGATTAAAGTCAATAAAGAATCTAGAGACAGAAATATAAATATATCGATCTAACTTTTTTGTTCCCAAGTCCACATCTTCCTCAAAGATTACATATCAAAAGGGTGTGTCTAAGTTCCCCCAAACACCAAGAAGTTATTCAGGTAAGACTATAATATCAAGTAAAGGCCCGCCCTTGTATACCCTGTGGTATACATCACATTAAATCAAATAGATTAATGGCCCATAAAGTACCCCGATCGCTAGGGCTCAAAAACTCCACATTACTTGTACTATGCATTTAATGGAATAGTTATATATACTGAAGACGTAAATTCCACTAGATGGAGAGCTATATTGAAAGCTGGTATCCATGTGCACATGTTGTCCTTCTCTGTACTGGATATTGTAAGCTGATATCCATGTGCACATGCCCTACTCTGTACTGAATACCGTAAGCTAGTATCCATGTGCACATGTTGTCCTACTCTGTACTAGATATCGTAAGATGGTATCCATGTGCAATTGTCCTACTCTGTACTGAATAGCGTAAGCTGGTGTCCATGTGCACATGTCCTACTCTGTACTGGATATCGTAAGCTGGTATTCATGTGTACATGTTGTCCTACTCTGTACTGGATATCGCAACATGGTATCCATGTGCACATGGTGTCCTACTCTGTACTGGATACCGTAAGATGGTATCCATTTGCACATATCCTATTCTGTACTGGATATCATAGGCTGGTTGTCCTACTATAGGCATGTTGTCCTACTCTCTACTGGACAGCGTTTGCACATATCCTACTATGTACTGGATATCATAGGCTGGTTGTCCTACTATAGGCTTGTTGTCCTACTCTTTACTGGATATCGTAAGATGGTATCCATGTGCACATGTTGTCCTACTCTGTACTGGATATCATAAGCTGGTATCCATGTGTACATGTTGTCCTATTCTGTACTGGATAGCATAAGATGGCATCCATGTGCACATGTTGTCCTACTCTGTACTGAATAGCATAAGCGGTTATCCGTGTGCACATATCCTACTCTGTACTAGATATCGTAAGCTGGTATGCATGTGCACATGTCCTACTCTGTACTGAATAGCGTAAGATGGGATCCATGTGCACGTTGTCCCACTCTGTACTGGATATCGTAAGCTGTTATCCATGTGCACATGTCCTACTCTGTACTGGATATCGTAAGCTGGTATCCATGTGCACATGTCCTACTCTGTACTGAGTATCGTAAGCTGGTATCTAAGTGCATATTTTGTCCTACTCTGTACTGAATATCATAAGCTGGTATCCATGTGCTCATGTTGTCCGACTGTACTAGATGGCTTAAGGTGTTATCTACGTGCACATGTTGTCCTACTTTGTACTGGACAGCATAAGCTGGTATCCATGTGCACATGCTGTCCTACTCTGTACTGGATGGTGTAAGCTTGTATCCATGTGCACATGGTGTCCTACTCTGTACTGGATATCGTAAACTGAATAGCATAATAGCACTCCGTACTGAATAGCATAGGCTGGTATCCATGTGCACATGTCCTAATCTGTACTGGACATCATAAGCTGGTATCCATGTGCACGTATTGTCCTACTCTGTACTGGGCAGCGTAAGCTGGTATCCACGTGTTGTCCTACTCTGTACTGGATATCGTAAGCTGGTATCCATTTGCACAATCTGCCCTCACTCAATGCTGGATGTAGTAAGGACGTAAGGCAGTATTCCATGTGCAGATTTTGTCCTACCTCTGTACTGGATAAAGTAAGGCTATAAGGAAGTATATATGTTCCACATGTTGCCCTTGCTCTTTACTGGATGGTGTGTATATAACATGGCGACTCTTGCACTTCTGTACCACCTCCGTGTCCTGGAGGGGGCTGGAGGAATCTGCCAGTGTGCAGGCTCTGTCGGGGGAAAGAGAGCTGATCTGGGAAAGCCCTGTGCAGAGCCTGGAACAACAGAAGCTGATTCACTAACACCTAGAAGTGCGCCCAGGCCGACAGCAGCATCAGGAGCACCAGCAATGGCGAACAGCAAGAGACAGCTGGGGAATCGCAGACCAGGGCACAGGCTAGAAACAGACGCCTAGAAATGACTGAGACTGCAAACACAGCAGAAAGGCCACAGACTATTACCTGAGACAAGAAGCTAACAGCTCAGAAACAACACTTACAGCCACGTCTGTCAAAAATGGCCCAGACCCTGCCACTGTGTGTAAGTATTTTATTTTAATGTTTGTGCCACACAATATCTATCTATCCTTCTAGTTTTGGATTTCGAATTTTTAAACTTACCTTATCAAAAGTCTTTTAAAAAAGTAATATTTGAGTGAATTTACTTTTAATACTATATATGGCAAACCAAAATGTTTGCAAAAATATGACATTTTCAAAAACATACAGTTTGTAGTAAATTTCAGCTAGCACAGCATTGGCAAAACCATTAGGTATTGCCTTTCAGACTAATTGGTTTGCCAATGCCTTTTGGCAATGCTTTCACAGGGCTTTTTAAGTGCTGTACAGTAGCATAAAAAATAAATATATAAAAAGAAGGTACAATGACATGACTGTTGCTGGCGGTCGTTTCGTTCCAGTGGCGCGTGAATGTGCCAGAACTGATGCGTGCACCTGTGTAATAAGGAAGACGCAGCTTGCTTTAATTTTGTATTTACTGATACAAGATGATGGACACCACTTAGATAACTAAATAAAAAAATGTTTAAAACAATGTAGTGCAAAGGTGCAAAATCAAAGAACTAAAATACAACAGACGTTTAGGGGAGATAATGGAGGAGAGGATAGGGAAAATGGGTGGGGGCGAGGAGGGGGACAGCACTGTACAAGGGAGAGAGCAACACATGTGCAAGGAGAAGCACGCATGGAAAGAGGCACAGAGTGCAGGGTAAAGAAGAACATGGGTTCGGGGGAGAAACATAAATAAAAGCGAGACGCTCACAAAAGTGAAAGTAATACAGGGAGGGAACAGTGGCGAACAACACTAAGGGGTAAAAAAACATGGAGCACAAGGGGGGGTGAGGGAAAAGTATGCAAGAAAGAAACACAGAGCGTAGGCATTGGGCATTTGGGAGAAGCACCCCAGGAGAGGAGAGAGCTGAAAAACACATGGACTCTTAAGGAATGCTTAACTAAAAAGAGAAAAGTAGTTAGCTAAAAGTGAGCAGTGGAAGGATGAAAGCTTGCTAATCAAGAGAGATGGTCAACAGGCTATGGTCCTGGGGAGAGACAATCACAAGATGGACAAGCTCGGACAAGGAAAGCCATCCTGAAGTCTCTTCGTGGCATAGCGCGAGACCGGTGAGGCCTTCGTGTGTTGGAGAGGGGCACTGCCTGGCTTGCTTGTCTTTGGCATGGGGACAGTGGTGGCCAGAGACAAGGCGAGGTCTCAGCTGGAGGGAGGGGGGGTTGCTGCAGAATCTCCTGGGCGGGAGAGCCCCTCCAGCATTGTCAGAAATAAAGGGCAGACCCTGCAGCAGTTGAATAAAATGGACAAGTATGCGGTCCCACTGCAAACAGGGGGGCCCTAGGTGTCAGACAGCGCGGACGGGGAACAACAGAAAGACATGGGCCCCTCTGACAATCCCTCACTGGGTGCAATATTGGCTGCCATTCAAGACCTGAGGGGCTGGTGACAGTGGATTTCACCCTTCTTCGCGCTGACCTAAAGAAAGTCGCTGAGGATATTGCCTGGTTACAGTCTACATCTAAGAGGCTCGAGGACCAGGTACATTTTCTCACCACGGAACACGAGAAAATGGCAGCTCGTCTGGAGGATCAGGAGGTGAGGCCCCTCCGAGGACCATCATTGCGTGAATTTTTCACTTTCGGGACAGAGATACCATCCTGCAGGCTGCCAGATCCCACGGTGATCTACTGTACGAAAATGCGACTGTACGTTTTTTTCCAGACTTTACATTGAGGGTCCAACAACAGCGTCAAAGCTTTCAGGAGGTCAAAAAGGTACTGCGGGACCATGAACTCAAATGATGCTCTTTCTAGCGAGACAGAGTAATTGCAGAGGGGAAAACATGGCACTTTGACTCTCCGGAGGAGGCGTGGGAGTGGCTGGAGGGGTCCCGATCAGAAGGCCGCTCGGAGAGCCGGAGTCCTGTGGTGGGACGCGGTGGACAGAGTAGGGCGCTCCCCTCCTCACAGCGGTAGGAATGAGGGCAGGAGACAACGAGATCATCGCCCTAGCATACAGTGATTGATTTGTGGTGTTGCATGGCTCCGGCTGGGACGCGGAAAGCCCAGCGCTCCATTATTGCTGGCTGGAGGCACAGTGTTTGAATTGTACGTTGGGGGGATTGTCCTGCTTAAACCTGGGTGGTGCTGATGGTGAAGGCAAAGATTGGTGGCACTAGCCCACCCATACAGGAGTTTCAATTGTTTTGGGCGACAGGCGCTCCACGGATTGAGGGGTGGGCAGTTTGAAGCCTGCTAAGTGGGGTTGCACGGTGGGGGGAGTTTCTGGTTGGGGTTTGCTGATCTACTGTTTTGGGGTTTTATATTGTTTCTATGCCATTGTACTGATATGTGCTGCTATATGACGCTGCTCGGATGGAGGTGGCATGCAAGGGACTACCAGGGCAGACGATTGGGGCGGTGACCAGGCTGGCATGGGAGGGGCTTATACATGGCAGGACTGATGGTTCGTCCCCTTAGGGTCCGGACATGGAATGTGAACGGTCTGGGAAGTAGTATTAAACAAACTATAGTTCTTAAGTACCTGCGCTGACATGTGCCAGACCTTGTTCTGCTGCAGGAAACACATCTGAAAGGGAACAAGGCATTAGATAGGTTCGGGGACCAATTGGTTGCTCATGCGGGTTACACAACAGATTCGAGGGAGGTGGGTATCTTTCTAAAAAAAAAATCGGTACCATTTATCCTAACACGCACCTGGTGGGACACACCATGGCGATATGTGGCGGTCTCAAGTGTGTGGGAAGGCCACGTTCTCAACATGTGTTCGGTATTTGCTCCGCCGGGACTGCAGGGGTCTTCTCTGGCAGATCTTGGGGCATTACTGCTGAGTCTCCCATCGGGGTTACTGGTCCTGGGTAGTGACATGAATCTGGTGGTAGACTTGGGCTTAGACAGGCTATCGCGTACAGCGGGGGGGCCTGCCGCCCCAACGGTGCTGTGGTCCTTTATGGGCTATTTTGGCCTGGTGGCCTGTGGAGAGAACAGAATCCCAGGACAAGGCAGTTCACCCATCATTCAGTTCCTCACAATTGTTCGTCAAGGCTGGACTACCTGATCACAGTGGGGGCTTCTGTGGGTAGGTTCCGGGAGGCAGTGCACTACTCGAGAGGGATTTCAGACCATTCCCCAGTAGGGGTCATCCTGCTCTGCCCATCGCTGTCATACTCGGTGCTGCCTCGACTTGACCATTGGTATCTGAGAGACAAATCCTTTGTTGACAAAATGAGAGAAAGGGTGACCCAGTATTTAGAGGAAAATCTGGGATCCGTTGTCTCAGCGTGTACAATGTGGGAAGCCTTTAAAACTGTAATTAGGGTCCACGCACAGGACATGATTGGTGGCCAAAAAAAGGAACGTAAATTGCAAGCCGCAAATCTTGAGCGGGCAATAGCAACACTTGAGGCCCGTTAGCTGCTGGCGAGGAGGCGGAGGGCAATCTGCAGCACCAACTTCGGTTCAAGCTTTCCGAGCTGCGCGCCTTGGCTGAACAGCATGCGCGGGCACATGTGCTGGCGATTCAGCGTCAGTTATAGGATGTGGGTGGCAAAGCTAATAAACTACTGGCCTGGCTGGATGGGAGGGACCGTGAGAGATCGTGGGTCAGGAAGGAGAAGTCAGGGAAGGGTGCTATTTGTGGGTCCAATGGGCCTATTGCAGAGGCCTTTGCTGCATATTATGAGGAGGTATATGCCTCGGTGAATCAGATGACTGAGGCGGACTGTGCGGACCTCTTACGAGACATCCCGCTTCTGGAGCTCTCGGTAGAGGAGAGAAACGTGCTAGACGCTGAGATGTCAGAGGAGGAGGTCGCTGAGGCGTTGCAGGGGCTCTAGTCGGGTAAAGCAGCAGGACCAAATTGACTCCCGATAGAGTTGTTCAAGTGTATGTGAAGCAAAGTAATTAAACATATGCTGGCTATGTTTCAGGAGGCAAGGGCGGCAAGAGTATTGCTGCCGTATCAGCGGACAGCGACTATCGTACTGATCTGGAAGAGGGATAAGCAGATGTGTGCCTCCTACAGGCCCATCTGTCTTCTACTTGCAGAGGACAAGGTCCTGGCAAAGGTCCTAGCAACCAGGCTTTGCGCAATTATCACCAGGTTAATCCATTCGGATCAGGCGGGCTTTATGCCGTCCAGATACACGTGTTTGAACTTGAGGAGACTCTATGGGGTTCTGCACATGATGGAACACCAGAATAGTGAACAGGCAGCGCTGCTGTCCCTCGATGCTAAAACAGCCTTCGATAGCATGGAATGGCCCAATATTATGGCGGTCCTTAGAGGGTTTGGAGTGGGCCCGCGATTAAAGGCCTGGATTCGACTGCTAAATCGCGAACACGTGGCTCGGGTGTGGGTCAATGCGACGCTGTCCACGTCCTTCGCTCTATATAGGGGCATCAGACAGGGGTGTCCGCTCTCCCCGATACTCTTCAAGTTGACACTTAAGCCATTGGCGGAGTGGGTCAGGCGGGATCCCCTGATTCAGGGCATCATTTCTGGAGCTACATGGGAGAAGCGTGTCTCCTTCTACATAGATGATATCCTGCTGTATGTCACCAGGCCCCGATGGTCCATTGATAGGATCATGCAGATTCTTCGCATATTCGGGGACCATTCCGGTTTTTGGATTAACTGTGCCAAGTTGTTGGTGTTCCCTTTGGTGGGCCCCCCACACCTCACCCTCACCCCAGGTTGTGAAGTACAGATCTCACCGGATGGGTTCAAATACTTTGGGATATATGTGACCAGGTATCAGGAGCTCTTTCTCTGGGAAAACTTGCAGCCAGTGCTCGACAGAATTCGTAGGGATGTGGCCCACTGGAGGACACTGCCTCCCTCTCTGGTGGGAAGAGCGGCCCTCTGTAAGATGATGACTCTGCCCTGTCTACTATATGTTTTTCAGAACACCCCTTATAGGGTGCTGGTGGAGGTGTTTCGCCGTTTGGGCTGCGACATTAGGCTGCTGCCGGACGGCGGCGGTTCCTGCGTGGCGTTGACGAAGCTGAAACTCAGGGTATACGAGGGCGGGCTGGCTTGTCTGGACCCTCTTCGTTACTACTGGGTGTCCCAACTGATGACTATTAATGACTGGGCCTTTGTGGACCAGGAGGGCCCAGCGTTTCGAGTGGACAGACAGGTGATGGGTGGGGGTGGATATGAGCGGGCCCTTTACGCCCCTGCGAGTTGCACATACACAGCGAGGGTGTTGAGGGCATGGTGGATGCTACCCGCTTCCTTGGTTGGGGTACTTACTACATTGATGGCACGGACATCCTTGTGGTGTAGTGATCTATTGGGGGAACCTGAAGACTCTAGGTGGGTTCCACGGGTGGTCTCTGCTGGGGATCGAGCATTTGGAGGATGTCTGGAGAGGCCAGGCACTTGTACCTTTTGATGCCCTTCACCAAGAATATGCCATGGCGGGCACAGAGCGGTTCAGATACTGGCAGCTTTGTCATGCTCTGGGCAGATACGTCCTGGAGCATGAGCAGCTGCCTGAGACGGCCCCCCCCTGAAGGACCGCCTGCTGACAGGCCCTCTGGGGGCTAAGGCCAATTCACTAATGTACAAGTCTTTGGTAAATGATTCCCCGGATCTGATGACTGCCGTACGCACTAAATGGGAGGCAGACGTGGGGGCACTGTACGACGAGGACAGGGTGAAGGCGAGACGGGGCCCTCTGGAGATGGCCATGAAAGCACAATTTAGATTGGTTCAGTTGCAGATCCTACACAGAGCAAACTACTCCAGGGTGATACTGCACAAGATGGGCAGAGCGCAGACCTCACTGTGCCTGCGGCGATGCGGGCTGGAGGGTACCTACTATCATATACTATAGTCCTGCCCAGTCATACAGACATATTGGGCAGGGATTGCTGGGGTACTGGCCCGGGTGCTGGAGAGGAAGGTCTTGTTGGATCCCAAGCTGCTTCTGTTCAATGTGGCGGGGAGGAACATTGGCCAAAACATCAAGTACTATGGCTGGCTATTGCTGCAATTGTCGCCAAACGTAATGTAGCGTGGGCGTCGGGTGCTGAATCTCCGCCAAGTATTCCAGGATTGGAGACGAATCTGGACTGGCGCTGCAGCGCTGAAAAAGTAATCTATGAGAGCAGGGGCTGCCCCAAGAAGTGAGAGAAAATATGGGGCGGATGGGGGTCTTACAGGCGCTCGGTGTGACTAATGGTGGGCTGGGTACAAGCGAACCTGGGGTGTGGGATTGAAGCGTACCTGTCTATTTGACGGGGGATTGCCCGACTGACATGTCAGAACCTGGAATCTAGATAAATGCTATGATCATATTGCATGTAACAGATAAGAGATGGGGCTTTTATTGCCGTCCATTAAAATGTACAATGGCTGTTTTGTTGTTTAATAAAAATAATTTTAAAAAAAGATATTACAGCACTTGTGACATCTTCTATGATATCACAGGTAACATTACTGATGATATCTGAAGTGACATCATTAATGACATCATAGTGCATGGCAAGTGCACAAGTTATAGTTATTTCAGCTAACTACAACTGGCGAATTTTTTTTGTTTTTTTAAGTTTAAAATGGCATTTTTAACTGACATCTTCACTTAACTATAAAGTCACTTTAACCTCTGTTTTTTTCAGCAAATGTATTGTGTGTATATATGTGTGTATAGATATATACATACACACACATATGTACATATTTACGGTCTAATTTACAAGGCCTGTGGCACAGGGTTGCCCTGCGCCACCAGGAAAGGGCAGAAATGTGCTAAATCTACAAGACGCGATAAGTACTTCCTTTGTGGTTCATTTACTTGTTAGTTATTGTCATAAAATGAGTCACTATAAATTTCCGTAATAAATTTTGGAAAGTAATTGAACCACAAAGGAAGTACTTATCACGTTTCTTTGAAAAAATTCAGAAAATGTATCCCAACCTTTTTGACCAACCCAGGACAGGTAAGGGTTATTGGGTTTTCCTCTTTTGTATACAAATCTACAAGACGCAGCACATTTCTGTCGCCTCTATTGCGCTGGTGCACAAATTGCTGCTATACACCAACACAGGCACCCTTGCAGCATGGTGCAAGGCTGCCTGCGTTGCGGGGATTATTGTTTTTATGCAGGAAGGGACACCTTACTGCACAAAGACAATCACAAGATGTGTTTTCCTCATTCTATGTGTGCTGCAGAATACAGCACACATAGAAAGGACAAAACTGGGAGAAATAGTGAAATGACATAGGAATCTGACACATTCCCAGACTTGTAAATCTGGGAATGTGTCAGATTCCTTCGGGTTCCACGGGTGTTGCGTCGGAACACCCCAAACAACACCCATGGAACGCCCCTTTCACGCAGATGGTGAAAACCCATGCAAGGTGGCTTTGCCTGGCCTTGCAAATATGGGCTGGCACACTGTGCCACCGGAGCGTCAAAAAAAAAAAAGGATGCTCCAGTGGCACAGTGTGCCCCTAAGGCCTCGTAAAGGAGGCCCTTCGTTTTTTATTTAATTTCTAGCTGTGTGCAGAGAGGTTTCTGCAAGATCGGGCACGCCTGCAGAAGCCCACATGGGCCAGAAACAAATCTTTACATTGAACCTTCAGTGCTCTGGGGCTCACTGAGGCTAATGAGTCTTTTCACATGTTTAATCCTCTCTCATAGCTTTAATGATCTTGCAGCATCTGATCTGGCTGCAGTGCCCCATCTCGTGAACATCCTGACAAGCATGCTAAATGAAGGCTGTCTAGCTGAAGGGGCTCTGAGAAAACCAAAGAGATGATGGAGGGAATGCCTGAACCTGTCTGAAACACCGGCGATTACTCTGAGCTCTTGTTTCGCCCAAACTTTCATTCCAAATACCATGCAAATAGCCCTTGGACTTGTGATGTTTCTACTTTCAGATTTTGATATGTGCCACTTATCAAAATGTATGTCTGGTAAAGCAAGACTCAGATTCCAGTGTTCACAGCCTAGGATGAGGGAAAGCATGCAGTTATGTGGTAAAACTGAAATAGTATATTGTCCCTGACCAGAACTCCGAATCTGGCAGTAAATCTGCTGGGAGGAAAAGCTGCACCATGCTGGAGAAACATCCGTTCAGGTCGTTTCACCTTCCAGAAACAGCCACTAGAAATGAGGGCCTGAATGCATTGCACCATTTGACCCTATTGTATTTTTTTTGTCCTATCTGTTCACTTACAAAAGTGAATAACGATATGCTAATCACTCCAGAGTTGACTTACAGGGAGCCATTCGAGCTCTTCACAACTACAACCAAGCGAAAGAACTCCTGACGAACCAGGGAAAGACTAAAATTATTATTATTGGCAATTTATCTACACAAGAAATTAGCCCAATGGCAGCTAGGTGACCTAAAAATGGTAAAAACTGTAAAATATATTTATCTAGGTGTCTGGGTTACCGAAGAGGCCAAGCCGGGGGCTCATATAAAACGCCTCAGAATCAAGGGGGCCGGGGTTATCCACAGTTTAAAGCGTCTCAACTGCCTTCTACCTTCTACGTAGCCCAACTGCAGAACCAATATTAAATGTCCTGAGGTCAAAGCTGATTCCAACCCTAAACTACGTCCACTTAGCCTTCCTTGGCACACTGGATAGATACCTCACGAACTTCCAAATCTCAGCATATAAAAAAAGAAAATCTTGTACGCTCCTCGGCAGGCCAGAAGAGCAAGTCTGAGACTGGAGCTAGGCCTCGCGAGCCTGGAGCGCACGTACCTTAGGGACCTCCTCAAAGCAGGACTCTGCGGGCCCTGCTACAACCCTCAGAGCACAAATGAAAGCACTCTTCAAAGAGGAGGACTCTCTGTGGCAATCACAAGCTCGCAGTGGCAACCAGCTGTTTGAAAATGGAGACCGCCCGTTACCAAAATCAGGACATACCGTTCTCAACCTGGAAAAGAGCAGTAAATGGGCAGGTTAGGTAAACCTCATACAAACGGGACAGTGAAACCCTCCGCCATAGAACTACCTTCGTGGCACGGGACGCCTCCTACATTCATGGGAAAGCCCAGCCCTACTTTGACCAACCCCTCTCAGCCCAGGCACGAAGAAATATTATTCACATGAGGCTCGGTGTCCTGCCGATTGTGAACTTTAACCCAGCCTGGGCATGGCATGATGAAGCAACCTTCTCCCGACTATATAACTACTCCAGAAAATCCCGGCTTCACCTGTTATGCTGCACCTCCAAGCTTGTCAGTGAACAACATCGTCTGGTAGACCTACTTTGGCGGGCCAGGGGGATCAGACGCTCCAGACAAATTTCGGATTTGTGGTTCACAACCAATTCACATTACCTCGCTAGGCTAAGGAAATTCACAGACACTATTTGATCTGCACCTTTTAGAGTACAGAGTGAGATCTGCTCAGACACTACAGTGCAGACCTGGAGCAGCGCCTCTCTGCTGGTACACCTTGGTCTTCTGACGGACTGCACCGGATCCACAACCCCCAACGCAACTATCAGGTGCAAGCGCCAGCCTTGCTTGGCAAGAAGCCATCTCCTTCCCTCTACCTCCCGGGCTCAGATTCAGCTCTTGAGATACATCCAAAGGGACATAAGTCAGTCTAGCCCTGACCCGGTGCACTGGAACATGAGCACTTTGACACAAGCAATTTCTCCCCCTAACAAATTTTAACATTGCTTTCTGATGCTGCTACTTTTTAAAGAAACTTTTTTAGTCCATACCACTTTATGTAATTTAAAAAATAAAAATAAACTTTTTTACACTTTAGAGGACATTGGTGAGCTTTGATGTTTACATGTAATGATTTTAATTAATCGATCATGTATAAATAAACAAATAAAATACAGCAGCGTAGTCCCGCAGAGGAATACATAGGCAGATCAGTCTTGGCCCTGCCCCCAAAAGAAATTGTCCATTTGAACTTTCAGGCAATGCTCCCTCTGAACACGAGCAATCTCAGGAGTTTTCTTGTCTTACAGTACCTCAGCGTTGAGGTCAGGCTTGCATCTTTGGCACAGAAAGCTACACGGCATACGTCTCGGCAGACATGTGCCAACTACGGCATCTCGCTGAAAAAAACAACTAGAAGATGGATACACGGCAAGTTGAGAGCCTGCTGCAGACATCTGTGCATAACCTACAGATTACCAGCAAGAGTCCCGGCTAGGCAGGTTCAGGCCTTTTATCTTTCTGAGCTTCATGCAAAGGTTTCTACGGCGATGGATAACAATAACACAACAATGTCTTACAGGAACAGTTCAACCCGAACTAGCTAGACAGACTCCCTGCAGGGGGAACGCAAGACACTCCAGACTGGTCCTAGTCAGTCAGGTGCAGCTTGAGTCGTGGGACCCATGTCTGGACATACCTGTCAAACTTACAGCAAAGTGAAACGATTTGAGGAGAGTTGTTAGTGCACACAGAAGATGCATACAGTGCATACAGTTACTATAAGGTAGACATGGAATTGAGTTTTGTCCAGCTCTCTCATCTGCACACAGCGTTTTTACCCAGAGACAGGGATTGGGAGGCAGACTCAGTAAAGAAGCGCTTTCATTTTTGTGAGTTACGTGAGACTATATGCCTGCAAATGCCTCAGTATGTGTATTTCAGGTGTGAGGTCGAATGGAAGAGTAGTGTCTCTACCTTAGCCCTTGCTTGTGAACTGCAGTAGAAAGGTTTACATGTGTTCATGAATGAGTATGTAAAGGTTTGAACTTTCCCTGGGAGTAGATGTGGACACAGTGGTCCCTGTATCTGTATCTGTCAGAGGATCTTAAAGGTGATTTTGGCTTCCACAGACAATGTTAAGAGGTGGCCTGAGAGGAGTCTGATTTGGTTGACAGAGCACTTGACTCTAGTCCCTTAGGTTGGGGGTCTCAGTTCCATAAACCTACCAGGTGTCTTAACTTCACTTTCATTGAATGGTGCAGTCTTACCAAAGAGATGAGTTTCGGTAGAGCCTCAAGTGTTTTAAGGTGGACTAGGGCCCAGACATTTGCTTTTGAACCATCTCATTTGGGGTGTTTTGCCTCATCCACTACTCTTGCATCAAGCGCCTTGAACAGCATGAACAACTGCTCCTGTTTACACAGGGCGCAGAGGGGGATATGTGTGTCCTCGGAACAGGAGTGAAACCGTGCCGGATGAAAGCACCGTAACTTCATCCAGACAGCCAAAGAGGCCACTAAACAGTATCTCTCTAATACTAAACGTGAGTCTTAGGCAAACAGTCCATGATATGGAGGCTTGAAGCAAGCTACTGGTTTGGCCATAATGAAATCTTGACATGTTGTCAGGGCACGGTCTACACTACCTTCAGCACAAAACAAATTACCCGTATCAGGCAACCAGGGCCCTACGTTTCGGAGATTAAAAAAAGTGAGAGTGAACACCATTTCCACTGACTACATTGTGAGCAAACAGGCTTCCGAGTGTACATGGGCAGTTGTAGACAACTCTTATCTTAACGTCCTTCTTCTGATGAGGTGACCAGAGCAGCATCTGGCAATGGCTATGGTTAAATAGAGTACAAGTGTTCTTTCACATCACTTCGCTGGCAAAGGGGGGCGGGGATACCTTTAGGAATCCACAAGTTAATAGGCTGGAGAATGGGATGTGGGGTGGGTAACTCTTGTGAAATGCAAGCTAGGTGTGAGGCCTTGTCCACCGTGGACGCTGGTAAAAGGCAGATGATGTGTTGCGTCGTGTGGATGTTGCCAAGAGGTCTACACGCATGAGCATGAAGAGGGAGCCATTGCCCGCAGGGTTGAGTCCTTTATCGGGAGTGCAGCAGGGGCACAAGGGACAAGTAGTTTGAAGATATTACCGCAGTCCAGTATGGCTGTCTTTTACTAAATAACTCAGTGGCGGTTGCCCTTACTTTCATTAAGACCCATGGCACACTTGCTATGCCAATGTGTCTTGGCACATGATATTAGTGTGGTTTCAATTCCAAGGTGAGGGCAGAAGACAGACTGTCCTCTATTGAGACCGAACTGTGAATCGAAATGAGTCTGCAGTTGGATTACGACCACTTTTCCTAAGGTATAACAGTATTTCAAAGCATCAGTGACTCGTAGCAACCACAGATGCTTCCAGGTGCCTGGATGGGATCTCTCACAAGGCTGCAGGTAAGGGGCCTATTGAGTCCCCACCGGACCTGAGGCCTCGCAGCAGAGGGAGCACTGCTACCGCTGGGAACGAGAAGCTGGGTTTTTTGTCTGACTTATTCCAGGGGTGATAATCGTGCTACCGCAATCTAGTAATGCAGTATTACCTTTAATTTAGGATTGTTCTACCCATCAATGACAGTATTGATCTTTACACCAGATTTTCCACTTTTCTGAATGAAACGCAACTAACTATATATGTAGACGAAGGAATTGTATGGATAAAAACTTTAGCGATATTAAAATTAAGTGTGAAAGGCAACGTGGTAGAGAAATTTCTGTGATAAGTAGGTTAGCATGGCATGACAACTGTTTCACAATAAGAATTGTACACTTTACATTTCTTGCACATTATGGCCCAGATTTATGTGGGCGTAGCGCCATTCTAATGCCACATTAGTGTCATTTCTTTTTACACTAATGTGGTGTTACAAGGCCAAAAACGCCACGCCAAATTTAAGACGTGGTACAATGCTTGCATTACACCACTTTGTAACCCCTTGCGCAACATTATGCCTGCGCCAGGCATTATGTATGCAAGGGGGGCTGTCCGGCGCTAGGGGGGAGCCATAAAAATGGCGCTAAGGAACCTATGAGATTCCATTTGCCATTTTAATCAGCTAAGTGCATGCATTAAAAAGGGGCTCTCATTGTGTTCAATGGGCCTCTGGGTGCTTTGCAGGATTAGCGTCATAATTTTTTAAACTAATCCGGCTAAGCGCCGGACTAGCGTAAAAAACTATGACGCTTGTCCCCCTGACTACAGCCATTGTGCGCCGTATTTTAAATGCGGCACACACCTGGTGGCATTAGAAGAGCACTATGGGGCGCATGAAAAATGGCGCTACGCTAAGTGCGACACTTTTCATAAATGTGTCCCAATGTGAGCTAAGTCAAACCATTGGTTTATAAAAGTAATTCCGGTTTTATATCACATAAACATGAAGCACAAATTCAATGCAAGTTTCCATGCTTGGCTTTCATCAGTGACAACAAATGACCTCCTGGTAACCATACCTTTTCTCCGAAGATCCTCTGACAGATCCCATTTTTTGCCAGTTTCTCCTTCACCTGCCTTGTCAGCTCCAGGGTATCCACTTCTCTGTACATGTACAGCTCGTACTGCTCCGGGGTCAGCGGGGCCACGGTTGGCTTTAGGTTTCTCGGAATATAGGCAGGGTAATAGGGCAGACGGTTCGCGCTCTGTGGTTCTGAGCTTCCCCCTTCGGACTTCACCTCTGGCAGCTTCTGCAGTTCCTCCTCCCCGAGCGTGACCTCTTCCTCGTTGGAGATGCTCTCCCCATTTTCTCCTCGCTGCCAGGCTCTGACGTTCACCGTACTCGAGTAGCTCGAAGAGGAGGAGGACAGTGATGGAGAGACAGACGTGTAGGGCCTGTTCATCATGTTCCTCTCCGAGGCCCAGTGCTGGTCGAAGTAGGAGCCCGCATCACCGATTTCCGACTTCACTTTGCGGATAATGCTCTGCACGAAGGCTGCTGGGGAGACCACACTCAGGGGCGCCTGCGTGGAGCTGATGTTGGTGCTGTTCATAAGCACACCGTCCTCCTGCTTGATGTAGACCTGGCTGATACTCTGGCTGGCAGCCATCAGTGCAGAGCGGTCAGGGGGAGGCGTGGGGATGGACCGGCTCCTGCTGCCGGACTCCATCGCCAGGAGGGCTTGTTGCTGGGCCTGCATCTCCCGCCTTGCCTGCTCCAGAATGTTTTTAATTGCATCTTCAGAGTTGCTGTTGCCGTTTGATGATGCTACTGAGATGGAAGAACATTTTGTTTCACCTGTGAACACAAGAAATGATGATCATCACACAAGGGATGGCACTTCAGAGGTCATTAGCGACTAGCTTGAATACTTTGGTCTGAGTTACAGGGTGATCGAACCACATGGTTTGAAAAAAGAAAGTAGTGACAAAACAAACAGAAGGGTGATACTCTGGAAAAGGGGAATTCCAATAGGAGAAGGGCTAGGTGTAGGGTACAGGTTTCAGGTTAAGATGAAAGTGAGGGAACAGGTTTCATGTTGAGGCTACAGGAACAAAAACATTTAGAATTTGGTGTAGCTTCGGCAGGGGACGATGTCTAGGAAGAGTGTAACACCAAGATTAAGCAGAAGGGTGGTGGAAGTGAAAGGAATGTATCTGAACCAAAAGCAGATTTAAATCGAGGCATTCAAAGAAATGTCAATTTCCATACAAAATGGCATTGCCGACCATTTGCATTCAAACCTTTTACACGAAATTAAATATTTTGGCATGAATTGCCATAAAAACTTAAAAAAGTACACGATCATCCACACAGCCTGATTGAACATGTTCAGTGTAAAGGTATCACGTGAAGTTAAAAGTGGGGGATAGAAGGAATACACGGGTTCTAGCCCAACAGTACTGAGGCACCAGCAAGACATTTGGAGAAGTGCCTATCATTTGTGGTCTTAAAAAGCATGTACTAGGTTCATACCAGGCATTTACAGTTACACCACATACCTGGCAGACATGCAAAATAGCGAAAACCTGGCCGATAAGTATTTAATCTCACCTTTAACACACTGTATTAGCAATTAAAACAGAAAATATGTACCACTTCTTGTCTTATGAGAATTGAACATTTTCCCAGTTATTTGCCTTGATTTTGGAAATACTGATAGTGGTTTGTGTACAAAAATGGTTAAACACCTGATTTAACGGGGCGTACTTATGGTGTCATCATCTGTCATAATAACATTACCTTTTTAGGTTATGTCCTCAAGTAATATCTGGATGAGTAAGAGTGGTACAGAAGAACTTATAGGCGAGAGAGAGAGAATGAAAAAATGGGAGTAAATGAGGCAGAGGGGAAGTTAGGAACAGTACTTCTCAAGAATGAGCAGACCTGGTCATGAGGAATCTCTTTGAAGACATTCCCTGTATTCCTGTCCCAAGAAACAACGGAAGGGATTGCTGTTTGTATTCATTTTCAACACCACAAAATGGGAAAAAAAGGCAACAAACAACCTCTGTAAAGCTTCTGTTATGCACGAGTAAATGTATTATCTTTAAGTATACTGTAGGGGGTACCATTGCCCAAGTTTTGAGAGCCATACTATGAAATCTGTAACATGTGTCCGCTATGCCTACTGTTTACTCCGCGAGAATTAAACATTGCTTATATGCAGGTCCATCTATTAAACATGAAAGAACACATTTGTTTGCGTTTTTCCTTTGCTGCTAGAATTGTGACCTATTTAAAATAGGGATGTAGCAACTCGTATGTTTAGCATTCGCCCGAAAACAAAAGCACTTGGACCGATAGTTCCTTTTATAATTAAAGCTCAAAATCAGATCAGACTCTAAAAGCTCCCTCTTAAGTGTTTCAGGTTTAATATTTCTCTCATTTTCAGCCGCAGAGGAAACCAGGAGCAACGTTTAGCTGTTATTTTCATGTACTACCATTTCGGAATTAATGGATTTTCTTCTGATTAGTTAAGTATGATTTGCTCTACCAACACGGAAGAACTAGAAAAAGTCTGTCTGAGGAAGTGCAACACAATGGTTGTCTGTCCCTCCCCCTCCCCTTTTCTCCCCTTCGAAGAAATTGAAAGGTCTGGCTAATGCACCGCTTAATCGCTTAGCTACGTAAGCAATAAAAGCGATTTCAAATAACAGAAAACAGTTCCTTTACAGAGAGAGTCCACCAGGGGGCAGCTGTGCTTCGGTAGAATGAAAAGAGATGATCTCCACTCCGTCGGGGAAGCTGGCGAGTGCTGGACCAGTGATCGTGCGAGTTATCATCCCTTGCACGAGTACACCATCATGTCTTCTTCTGATAATACCGCTTGTGTCAGCTACAAACCAACACACAAAGATGTGGAAAAAAGCAGCCACGGGATGAGTTGCCATACACACAGCAGGTATTATAAATGGGGTGGGGACTTCTGGTTTGGGGCGTCAAGATGATGGTCGCACTCCAGCAGTGCCCTGGACCCCTCCGTCATCCGCCGCCATCCCTACCAACATCAAGCGGCCGGCGAGGATGTACACACCCTGGTAAAGCCTCCTGTGATCCCACGACCAGTAAACGCCCCGGGCGACCAGGGGGGAGTGGGGAGAAGAACGGAGAGGCGCTGCAGCTGAGCTCCTGCCCCCCCGGAACCAAGGCAGCGGGGCTGGTGCCCCCGGGCATCCACTCGGGATATCCCGGCGGTGCCTCACTGAGCCCCGAGCTGAAGCGTTCACTCACCTCTGGCCGCTCCTTCACGGGCACCGCTCGGGCATCCTGGGGCCGTGATCCCTCCGCTACACCGCGGCCCCGACGGGGCCCTTCTCACCGGGGCCGCGGCGGAGACCCTCGGGCCCGCCCGGGGACTGGTCCCCTTGCTCGGTCTTGCACAGGCGGGGTCGCTGGACTGAGCGTTCCCAAATGATGACGGCCTCTCCCTCCCCATGAGGCGGCCTGGAGCAGGGAGCCGACCCATGACCCAGGGCACTCTGGACGAGATCGGCCTCCGCCCCTCTCCAGAAATGAAGGTGGGGGGAGGACGGAGCGGAGTCCCCTCCTCTCCATAACTACTGCCCGCCCCGTGGGTTCTTCTATATTCCATCAGCACCCCGACGGGCCCATAGCACCCCATCATAGGCTAGGCACAGTATTGTTGGTACCACTTTGGGATGAGACTGAGGATGTTCCACCTCCACGCAAAGCCAGAGATAGCAGCATAAACATGACGTGTACCCCCAGCCCAGCCTTGCGGACATGTACACTTCCTGGCCCAGTGAAGTGACCGAGAGGTTCTGCGACACCCAAGGTCCAACCGAGACAAATTTACCAACCTCCAGTAATCCACCCACAGGTTCCACGTGACGGCCCATATAGGTTGAAGCGCCGAGACACGTAGCACGGCTCCACCACCGAGGAGGTCACCTACTCATCCTCTCTGCTTTAACCGACTTGTGTCTGATAAGAGTCGTTCCTGGGTCCTCTATCTGCCTTCTTCTGGGCCACGTGGTTCCCGTAGTAGCGTACAGCTTCCCTCCCCTGCCACCATCTGGATAGGCAGTGAGAGGGCTCTGCCCACCCTGGCGCCCTGCTGGGAATGTGGGTTGGGGCCCGAGCGGAGGTGGAACCTGGGTCCGTTTTGGCCTAGCAACCTCTAGAGGCATTCCCTCCGCCACTTTCCCTACGCCCGTGCCTCCATGACCCTCAGAATATACTGCCTCGTGAGTACTAGACCTACCACTGCAGGGTTTGCAAGGGACACCCGGGGCCCTGAGGACTGAGGCGACCCCATCCCCCGGGAGTGGATCTGGCGGCGATAAGTTGGGGCCTCCTTCTTGCACCTGAAACAGCTGGTGTCCCCGGAGGCTCGCCTGAGGGGCCCCAGTCACGGTCTCACTGGAACACCTAACAGTGCCCCCTCATCTTCCTTGGGACTGTGCTGCGCTCTGTTGGGTGTAGCGGCCAAGTACCTCTCGGGACGGCACTGCATGGTGGCACCCCGCCCCTCCGGGTGAAACAGCAATCCTGGAAACTTTGTGACTAGCTCACGAGGCCCTCCAGGGGGGTCTGTCAACACCGAGAGGACCTGCCTGGCTCTCAACATGGCTCCATGCTGTCTGGCCACCTCCTCTCCTTGATTCGACCTCACCTGTGCCCGATATCTCCAGACCACATGCAGCACTGACTGGGCCTCACGAGCCTCTGGTGCCCCCAGAAAACCGCCGGCACCCTGCACCCACCCGGGACCCAGCTACTCGTGCTGCCTAACGTCCAGGGTAAGCGGGCTGTGTTAACCTCCTGAGTGTGCAGCCGCTGGTCAAGGATGAGCAGTCATGGGCAAGGGCAAACTGCATTGGAAAGCGACCACCCAGACCCGCATGGAACAGTACGTTACAGGCTTGGCCCTGGGGTGGCAGGGGCGGAGGAGGCACCCCCCCTCCACCGGGGACTTGGACACTATCCTCGGCGCCATACAGACCTTCTAGACTGCAGCGGAGATCAGAATAGAGGAGTTTCGTAAGACGTGGAACTCCTACGCCAGGGCTTGCGCAAAGCCATGACCAGGATCACAGATGCCGAATCCTGCATATCTACAGTGGAAGATGAAGTGACCATGTTGAAATACCAGGTTTCCGTTCTTCTCACCCATAAGTCGGAACTCCACCCTCGCACAGAGTATGCCAAAAATCATTCTCGGTACAACAACATCCGCCTCATTGGCCTCCTGGAAGGTACGGAGCCACAGTGGGTGGCTGACTTCTTGGAAACATGGGTCAAGTCTTGAATGCCATCGGATTGACTGTCACAGTAGTTTGCCACAGAGAGAGCCCAGAGGGCTCTGATGCCGAGGCCACACCCTGGGGGCCCACACAGACCTATTATAGCACGTATCCTTAACTTTAGAGACAGAGAGGCAATATTGGGTGAGGCATGGTCCCAAATGGAGATCCAATGTGGGGACGCCAAAGTAGACTACACCAGGGAGGCCCAGCAGCTGCACAGGTCCTAAGTGGAAATTAAGCAAAAACTCCATGCCCTGAGCCTTCCATACCGCCTAGTATTCCCAGCCAGGGTCCGAGTTGTATTCGCTAACAAAGCTCACTTTTTTGACACTCCTGAACCAGTTCCCAAAAGGCTGACCGGCTGGAACAGTGCTACAATAT
The DNA here is from genome assembly GCF_031143425.1 of Pleurodeles waltl. NCBI lineage: Eukaryota > Metazoa > Chordata > Amphibia > Caudata > Salamandridae > Pleurodeles > Pleurodeles waltl. The sequence continues at coordinate 906,659,433 of NC_090450.1, forward strand.
TTGTCTTGGTTCCCTTAGGGGAGCCAAGGCCAATACCGTAGCACACCAGCAAAGCAGACAGTGCGCATTCCAACGGTGGTGGGTGGGGGGGGAGGGGGCCTGTACTGCCCATGCCATGGCAGTGCAGGGGCCCCCCTGTGGCCTCCGGCACTGGCTTACCGCCAGCCTTTCTATGGCGGGGACCTCGCCATGGATAGGCTGGTGGAAAGCTGAGGTGTAATTAGCTCAGCGGTGCTGAGTTCAGCGCTGCTGTGCCTGAGTACAACTCAGACTCCCGTCAGCGCATCGACAGCCAGAGTCTATGACTGGGGCGACAAAAATGGAATGCTCCAATATTGGTTGGTCTCCTGACCATTGACCATCAGGATTATTCCCAAAATCACAGATGAGTTCAGAATGACCCACCATGCCCTATCAGACATTGCTAATGCATTTTTGCGCTACTACCACTTCCTCTATGCACCGTCTCACCATCCAGATCCCGAAGCAATACAGCAATTCCTCACTGACATGTCCCTTACAAGCCTTACCCGAGCAGAGGCTCAAATTCTTGATGAGACCATGATGTCTGAAGAAGTAAGAACTGATATGTTGGCAGTCATCTCTGGGAAAACTCGGGCCTGATGCCATTCCTTAGGAATACTATGTCAAGTTTGGAGAAATATTGACACCTCACTTGCTTGCCCTAAACGAGGAGGCTGAGCCGAACTGTGCCTTTCCTCAAAAGCTGGAAGCTGCCGCCATTGGAGTCATCCCTAAACATCAACCACCCACCACTTCTTGCACAGATTACCGCCCTATCTCCCTAATTAATGGGGAAGTCAAAATAATTGCCACCTTATTAGCCACTAGACTCAAGACAGTCCTTGGCACACTCATCCACCCTGATCAATGTGGCTTAATGCTGGTCTGCAGTACGCGACACTGCCTAGCCGCATCTACCTTGCTCTTGCACATCGCCACCAACTGATGCCACACCTGGCCTTGCTTTTTATTGATCTTGAAAAAGATTTTGATTTGGTGGATTGGGCGTACCTGAGACACGTGTTGAGGTAAGCAGACTTGGACCCTGCTTCCGAAGGCTCCTTCAGATCCTATATACTAAACCCACTGCATGAGTTCAAATCAATGGAGTACTATCCTCAGCCTTCCCCATCGGGAGGGGGACGCAATAGCGATGTTCCCTGTCCCCCCTCCTCTTCACGCTGGCCATCAAACCCCTGGCAGGTCTCCTCCGGTATGATGCACAGATGCACAGATGAAGGTGGAATGAGTCACAGGGACCTCATATACATGTCGGATCCTGCGGTTAACAGCCCTCGCTGCCTCCATATACTTCACCACTTAGGAGGCATTTCTGGATTCCAGATTAACCCGGCCAAGTCAGTGCTAGTTCCACTGGGCCCAGCCAGAGACTGCTTTGACTGGCAGGATGCTATCACCATCAATGTCTTAGCTTTCGTTACCTAGGCATCTGGGTAGTGCTTCACTCAGAACTCACCTGGTCCCTGAATATGGGAAAACTAACCAAAAAGGTGCAAGAAGATCTTATCAAATGGCAAACCCTGCCACTAAATGTGATGGGAAGAATTGCTGTGTATAAGATGATGATCTTGCCAAGATTCCTGTACGTATTCCAGAACTTCCCTGAACCCATCCGAAGGGCCTGGTTTAGAACACTGTACAGCACGGCGGCCACCTTCCTCTGGCGGGTGGCAAAATCACGCTTGACGCTGGCCCACAGCTGGCGAACCTCATTCACTGGCATGTATTTGTAATATCTTGCTTCCCAGCTCCTAGTAATCAATAATTGGTTTACAGAGAGGTGGTCCGATCCAGCCTACCACCTGGAAATAGGGATGTTGGGGTTCCCCCAGATCTTGGCCCTGATGTATGGTCCCCCAATTCCATTTGAAATCTAGACAGTGACCAGGGTGGTCTTACTATCCTGGCAAGCATCTCTAAGGCATACTCGATGGAATAGTCACCTCATCCAACAGACACCTGTATGGCTTGGAAGTTTGCTTGGTGAAGTAGTAGCACTGAAAGGATTTAAGGGTTGGGACTCCATAAGCATTACTCTGCTTGGGGATGTGTGGGCTGGATCTCATATGCGATTCTTTCAAGATTTTCGAGACGCTTACGCACTTACAAAAACACAATTCTATAAATATTTGCAACTGTGCTATTCTCTCCAACCATACATGACCCGTGACAGCCCAATCCCCGAGTTCAACCTGGTGGAGGCTACTGATGGGTGCGCTAAGCTAGGGAGGAACATCCCAAATTTACCATACTCCGGTGATTAACTCCCCAGAAACCCAGGACCACCTCTGGGCTTGATGGGAGGAGGGCCTGGGTCCAGTGGACGACACAGACTGAAGATATGGGTTGATTGCTCCCCGGGCTCTTGCAATCTCCTCCAAGGTGCATTTGATACAGACGTATTATCTTCACTGCGCATACATGGCCCGACCCGCCAATTTCATGCAGGAATCATGCCCTCTCCTTCATGGCGGGTGCTGAAGATAGGAACCAGCAGATTTTTAACACATGGTATGGTCCTGTCACCGCATTTTAAATAACTGGACAGCCATAGTGGCAGAGTTGACTGATGTCTTGGGGTGGGAAGTAGAGCTCTTGCCCTTACTGATTTTGCTGGGAGTGATCGAGGGCTCGGCTGGTTGAAGGGCAGACAGATCCTTCTTGGGAGTTGCACTTCTTGTGTCCAAACACGGTATAGCAGCTGGATGGAACAACTCTCCCCTTCCCCGACCCTGTCTCATTGGCGAATAGGGATGGACTGGTGTGCTCAACATGAAAAACCTGGGTACAAGGCCTGTCCAAAAGAGCTGGTAGAGTGTGGAAGGAATGGCTGGGTCTAATGGGATTAGCTGTATGTTTACCAGATCATGACTTGTAAGGATTCAACTATGATCTATATTATATGTCACTGTGGTTATCCTAATACGGTCTGTATACTGCTCAGAATGGTGCTGTCACCAACGTCAAGTACATAACATGCTGATCTTGTTCCAAAAATCAATAAAAATTTGTGTTTATAAAAATAAAATGGGGTGAATTTGCTGACCAGTAGTTGTGACCTGGGCATATACCAAAACTGCACTGTATGGTACTTCTATGTGCCAACATTACCACCCCATTCACAGTTATTGAAGCCTAAGTGCGAGTTACCTTTGCTATTGGCGTTCTCACACTTTGGGTTTCCTCTTTTGCAATCTCTTGTCCATTGCAAACCTGGATGGGAACAAATCCTGGGAGTGTGTCAAGTTCACATCTGGTAATCTCAAATCAAGCACAAAAACGTTGTTGCACCTGATTCAAATGTACCACTCGCAGGGTTTTAAGTAGTACTTCCTGTCTGTGCTCAGCAGCAGTTCCTAAAAGCAGGTGCTGAGACGGTCTCTATCGGGCCCTCCATTACTGCCCTTACTCAGGATGAAAGCAGATCTTAACCCGTAGCAGAACCACCCTTCACTTCCTTTGATGTAACTTCAAAGAGACTCGTTATAGTTACTTCAGTCTCATCATGTCAGAACTGAAGCATTTTCAATATTATATACAACAAAGCCTTTCTACTTGTTTAACCAGTGCAAGTAACAACCATTGACAAAGCCAGCACTCCTGGCTTGTTTTAGGTGTAATGCCAGTTGTATTATATATCTGGATGCATTGACAGAAAGAAAAAGGAAAATACCATTTGGGTAGCACACTATGCTAAGCACAGATTTTTAGTACATGTGTTTTTAAGGCACGCCCTTAATTATACAGACCACGCCCCTTTGAGAGACCCCTCCGTTTTTTCATCCATTCTTATATTTCTGCCACTCATAGTAGGATAATTTCACACGTCTAAATCAACAACCTAATAAAATTAGGGGCACTTACTAAAGCTGAGAGAGTAGAAATCTGAAATGCATGCGCTTCTTCAAGAGTGTTTACCGGGGCCTACAATGAACTTTTCACAAAGTCATCCTGCATGAGACAGACTCCTGTGCAGCACATTTCACACTCAGACAAAACGTGAATTGGTAAAGACAACAGAGCTGGAGTAGGAAAGCTAGTGCAATGGTAAATAAAGAATAATTTTAATTTCAAGAAAATCACACAAAAAAGGAAAAATAAATCCCACCACCTAAACATGGTGGCTCTATGCTCGCAATAGAAACAATTTAAGTTAAAAAAACAACAATCATGAATAATTTTAAGAGAGCAGTATTGGTGCTTCCTATGAGGCAGGTGTATTCAGAACTGATACAGAAACCTCTTAGTTTTAAGTCAAATTGCAGGAAAATATGATTCTATTGGTGCAAAGAAAATGTACTACTGGTTTTCAATTACTGGAACATGTAGACATATTTTAAATACACAAGGATGACAAAAAAGTAAAAATGTTAAATAATGGAAAGAAAAGATCATTAGCAGACTAAAGTGCAGGCCCACAAGTTCTGACAGTGAAGTGCCCTTCTGTTTAGGAAGTGCACATGTAATGCCACCAATCACAGTGGAAAAGGGGAGCTGGCTGATGTCAGCTGACACACTGTACCGCTGCTGTCAGAAACAGAATGTGAATTACAGCTGAAGAGACCAATAGATGAATGGGACTGACACAAAGCATCTCTGTGTAAGCATAGACATATACTTTTTTAATTTAAGATATGTTTCTATGAGATGAGGATGGTGAGACAACCAAAGCTACATAATGGCAGACCTAAAAAGGGGGCAGGAGTGGGTGTTTTCTCATGTGTAAGACTGATTTCAGTTTTTTCATCACCTACTGATGTCGCGCCGCACCGCGCGGCACGAGCGGAGTGTTCGGCTCAAGCCGGGCGTTCGGCTCGGGCCGCGCATCGCGTTTCTAAGACGCGGCGCGCCCCGAGCCTTTCCTGTACTTTACGAGGCCCCAGACCTTACATGGGGCCTCGCACTGCTCTCTCCCTCTGCATTTTTGGGGTCCCCTGACCCCTCTTACCTGTTCTTGTTTCCTCTTTTTCTTCTTTCTTCTTTCTTGGGTTTTTGCTGCACTTTCCTTTATGTCTTTTCCCCCTTCCCAGGTTACCTTTTTCTTCCCAGCATTCCTCATTCCCTAGTCTCTATGGTTTCTACTCTATTCTGTTCTATCTACTTTTCCCTATCTAAAATGGTGTCCTTTTTCTTCCTGTGGGTCACTTCCTGTTTTTTGGTATTTAAGGGCGGTGTTTTCTTCTCTTCTTTGCGCTGCAACACTTTCTGTTCAGATGGTGTCCTCGCTCCTGATTTCCTTGCCTTTTGGTTCTGGAATTCGCCAATTCTGTGCTATTTGAATTCAGTTCTTTTTGATTCCTGTTTTTTGTTCTTGTTTTTCAGGAGTCATTCTGTTGGAGGTTTTTTTCCCTCTGGCGCTATTTTCTGAAGGTCACGGTCTGTTCTTGGCGTTTCCATTGCCTACAGCACCGTGGCTACCAGAAAGAGTCGCCCCTTTTTGGGCCAAAGCCGAACACTCAAGATCCACGCCACGAGATCCGCAGATTCCAGGCGCAAGCAGCACGTGAGTCGTGACAGATTGCAGCGCCAAACCATTCCGACGTCTTCAAACACCATGGATGACACTGTGGTGGCTGCTGCAGATCCGGATCACTCTCTCCTGACGACGATTCAGCAACAAGCTCAAGAATTACAACAACTACGCAATGAGAATGCTGCGTTACGACAGGCTTTGGCTTTCCGCAGTGGTGATGTTCCAACGCTTTCAGCTTCTACCCATCGTTTTTCCGGTGAACCAACCAAACTGCGTGAGTTCCTTGATTCCTTAACGGTGTACTTCGCCTTCCGACCCACCCAATTCTCCCAAGACAGAACAAAGGTGGGTTATCTAATCAGTGCCTTATCCGGTCCTGCCTTGGCCTGGGCAACCCCGATGGTATCGTCCAATGATCCGGTATTATCGGACTATTCTGCCTTCGTGAATCGCTTCAAACAAATGTTTAGTCGTCCTGGATTGGAGGCTTCAGCGGAAGAAGCCTTATGCGACATTCAACAAGGTTCACAAGATGTCCTACAATACATAACACGTTTTCGTCAGTTAGCGGCAGAGACCACCTGGGTGGAACGTACGCTGGTGACTTTGTTTCGTAGAGGACTCAAAGAAGAAATAAAGGATGAATTAGTACATTCCACCAGAGTGGAAGATCTTCGTGGCCTGATGGATCAAGCCCTTTCCATTGAATACCGCCTTCAGGAACGGAGATCGGAGAAGAGAAGGAGTAGAGGGTCTTTCCAACCAAGCACTTCACGAGTTTATCCGCACCGTTCTGAGGGACCTCGCCCTCCTGCTAGAGACATCGAAGGAGAACCCATGCAGGTGGATACCACTCGAGGTCCTCTCTCCTCTAGTGAGCGGGAAGACAGGCGAAAGAAAGGGTTGTGCCTGTACTGTGGTTCTGCTGGCCATATGCTTCGTACCTGTCCTGTACGTCCGTCAAGGCCATCGGGAAACGCCACTTCCCGTCCTCTGTAAGAAGGGAGGGGACGGGATTATCTGCCATACCTTCCATCAGTTCCTTTCATGACAATACAACATCCTTACTCATAGTACCAGTCCTGTTACAATTTCCTGATGGCCATCAAGAAAAGACTATGGCCTTACTAGACTGTGGTACTAGTGGTATGTACACGGATAAGACGTGGGCCACTACTCAACAAGTTCCTACACAACCCAAGGAAATTCCCGAACAAGTGCACACAGTGGACGGATCCTTGATATCCTCTGGTCCAGTTGATACAACTACTCTGCTGCTGAATTTACAGATCGGTAACCATCAAGAACACGTTGCCTTTGATCTCATAACATCCCCCAACCATACCATCATTCTTGGAATTCCATGGTTCATTAGACATAATCCGTATGTGAATTGGGCAACCCGGACAGTTTCCTTGTCTTCACAATTTTGTTACGAGCACTGTTTTTCTTCTGACAAGTATTGGTCACCTAAGAGATCAATAATTACAGAAGGTACCACCGGTTCTTCCATTAATACAGTCCAAGGAGTCCATGAACACTATTTGGAGTTTCAAGATGTGTTCCAAAAACCATCCAGACCTGTGTTACCTCCACATAGGGACTATGATTGTGCTATTCCCTTGGAACCTGGCACTGTCGTTCCTTTTGGAAGGATGTATTCCCTCACGGAACCTGAAAAGGGAGTTCTAAAAGAGTATCTGGAAGAAAATATACAGAGTGGTCTTATTGTTCCATCGTCCTCTCCGGCCGGGGCTCCTCTCTTTTTTGTACCCAAGAAATCGAAGGATCTTCGCCCTTGCCTGGATTTTCGAGGCCTGAATAAGATAACTATTAAAGATCGTTATCCTTTGCCTCTCATCAGGGATATTCTAGAAGCAGTCAGAGGGGCTCAACGGTTTACCAAACTAGATCTACGGGGAGCCTACCACCTTTTACGCATTAAAGAAGGAGACGAGTGGAAAACAGCTTTTAGGACCCCTTTTGGTCAATTTGAATACAAAGTAATGCCTTTTGGTCTCACTAATGCCCCCGCAATCTTCCAGAGATTTATGGACTCAGTGTTTTCTGACCTTCTGAACCAGACAGTTGTAATTTACTTAGATGATATTCTTATTTATTCTAGAAATCCCGAACTCCATTCTTCCCATGTGAAACAAGTCCTTCAAAGACTCCGGGCTCATCAGCTATTTTGCAAACCAGAAAAGTGCGAGTTTGACAAGACGGAAGTTAAATATCCGGGTTATCATTTAAGTCCCACCGGCATAGCTATGGATCAAGAAAAGGTACAAGCTATTCTAGATTGGCCTTCCCCATCTTCCATTAAAGAAACACAATGGGGGTCATTCTGACCCCGGCGGGCCAGGGTTGGCGGGAGCACCGCCAACAGGCTGGCGGTGCCCCGCAGGGCATTCTGACCGCGGCGCTTTGGCCGCGGTCAGAAGAGGAAAACCGGCGGTCTCCCGCCGGTTTTCCGCTGCCCATAAGAATCCTCCATGGCGGCTAGCGGTATGGGGTGTCGTGGGGCCCCTGCAGTGCCCATGCCAATGGCATGGGCACTGCAGGGGCCCCCGTAAGAGGGCCCCACTTTGTATTTCAGTGTCTGCTTTGCAGACACTGAAATACACGACGGGTGCAACAGCACCCGTCGCACCTTCCCACTCCGCCGGCTCCATTCAGAGCCGGCGTCCTCGTGGGAAGGTTGATTTCCACTGGGCTGGCGGGCGGCCTTTTGGCGGTCGCCAGCCAGCCAAGTGGAAATCCCAGAATCACCGCAGCGGTCTGACGACCGCGGTGCGGTGTTCTGGCGGGCGGCGGAGAATCAGGGCCAATGTTTTCTAGGGTTAGCGAACTTTTATCGGCAATTCATCTTAGACTTTGCGAAACAGACTAGCCATATAACTCACACTTTAAAGAAGGAAAATTTAACAAAAGGATTTGTCTGGACTAAGGCGGCCGAAACAGCCTTTCAAGATTTAAAGAAGGCGTTCACTCAAGCTCCCATCTTAAGACATCCGGATACCAACAAACAATTTATTGTAGTTACTGATGCTTCCGAAAGAGCCATTGGAGCCGTCTTACTTCAACAACAAGAGGATGATGGTCTTGAACATCCTGTTTTCTACTTGTCCCATATACTCTCTATAGCAGAACAACATTACTCAGTACTGGAAAGAGAATTATTGGCCCTGAAAACAGCCTGCCTAGAATGGAGACAGTTCCTGATGGGTTCCAAGGAGCCTTTTGAGGTGAGAACAGATCACCGTAATTTACAATGTTTACGAAATTTCGTATGCCAGAATAGTCACCAAGCCCGTTGGGCCTTTTTCTTCAGTCAGTATGATTTTTACATTACTTATATTCCTGGATCCCAAAACATTCTGGCTGATGCTCTGTCTCGCCGTTATCCAGATTGTACTCCTGCCCCATCTCAACATCTACTGGAACCTAGTAAGATCATTGGAGTAGCTCAGTCTTTTCTGGAGGAGGTACAACTGGAATATTCCAACTTATCTGATCACGAAGTAGAGAAACTAAGGCCTCTATTACATAAAAGACAAGGTTACTATTATTATCAAGATCTGTTATTCCTCCCTACTGACAGAGTAAGAGAAAAAGCATTACAAATGTGCCATGGTTCACCGGTTGCGGGTCATAGAGGCATAAAGGCCACACAAGAACTTCTTTCGCGATTTTTCTGGTGGCCTACCTGGAGACTGGATATTGAAAGATACGTTCAGGCTTGTCCCACATGCGCTCAAGTCAAGATTCCCCGTACCAGACCTGCAGGATTACTCCAGCCTTTGCCTGTCCCGCCAACTCCATGGCACACCAACTCTACTGATTTTATGTGTTCGCTACCACCTTCAGCAGGAAACCGGGTAATCATGGTCACAGTGGATTCCTTTACTAAAATGGCTCACTTCACTGCCCTGAAAAAGCTACCTACCTCCCAAGAACTGAGCCAGATATTTATCGATCATATCTTCCGTCTTCATGGACTTCCACATACCATTATATCCGATAGAGGGCCTCAGTACATTTCCCGGTTTTGGAGATTTTTTTGTAAAACACTAAATATCAATAGAGCCCTGTCATCAGGCTTCCATCCTCAGACAATGGACAGACCGAGCGTCTGAACCAAGGATTAGAGCAATATCTTTGCTGTTTTTGCAATTCTACCCAAAGCAACTGGAACACTTATCTCCCTATTGCAGAATTTTCATACAATAATACTGTCCATAGTGCCTCCAAGGTCACTCCTTTTTCTGTTCCTATGGCTTTCATCCTACCTCTTTTCCTACTTCTCCTCGGTCTACCTCTCCCCTGCCCGCTATCACTCATTTCTCCAAACGACTTCTACAAATCCATAGACTAATTCGATCCAATCTATTACACACCAAGAGATATATGAAGAAAGTAGCAGACAAGAAACGTAGGTCCACTCCGGACTACCATCTGCAAGATAAAGTTTGGCTTTCTTCCAAATTCTTACCCTCACGTCTTTCTCAGAACAAGTTCACACCTCGCTACTACGGGCCTTTCCGTATTCTTCAGCTGCATAATCCTGTCACTGTCCGTCTTCACTTACCTCGTACGTGGAAGATTCATCCAGTCTTTCATGTCTCCCAGCTTAAACCTTATGTGCCTGACCCTTACTCTCGTCAGTTTCCTTGTCCTCCTCCTGTCTTAGTGGATGATGTTCCTGAATATGAGGTTCAGGACATTTGTGACTCTCGTCTTTCTCACAAACGTCTGCAGTATCTGATTCATTGAAAGGGTTATCCTCTCAGTGAATGTTCTTGGGAAGACGCATCTTCTGTTCACGCGCCTCTTCTGATTCAGCGCTTTCACCGTTTATTTCCTCTCAAACCTGGGCCTTCGGGAGGGGGACCTACTGTCGCCGGGCGTTCGGCTCGGGCCGCGCATCGCGTTTCTAAGACGCGGCGCGCCCGAGCCTTTCCTGTACTTTACGAGGCCCCAGACCTTACATGGGGCCTCGCACTGCTCTCTCCCTCCGCATTTTTGGGGTCCCCTGACCCCTCTTACCTGTTCTTGTTTCCTCTTTTTCTTCTTTCTTCTTTCTTGGGTTTTTGCTGCACTTTCCTTTATGTCTTTTCCCCCTTCCCAGGTTACCTTTTTCTTCCCAGCATTCCTCATTCCCTAGTCTCTATGGTTTCTACTCTATTCTGTTCTATCTACTTTTCCCTATCTAAAATGGTGTCCTTTTTCTTCCTGTGGGTCACTTCCTGTTTTTTGGTATTTAAGGGCGGTGTTTTCTTCTCTTCTTTGCGCTGCAACACTTTCTGTTCAGATGGTGTCCTCGCTCCTGATTTCCTTGCCTTTTGGTTCTGGAATTCGCCAATTCTGTGCTATTTGAATTCAGTTCTTTTTGATTCCTGTTTTTTGTTCTTGTTTTTCAGGAGTCATTCTGTTGGAAGGTTTTTTTTCCCTCTGGTGCTATTTTCTGAAGGTCACGGTCTGTTCTTGGCGTTTCCATTGCCTACAGCACCGTGGCTACCAGAAAGAGTCGCCCCTTTTTGGGCCAAAGCCGAACACTCAAGATCCACGCCACGAGATCCGCAGATTCCAGGCGCAAGCAGCACGTGAGTCGTGACAACTGATCAAGGTTTGTTTTACATCCATGAGTTTGTGGAAAATATTTGCTATAGTAACTATTTCTCAATGGAGCTACCTATTTCCTGTTGGTCACAGCTGATCAGATATGAGGATGAGTTTTAAAAGGTCCAGAAACGGGTCGCTTTCCAGCCAAATTAAAACAGCTGGCTAATTAGCAATACAATGAGACAGCTGTTTTGTCCAACCGGGCAAGGAGTAATATTGGGTTAGTGAGGTGTGATAAACAGTTTGCTAATCAAAATAAATGTGCTCGCACAGCACTCGTTGCCTGGGCTAAAACAGTTCTGTGCTTTAGGTCTAGATAACAAGTGCAAAACCACGGATTTCCTTGCGGCAGCACTTTTCTGTATCCGAGGGTGCTTTGAAAATAGAGCACTGAGAAAGATTCCTAAATAAAAATTAGACCCCAAAGTCTCTTCTGATTGATGGCTTGCAATTTGCAACCCTGAAAAAGAATTAAACAATTGTCGACTGTCTTTTTTGTTGATTTATTAAAGAAGCTAAATAAAATATAAAAATAGAAAACAAAGAAACCAAGAAATACTTTTTTTCTATCAATAATAGTTTACCTTAACTACTGATGTTTTTAGCACTGCTGCCGTTTGGTGCGACGCTCTACGCAACTTCACTCCATGCCTCTCTACACTCTGCACTACTCTACTCTTTGTGAATGCACTCTATTATGCACCACTGCACTACACACAAGTCCAGTCTAGGCCACTCCACCCTACTCTGCACCATTCCACTCTAGGCCACTCTACTCTGCAACACTTCACTCTATGCCAATGCAATTTACACCACTATTCTATGCCACTGCCCTCTATCCTGCCCCACTCCACTCTACGACAATCCACTGTATGCCACTCTACTCTGCAACACTGCACTTTATGCCACTACACTCAAAGCCAATGCACACCATGCCACTGCACTCTATCCTGCATCACTCCACTCTACTCTGCACCATTCCACTCTACGCCACTCTACTCTGCAACACTTCACTCTATGCCAATGCAATTTACACCACTATTCTATGCCTCTGCCCTCTATCCTGCATCACTCCACTCTGCACCACTCCTATACGCCAATTCACTGTATGCCACTCTACTCTGCAACACTGCACTCTATGCCAATGCAATTTACACCACTATTCTATGCCACTGCCCTCTATCCTGCCCCACTCAACTCTACGACAATCCACTGTATGCCACTCTACTCTGCAACACTGCACTTTATGCCACTACACTCAAAGCCAATGCACTCCATGCCACTGCACTCTATCCTGCATCACTCCACTCTACTCTGCACCATTCCACTCTACGCCACTCTACTCTGCAACACTTCACTCTATGCCAATGCAATTTACACCACTATTCTATGCCTCTGCCCTCTATCCTGCATCACTCCACTCTACTCTGCACCACTTCTATACGCCAATTCACTGTATGCCACTCTACTCTGCAACACTGCACTCTATGCTACTACACTCAGAGCCAATGCACTCCACGGCACTACTCTATGCCACTCCCCTCTATCTTGCATCACTCCACTCTACCCTGCACCACTCCACTCTACGCCAATCCACTGTATGCCACTCTACTCTGCAACACTGCACTCTATGCCACTCCACTCAAAGCCAATGCACTCCATGCCACTGCACTCTATCCTGCATTACTCCACTCTATCCTGCAGCACTCCACTCTATGCCAATGCACTGTATGCCACTCTACTCTGCAACACTGCACTCTATGCCACTACACTCAAAGCCAATGCACTCCATGCCACTGCACTCTATCCTGCATTTCTCCACTCTATCCTGCAGCACTCCACTCTACGCCACTTCACTCCACTCTTTGAAACAATCAACTGTATACCACTGCACTCTATGCCACTGCACTCTAGACTGCGCCACTCTATTCTGCACTGATTTACTCCATGCCACTGTCATCTGTGCCACTCTACGCCACTGCACTTTGCGAAAATGCACTCAACACCACTTTACTAAAAATTAATGCACTCTACGCCACTATTCTACTCTGCGGCACTGTGCTCCATGCAACTGCACTCTATGTCACTCTACTCTGCAAGACTGCTCTCTCGGCCACTGAACTCAACACTACTCTACTCTGCACCACTACAATGCACACTTTAACACTCTACACCATTGCACTCTTATGTCACTGCACTCTGTGCCACTCAGTTCTACTTCACACCACTGTATTCTACGCCACTCTACTCTGTCACTCTACTCTGCACCGCTTCACTATACAACACTTTACTCTGTGAAACTGCACTCTCCATCACTGAACTCCACACCACTCTACTCTTTACCACTGCAGTCTACACCATTGTGCTCTACATCACTGCAGTCTATGCCACTCTGTTCTACTCTGCACCATTGTACTTTACGTCACTCTACTCTGCACCACTCAACTCTACACCACTACACTGCATCACTCCATGACACTCTAATCTACTCTGCAACAATGCACTCCATGTCACTGCACTTTATGCCTCTCTACTCAACACCTCTGCACTCTAAGCCACTCTACTGTACACTTCTTCACTCTAACCTGTACCACTCCACTCTACCCTACCCTGATCCACCCCACTCTATGCCACTTTATGTCATTGCACACTATGCCACAGCACTCTATTCTGCATCAATCTACTACACTCAGCGCCATTCTACTCTACGTCACTGCACTGTTTGTCAATGCACTTTACTCAAAACCAATGCACTCTATACCTCTACTCTACACCAATCTACTCTACACCACTGTACTTCTTGCCAACTCACTCTAGGCCATTCTACAACACTCTACAACACTACACTCTAGGATACTCCTCTTTATGATGCTCTACTCCATTAAACTCTACTCCACCCTATGACCCTTTACTCCACTCTAATATACTCTACTCCACTCTACTACGTTACTATATTCTACAATGCTGTACTCTAGTCCATGTCACTTTACTCCACTCTATTCCTCGACACTGTACTCCACTTATGGCACTCCACTGTACGTCACTCTACTCCATACCTCTCCACGCCACTCTACTCCACTGTACATCACTCCTCTTCACTGTGCACCACTCCTCTCAACTCTGAAAACTCAACTCCACTCTATTCCATTTCACTTTCCTATACTACTCCACGACAATCTACTCTGCTTTACACCACGCTACAACACTCTACTGCACTCTACTCTTCACTGCTCCAAGACACTCTACTCCACTCTGACACTCTACGCCACTCAACTCTACTCCACTCTACTGCCCCCATGACACTCCAAGCCACATGTACCAGTTGGAGTCAAACCAATATGAATATTGCTAAACCAGCAGTGGGGGCAGGAGGAACTATGCTGCAATGATGTCTAGGTGTACTGGCCCATTAATATCTATTCCACCAAATGGCATGCCTGCTTTGTGCTCTCTAGCTCCAATATTCAAAGAAGGGTTCTTGGCATTTAAAGGAGTGCCTGCACACCTCTCCAGCGGAGATTGGTGTTGGAGTACCCAACACCACTAGCTCTGGCCCTCAGTTTGCATCTCATGCCACACAGACCACACCTGTTGTGGAGCGAGACTGCTTCTCTCTTGAATGCTACATGGGAGTCTGCAAAAGTTGAATAAGTCTAATATGCGCTGCCAACTATAGGAGTATACTCTATCTTTTAGGATCCAACCGAAAGGGTGGTTGACAGGAGCAAAATGTGAGCTAAATGCGTTTTTTTTACGCCTAAGTTGTGAGGTCACACAAATAGGCTTAGCACTCACCGAACGGGGGTGCCACTCACTGCGGCTTGCTTCTGTGCTTGGCAATGCCATTCTGAATTCAAAATTATAGGAATGAGAAATATCATCTTGCCACGCTTTTATCAAAATGGAAACATTTTAAAAGCTTCTTCTCACCTCCTTTTTGCGACTGGATTTCCTTTTTGGCTTGCTCCAAGATACTTTTGATTGCATCATCCGAGCCCGTTTCAGGAGTCCGAATTCTTGGAGTTATACTACCTGAAAAAAAGCAACAGAAAGATATTTCTCACTAATAATGTATTTCTTCAAGTCCAACGTGCATGTCAAAAGACACGGATGTCGCTGCCGAGTTATTTTTAGGGAGCTTGGTTTTAAGAGGATGACAATCCACATTGGTGATTCGCCCTGAAATGTGCACAGCAAGTAAACTCGCTGTGAAATTTAGCCTAACTCACACACGCTTCAAATGATTTTTTTATAAAAATTGAAGAGAATTACTATTATATCTTCAAATACAAAAAAGAATAAAGGTCCAGAGATATGAATGGCTGTTCGCCCTGGGGTGACATGACTGAGGTACGCGTCTTGGGCAAAGGAATCACTCAATTCAGAAATCTAAGCCCGCCTTCTAAGAACCTCGTAAAAACTTCTGCGCTTAATAGGCTTCAGCCATTATCTTATTTTTAACGCTGTTTAAGACTTGGGAGAAGAAGGGAATCTCAAAGAGCCTCTTAAAATCTTAAAAGCTTCCACGCTCAAAAGGCTTCAGTTTTTAGTCTATATTGTTTTAACTCCAAAATGTGAAAGTGCATATTTAATGTATTTTAAGTACCGTTGTTACTGTGTCTTATTTTGCAATGGTGTTAACAAATCAAGCAATAAAGATATTTAAAATATTAATATTAACAAATATAAGTCCACCCTCTCATTTGTAAATTTCCACTGAGATTCGTTATTGACTAGGCAATCTAATCCCCCACGTAGGGAAGTGGCACAATGCAACAGTACAAATTAGCGACTGTATCCCCTGCTGCAAGCAATGGAGAGTAATCTGTAACAGTGCATAGGCGAAGAGGCACCCATCCGCGTATAGGAGTCCATTTCTCTATAAAAGGACCATGCCAGGCACAGGGAGGTGCTCAGATTCAGGCTCAACCATTTTCCTATTGCAAGGTCCTGCCAGGTCCATTTCACCATTGTAGACACCTGGTTAGATCCATGTCAGGGTATTTACTAATTACAGATACATCGCTGGACAGAAAGCGCAGGCAATGATTGTGTTGGACAACTTAACCATTGGAAGGACTTGAATTAACCAAGGCCCATGTTGAACTATTTCTTCTTGGCATGGATATGACAAGGCAGAATGATCAGGTGGATCCCAGCATTCATAAAGTGCAGGGAAAAGCTTTTACTGCACAGGGCTGTATTTGAAATCACAGTGGGACAAAAACCTAATTGATGTAGGGCTGCTGGCAAATAGATGCCTGAAATCCTTGCACTAATCTCAGGGCAGAATGGAGCCTACATCTGGCAAAGGCATGCACGTAAGGAGATATCTAAACACTGCAATGCACCCTGGTCATTCCTCTCAGCCAGGAAAGTGCATCGACATTGACAAAACCATCTGCCCCGGGACGCACTGAACTCCTTCTGCATTGTGTTGTACTTGTGAACCTCTGCACATGTGTATGTACTGGTTATCTGGTATGAGACCGATCGAACTAAGCCATGAAACACAGTCTGTCTGAGACCATCAGAAACTTGCCAAGATTAAACCGATGAAGACAAAAGTTGACTGTGTTAACTAAGCATGCAGACTGTCGACACAGTCCATGCTAAGTCTGAACAACAAGTCTACACAACCAGCATTAAATTTGGGTAGCACAGAGATGATCATTTCACATAAACAGACTACAACAGACAATGATAAAGAACACAAAGACACCACACGCAGGCACCAACTCAGTAACACACTAAAGCAAAGGCAAAAACAATGACAGCACAGACCTTCTAACGAGTTTCCCATATTTTGGTGCAGGGATACTAGCAATCAATAACTCCGACCAGTACCGTCGCACAAAATACGGGGGTTACAAGTTATTCTTCCTGGAATGGGGCATAACACGCAGACCCGGGAATACCGGGTCCAATTTCATGAGTTTTTCCACATTCCAGGGAATAAAAGGACCCAAATCCAAATTCATTTACCACCACTGTAAACCAGGTGAACAGTGGATGCTCGGACTCTGTTTTGGTCCAGAGTGCGGGTGGGTTTCAGTAGAAGCAGGGCTGGGGCAGCATTTGCTGCTCCTCTGTGCTGCAGGAGGGGGGCAGGTGTGGTACCTGCATGAAGCCCCGACAGCTTCTCATGTCAGGTTTGGGTCTGGTGTTCACAAGCCTGGTCGTCTCAAATAACTGTCTAAATGGCCAGAAATGGCTCCTCAATCATCACATTCACCAAGCTCAAAATGTCTCTACTTGGATAAGAGAAAGGAGAACCCAGCAGCTATCTAAACAGAGGAAGGTATGTCAGACCTCACGATTATCACACTGTCTTGGTTCTCCAATGAACAACAGTGAGTGGGACTGGCAGAAGACGAATGTGATGTCCCAGTAGAAAGGGTGATGAGTAAACTGGTGATGAGATCTACGTGACCAACAGATAGAAAGAAGTAATAGTGGGTGTATTTGCACGAGGAGTTACAATAGGATACAGGCCAGAGAACAATAGAGAATCTCATGGCAGTGGAGACGTAAACAGGCACAAACACACACCACACACTCTCGAAGGACACGTTTGTGGAAGTACAAGGGAAAAGTCTGGCATGTTGGAGGAATGGGGACTCACCACATGAGAAAGGTGTTTTTGAACAGGCCTTACACCCACACCCCAAAAGTATCCACAAGGCATGCCAAAGGATGGCTCACAAACACACACATACACACCAAAAAGATACAAAAAACACAATCCACATCACACCATAGTCTAGAGAGACAGATACAGACAAGTACTTGCCTCTGCAGGCAAGGAGCGCGCACGTCTACAAAACTGACAACCTTTCCCACGGAAACCACACACTGTGAAAAGAAAGCAATCAAATACTACATAATTCAGGCTGTGAGGAGCTCCTCTGCCTGCTTTTTCGCAAATGAACTGGGCTAATACATCTTTGTGCCATTTAACCAGGACCACTTATAAGATGAATAGCATATGAATACTTGAGATCAGTGAAATCCAAATTGTAGAGGTGACTCTAAGGTACAGGTGCGTCTTGGAAAGCATTATGAACTATTTAGGCTGCAAATAAATAGTTCTACATCTCAGACAAACTTGATTCACAATGTTGTGATAGCCACCAGGAAGACTGATAAAAGTAGACCACAGTGAAGTCAGGAAGTGTAAAATAGTCTAATGATAGTCAGAGCAAGTACTCTAGATGGATGGTTAATGGAATCAAACTTCTGGAATTGATAATTCAGGTTCTTCTGCTGTTTATGAGAAACTGAAAAAGACAGTTTTCACAACAATTTAACCAACTGCAGTACAGTTATGGATATTGCTCCATTCTTTATTGTTGAACCTGGTGTCTCTGCAGTCACCCACAAACTCTTCTATTTTGCTGAATTTGTTATTGTTGGCTTTAGGACTCAGTTAACTTTACCACAGCTAACCAGTACTAAAGTGCCTGTGCCCTCTCTATTAATTATGGTAAAACTAGCTTATACCTACATTGCCCCATTTACCTATAAGTCCCTAGTTAAGTTGTACTACAGGTACCCAGGTCCTGTACATTAAATGCTACTAGTGGACCTGCAGCACTCTTTGTGCCACTTACTTAAGTTGGAGTTTAAGCATGTCCCAGGCCTGCCACTGCAGCCTTTGTGTGCCATTTTAAAGTGACAATTCAACTTGGGAAAGTACACCTTTTGCCATGCCTAAATCTTCCTGTTTTTTACATATATAAGACACCCCTATGGTAGGCCTTAACATCCCATAGGGCAGGGTGCACTGAATTTAAAAAGTTGGACATGTACTTTTAAGGTTTACATAACGTAGCGAAAGCTCCCCCAATTCGGGTTTACCTATTGCAAGGCCTACCTCTCCCATAAGATAGCATTGGGTGCCTTATTACATTAAATAAGTGATATGTTTTGTTTCGGAGCAGGTAGGAATATATCATGTTTGGTGTCTGAAGAATCAATTAAAAACCCTTGTTAATGGTAAAGTCAGATTTTAGTTACAATTGTGAAAATAGCACTTTTAGAAAGCTAGCATTTTCTTGTCTCAACCATTTGGTGCCTGAAGCCTGTTTCCTGGGTCACATGGCTAGATGTAGTTTGCAGTTGGCTTTTGTGTGTTCTCCCTGGCAGCCACACAGTAGAGGGTCTGTGTGTGTTGGCAGAATGGGACACCCTGACTTGAAGAGCGGAGTGTCACCTGTCACACTTGCATGGCAAAGACACTGCTTCAGCTCACGCACAAACAGCTTCACACTAGCCCACTGTGCCTGCAGACTGGGACCAGGGCAGGGAGGCAGGAAATTGCAGACACGTCTGTAAGGGGGACACTCCAGAAGTTTCTTCAACTTCAAAGTGGGTACCAGGTATATAAACAGGGCTCTTAAAACCACTCCTCAGTACACTCCAAGATCTGTGGATACTAAAGAAGAAAGACTGTCCTGGAGCTAGAAGACTGCACTGCTGCTTGAGCCCTGCTCTGCTGCCTGAGAAGGAAGACTGGACTTGCACTGTTCAAACCAGGTTACCTGGGTGACTCCAAGGACTAGTTATCTGGCCTCCTGCTCTGAACTACAGGAACTCAACAAGCTCCAGAAGTTTCCTGGCAACTGCCCAGCTGACCTGCTGCACTCAACCTATAACCTGCCAGAGTCCCGCAGACTCTGATGGAGTTAGATACTGATCCCCAAGTGGTGTCTCCTAGATCCTGGACCCTTGGTGTGGCATCAGTTGAGCTCCTCCAAGAAAAAAAGGAGATGTCCTGAATGTTTAGAGCTCTTCGTGACCATGAACAGGCCTGTTCATGCCAAGATCTTGCAGCCTGCACTAAGTGCCAATGTGAAGCTCCGGTAAACCTGACTCTTGGCACTAGAGCAACTGCCAGTGACAACTGGCAAACCAAGATCAGCACTTTGCGCTGCAGTATCGAAAGCCTGTGGTGACCATCTGCAGTGAAGCTTCAGCAACAGCCATCTGCTACACACAACAGTATCTTCCATCTACAGCTATGACTGTCCCTGATACACTGCCTGCTCTTTGTACTGCAGAGACGGCCATCCACAAGACTTTCTCTGTTCCTCCCAGCTCCTCCTCAGAGAATGGAACTCTTCTCACTGGACTATAAAAAGTAACTTTTTCAGCCGGACTAAAATGGTCCCCGTATCCGGCCCATACACCATTGCGGTCAGCCTGAACTTCTGACTCTCATCCGGTCTTGCATGACTAAATTACCAAGAGTGGTGCTTTGTGCTTTTAGGTGCTTTATAAATTGGTGTGGGAGTTTTCATGTTGTGTTTTCACTTCATTGCTGTTTATCACATTTATGTATTTAAGATTTTTTGTAAAGAATTCTTATTCAAGATTATAAATTCAAGATAATTATATTTATATCTATAACGCTAATTGCTATTCTCTGGTACCCTTTAAAGTGTGATTTGTGCTCTGCAAAATAAAAAAAACATGATGGAGTGCAAGACAAGAGTGGATCTCTAATGACACCGCGATAGCCCAAACAGTTGGAAAGGGTATTGTCTGTCACGACCACTACTTGCCATAGGCCTGGAGATTCGGTCCTGAGATCACTTTGTAAAAAAGGTTCCTGTTACAGTTTTAATATGATTAGACACAAGGAAGAGTGCATTCAAGTATGCTGTCCCTTTAATGTCGAGCACATACAAAGGGCACATACCTTGTTCCCGTCTATAAAAACGAAATAAATTTACCAACACAAACATAAATAAATTATCAAACGGGCTGGCAGATAAGCCGATAGTTCATCTTATTTACGACCTTAAATAAGTCATGAGCTGGCTCCCTGTCACTCCAAAACCAGCAGGTCATCAATTATTACTAATAAATTGGCATGAGTTAGTGGCTGTGTTCTTTTAAATGCTCATCAAGACCAATCTCGCTCACCCCTTTACTGGAGAACCTACCTTTTCTGAAAGCTGCATTGGGTTTTTGGCTAGGAAGACATGTTCTTAAATAATTTTCTCTGATGTCTGAGGATAAAAATGTGAAACAGTTACACAAGCGCAAAGAGAACTTAATGAGACACAACTCACCTCGTTGGCGCACCTGGATTGTCCTCAGTGCCAGGACATTTTGCTCATCGGAGATGAACTGTTTCATTTTAATAAATGGCTCCTTCCCCTTCACTGTGAGCTTGCGCCAGGGTTTGGGCCTGGCAAGGATTTCGCTGACAGACCCTTGCGAGAGCCCAAGCACATAGTGTCCAAAAACACGCTGCCCAATGTTGTGCTTCAGCAGCTGTTCTTTCACTTGGAAGGCGATTTCAGAGGTATCCAACTGTTCCTCATCCACCGAGCCGGAACTGCTCCCCTCAGACTGGTCGCTTGGTGGGCCGGAATCATTACTAGCAGCTGGATTGAGGCTGGCAGACAACAGATTTGCTTTGGCTGTGTAAAATGTTGATGGGAATGCCAGAAGGCCATTGTTCTCGCTCTTGAACACCGGTGGCATCATTTGCTTGTGAAGAAGCGTGTCTATTGGCATACGGTCACTGCTGGCAATGCTGGGAAACGGGGAGAGAGAAAAGGATCTTTGAGCTTCGTGTCCAGTGACCGGCACCATCAGAGGTTGGGTGGAGCTGTTACAGGATGGGTCCTCAACTGGTGGAAGGGACATCCTCAGGGGAGAAGAGTATGATCTGTCCATTGTCAAACAGTCCTTCCCCAAGTCATCTTCGGAGTGATCCTCTAAAGGATACAAGATAAAAAATATTCTATAGGTTCTCGTTATAGGATCGGTTAGATACATGTAGCAAAGAACACTTACCCTATGACAAAGTACAATGCTGAAAAATTCATTGGTAGGACAGATATTACAAAAGAGGCTTTGAAAGTACAAAGTACAATTCTGAAATATTCATTGGTAGGACAGATATTAGAAAAGAGGCTTTGATTGTTTCACCTAAGGTTTTGAATTTGCTAAGAAAAAATGTAAAACAGCATGTAATTCTAAAAAACAATTAGTCTTACCATTAATTTATATTACAAGTAACGGAAATAAATAGGAGCAATTTGACTTTTCCAGTTATTGATTCGATGGGGTTTGATTCTGTGTTATTACTTAGAGTTAATAATTGAGATATTTCTATGGAATGAGCAGTCTAAATCCCTGGAAGGTATTAGAGAGAAAGGTCTTGGAGGCTGGTATCTCTCATCCAATGGACTGGTAGAAGAGAACAAAGCTGAGGGCAAGCCTCTCCCTTGACACAACCAACCACTAATGACAGAATCAAAGATCTGCCAGACCAAAGAGGCAGGGACCGAAAACTGACGGACCGTCCCTGCCACAGAACACGTGCAACAAGCTCACATTGGAGCTTCCGTCCTGTCAGTGTCGCCAGAAGCAGTAGCACAACTATTCAGACTAGCAGACCACGGTTCTCACGTGTAGCTTGTTGAAACATTTCCCAAGTTATTATGATTTCTCAAATGGAGCGGTCATATTGCCTAGTCTACCACTTCTTGCAGTCACAAGCGCAAACAGATACAAATGTGACAACTACTCCAGGGCTCTGCAAGAGGACAGGCAGTCCCTCTTCCCTGCGTAAAGAGTCACTGCTCTGTAACTACCTTTGAAAGTCCAAGATGCTGCGAAAATACGGCAAACCAAAGTACCACGGCCCATTTCAAAATTTGAATTATTTATATTAAATGCGCCCATGTAGACAATTCACACTAGTTGCAATTGCCTCATGTAGAATAAAAGTCCGGCAACTGCAGGCTGCATTGGGAGAAACACAACTCAAACAATTCCAGATTAATATTTCATGACGCAGCGAGGCTGATGCACTGGTGATTAAATATGCAAAAAGCATGCAAACATGGACCACCACAAACCAGAAGACAAAGGACCCTTGCCCCAGAAGGTCAACAATGCAACGAAATAGCTCATGAATACAGAAGTCTGACACAAAAGATGGACGTTCCCAGACTGAAGATGCCCAGCAGGATTTTTTCTACTGTGCACTACAATGTGTAAAGGTACCGCCCGACACTGAGGGCAGAAGGCCCTGTTAGCGAAGGAAGACCTCCTTGTGAGCGATTCTCAGACCTGCACCTTGTGCATTTGAAGTCCTGGGTCACTGTGCCTCTCTTGAGTCACAACGACACGTATGGTGATTCCAGCCGCAGCCGTCCTATAGGGCGGAGGGGCCACGCCCCCCCCCCCACCTTTTGCCCCTCATGAAGAGTACCGGGTACCTTGCGGGGGAGCCAATGACAGGGGGCTTCGGTAGGGGTGCGGCAGGCGCTGAACCTTCCCCCAAATAACCTTGCAGGACGTCAGGACAACAAGCAAGACATTATAATTTGAGTTTATATCTTTTTGCATTTGCTGTGAGTCCTAAACCAGAGATTAAATATCAGACAATGTCTTCTGGTAAATTAAGTTATTCCTTTACATAAGGATTGGTGTTTACTTTTTCTTTCTCTAGCTGGGTGGACATGGAACTCCCCTCAAGTTTCGTTACATCACTATGAAGATGGAAGAAGCAGCTATGATGAAAAAAGAGAGAATGTCAGTAGATGCCATGGAGAATTGGCATTCTCGGTGCATTTTACTATTTACTCTTGATACTTTAGAGATCCAAGTACCGCGGCACACTAGTGCAACACCGTGAACCTTGGCTTGTTAGCGTTCTGTATTAGTGACGCTTGATTGAGATTTTGATGTTGTTCTTAATCTATTTTTAGAACTATAGTGTTATATACAGGTCGTTCATTGCATGGTTAGTTTTTCCCTTAGGGCTCCAAATGCTTCAGATCACCGAGAGAATATACTGCACAGCCCACTGCACGGATGGCCACCACATACCATGTCACATGCTCCTCTTTTTGTCGCTGTCTCTCTCCGTCTCTTTCTTTCTCTCTCTGTCCCTTGCTCTTTTCTTTCTCTGCCATGTGCACTCTTTTTCTGTCTCTTCCTCTCACTCAGATCTCTCTTCTTGGCTCTGTCTCTTACACTTTTTCTCTATCTCTCTCTCTTTTTCCCTCCCTGCGTCCCTTTACCTACCTCTCACCTCCTTTCTTAAAGTCACTGTTCGGTCTCTCTCCATGTCTGGCTGTCAGTCTCTGTTTGCCAAATTCTCTTGTTTGCGCCTGTCTCTTTTTTTTTTTCTTCCTTCATTCTTTCCAACTCTTCTTCCACTGTGTAAATCCGACCTCCCGAGTCTGTTCGTGCTTCTGAGTCACCCCCTTCCTCTATTCTCTATCCATCACTACTCTTCCTCTATCCTTTATCTCTTTTCCTTGTGGCCTCTCTCAATGTTTCCCTTCCTCTCTGCCTGAGCACCTCCTCCCTTTTATCTCAACACCCTTCTGCCCCTAATTTCTCTTTCTCTCCTCCCACCTTATTAATTACCTCTCCTCTCGCCCCTCTCTTAATCTCACAAGAGAAAATTAATAACCAACAATATAAAGCCATCAGTGTAAAACTCAAAAACCAGCATAGCCATCTGTGTAATACTTAAAAAACAGCACAGCCATTCGTGTAAAACTCAAAAAACAGCACAGCCATCAGTGTAAAACTCAAAAACCAGCATAGCCATCAGTGTAAAATTAAAGAAAAACAGCATAGCCATCAGTGTACAACTCAAAAACCAGCATAGCCATTCCTGTAAAACTCAAAAACCAGCACAGCCATCAGTGTAAAACTCAAAA
The DNA here is from genome assembly GCF_031143425.1 of Pleurodeles waltl. NCBI lineage: Eukaryota > Metazoa > Chordata > Amphibia > Caudata > Salamandridae > Pleurodeles > Pleurodeles waltl. The sequence goes on from NC_090450.1 coordinate 906,684,279, forward strand.
ACCAGCACAGCCATCAGTGTAAAACTCAAAAAACAGCACAGCCATCAGTGTAAAACTCAGAAACCAGCATAGCCATCAGTGTAAAATTCAAAAACCAGCATAGCCATCAGTGTAAAACTCAAAAACCAGCATAGCCATCAGTGTAAAACTCAAAAACCAGCATAGCCATCAGTGTAAAACTCAAAAAACATCATAGCCATCAGTGTAAAATTCAAAAACCAGCATGGCCATCAGTGTAAAATTCAAAATCCAGCACAGCCATCAGTGTAAAACTCAAAAACCAGCATAGCCATCAGTGTAAAATTAAAAAGAACAGCATAGCCATCAGTGTACAACTCAAAAAACAGCATAGCCATTCGTGTAAAACTCAAAAACCAGCATAGCCATCAGTGTAAAACTCAAAAACCAGCATAGCCATCAGTGTAAAACTCAAAAAACATCATAGCCATCAGTGTAAAATTCTAAAACCAGCATGGCCATCAGTGTAAAATTCAAAATCCAGCACAGCCATCAGTGTAAAACTCAAAAACCAGCATAGCCATCAGTGTAAAATTAAAAAGAACAGCATAGCCATCAGTGTACAACTCAAAAAACAGCATAGCCATTCGTGTAAAACTCAAAAACCAGCACAGCCATCAGTGTAAAACTCAAAAAACAGCATAGCCATTAGTGTAATTTAAAAAAAAAAACAGCATAGCCATCAGTGTACAACTCAAAAACCAGCATAGCCATTCGTGTAAAACTCAAAAACCAGCATAGCCATCAGTGTAAAACTCAAAAACCAGCATGGCCATCAGTGTAAAATTCAAAAACCAGCATGGCCATCAGTGTAAAACTGAGAAACCAGCAAAGCCATCAGTGTAAAATTTAAAAAAGCAGTATAGCCATCAGTGTAAAACTCAAAAAACAGCATAGCCATCAGTGTAAAATTCAAAAACCAGCATGGCCATCAGTGTAAAACTGAAAAATCATCAAAGCCATCAGTGTAAAATTAAAAAAAGCAGTATAGCCATCAGTGTACAACTCAAAAACCAGCACAGCAATCAGTGTAAAACTCTAAAACCATCACAGTCATCAGTGTAAAATTAAACAAAACAGCATAGCCATCAGTGTAAAATTAAAAAAACAGCATAGCCATCAGTGTACAAGTCAAAAACCAGCATAGCCATCAGTATAAAACTGAAAAACCAGCATAGCCATCAGTGTAAAACTGAAAAAACTGCAAAGCCATCAGTGTAAAATTCAAAAAGCAGCATAGCCATCAGTGTAAAACTCAAAAAACAGCATAGCCATCAGTGTCAAACTAAAAAACCAGCATAGCCATCAGTGTAAAATTCCAAAACCAGCATGGCCATCAGTGTAAAACTGAAAAATCAGCAAAGCCATCAGTGTAAAAATCAAAAAGCAGTATAGCCATCAGTGTAAAACTGAAAAACCAGCAAAGCCATCAGTGTAAAATTCAAAAACCAGCATAACCATCAGTGTAAAACTCAAAAACCAGCACAGCCATCAGTGTAAAACTCAAAAACAGCATAGCTATCAGTGTAAAACTCACAAATCAGCATGGCCATCAGTGTAAAACTGAAAAACCAGCAAAGCCATCAGTGTAAAATTAAAAAAGCAGCATAGCCATCAGTGTAAATCTCAAAAACCAGTATGGCCATCAGTGTAAAACTGAAAAACCAGCAAAGCCATCAGTGTAAAACTCAAAAACCAGCATAGCCATCAGTGTAAAACTCAAAAACAGCATAGCCATCAGTGTAAAACTCACAAATCAGCATGGCCATCAGTGTAAAACTGAAAAACCAGCAAAGCCATCAGTGTAAAATAAAAAAAGCAGCATCGCCATCAGTATAAAACTCAAAAACCAGCATGGCCATCAGTGTAAAACTGAAAAACCAGCAAAGCCATCAGTGTAAAATTCAAAAAGCAGTATAGCCATCAGTGTAAAACTCAAAAACAGCATAGCCATCAGTGTAAATTTCAAAAACCAGCATAGCCATCAGTGTAAAATTAAAAAAACAGCATGGCCATCAGTGTAAAACTGAAAAACCAGCAAAGCCATCAGTGTAAAATTAAAAAAAGCAGTATAGCCATCAGTGTAAAACTCAAAAACAGCATAGCAATCAGTGTAAAATTAAAAAACAGCATAGCCATCAGTGTAAAATTCAAAAACCAGCATGGCCATCAGTGTAAATTTCAAAAACCAGCATAGCCATCAGTGTAAAATTAAAAAAACAGCATGGCCATCAGTGTAAAACTGAAAAACCAGCAAAGCCATCAGTGTAAAATTAAAAAAGCAGTATAGCCATCAGTGTAAAACTCAAAAACAGCATAGCAATCAGTGTAAAATTAAAAAACAGCATAGCCATCAGTGTAAAATTCAAAAACCAGCATGGCCATCAGTGTAAAACTGAAAAACCAGCACAGCCATAGCCATTCGTGTAAAACTAAAAAAAACATCATATGGACAACAGATGAGAAAGAGGAATACACCGCTCTTGCCTACCAGTGATGGACGATACGTTTGGTTTCTCCGTGTGGTACTTCTGGGACGGGAAGAAGGGTTCTTTCCCCACAAGCAAGCTGTCATCGGATTTTGATGTACTCTGCAAAACAGGCCGCCTTAGTTAGATCAAACTGGCCAAAGAATCCCAAAATAATGTGACAACATAGGTTTAATTTCCGGAAGAGAGCAAATGACTTGCCTGGGAAAGGCTGCAGTTGGCGGAAGCAGACGTCATCGCTTTCAGGATGCTATTGAAAAAATAATCACGTTAATGTGGGAAGTGGTGCGCGGCACGAGATCTTGTTCACAAATGGCTCTCTTCGCGGTGTCTCGGCCGGAGCTCCGGGGGGGCTGTCTGCTTGTAATGTCTAAGAGACGTGTATTTACAGACGTCTCGTGGACTCGATGGGGGGGGGGGTGCAAGCTGCCTTGGAAACTGGCATGCGGTTTCTCATGAGGTCAACATACTCAGCCACAAATGTACTGATATTTTTCATCTAAAAATATGTGAAAATATGACTTTACTGACTCAAATTGGCACTTAGATACAGGGACGTAAACAAGCGGCACAGCAGTTCCTCTTACCGAACTGAGGTACAGTCACAGACCTCTGAACAACAGGCGAGAGGGGGCAGGCGGCTCAAAACAATTCATTTTACACCAGAGCACGGGGGCAAGCCATTTCAATACCTAGTCCAGTGTTTTTTTTCAACCTTTTGACTTCTGTGGACCACCACTTAAATCATTCGTGGAACCCGAGGACACCCACGGAATCGTTTTGGGAATCTGGACCCCCCTTGACTCATTTTTGGAATCTGAGACCCTGGCCTCGGCATTTTCCATGATGTGAAACACAAAACAATACACAAAAATACAGAAACAAGCATGCATCAAACAAATACACAAACGGTGATTTTTCTTTTGGTTCACAAACATCAAAGTATAAGTTTTTTTAATTTAAAGAGAATGCTGGGAGCTTTTTCTAAGTTCAACTGAGGCCAATGACTATCCATACTATATTCTGTTTAATGCAGTTGCAATGTTCCCACGATACCAACTTAATTTTTAACCTTCAGTTGCAAATTCCATCACATTTACAGAACGTTGTAAAATTTTCAATTTTACATGTTGCTTATTTATTTATATACACTTTATTACTCTGTTAATATTATCACATTTTCTAAGCAGTGGCAAACTCGCTAAGGAGGTGTGCGGACCCCCAGGGGTCACTGGACCACAGGTTAAGTATGGCTGACACACATCATTCCCAAAGGAAGCAACCCTCGGAGATTCAGGAATCCTGGGCACATACAAATACATGCCGATCCTTGCCGCTTTGTGTTTTTTTGTCAGGAATTACACACCATAACTGAATCTTGGAGGGATTTTGCTCTGTGACTGTTGGTTACCAGATCTCCAACGAGGCACACCTTCCACAAATCGTCAATATAAAATTATTTAACTAAGCAGGGCAGAGTCCTCTAACTACTCAGATAACACTCTGTTTGGAATGTTGTTTTCAGATCAAATGAAATCTTGATCACCAACATTTCCTGCAAGCAGTCAAGTCCCCGCTTCCTACTGCCAAGATGTCACCAAGAACTGTATCTGATCAGATATGACAACCTCACTGCGGGGCACGTGCTCTCTAGAATGGTTCCTATGGCTGCGGGTCTGAGGAAGGAGATGGTCTTTAAGCCACACCATCAGAGTGGATGACCCTTACCCTCAAGCATTCGGACTGTCAAATGAGCAGCCTCCAAAGCCAACTGCCCCAAGCTTCCGTAAGCACCAAGAGCTTCCGGGTGAGAGACAGCGATGCCCACCCTGTTGAAGGGAGGGGGCCATGCAGCCCCCCCTATTACAATTAAACGGGCTGAAGAGGTCACTCTTCCTAGTCAGACCCAATGCTGCCTTCTCCCCCAAACCACAAGCTTGAATACTGCACCTCAGCTCTGTTTTTATTTCTTCGTAATCCGACTGGCTCCGCAACTTTTCTTCCAGCTTCTAAACAGATTCAAAGAAAGGGAGAGGGAGTTTACAAAGTTTATCAGTGCTCAGCATTAAAGGTGATAACAGGTTATTTGCACTCCATGTGTGAAATGCTCCTCGGCGCGTTGCTTTTTAATGGGATGCTCTGCTACTAGAAATGCTGCGTTTGGATTGTTATTTTGAGTAAATAGATGTGAAAAACATGAAGGTGTGTGTGTGGTGAAGGCTGGGAGGAGGGCCACCTGGGGCGCTCCGCTTTAGATGACAGGAAGAGAGGGCAAGATGGGGGAGTCTTGCTTTGTGGTTCATGAAAAAGTTCAAAGCATGGCTACACACTTTCTACAGGGTCCAAAAGACCTCCTGCCATGCTAGATTATCAGGATAGCCACAAAGTGGCTTGCATCCAATGGATCTGATTGTGTGTGGCCCGGTAACCTAGGAGTTTGCAACGCAACAGGGATCACGAGTTGTGTGGACACTTTGCACATGTTTTAACCCTGCAGGTCAAAGGTGGTAAAATATGATTTGAAACAAATATAGTATTCTGAGTTTTGCAGCAGGGAATGGGGAAGCCTGCATACACGAACCCCACAATATCTGTAATTCGCCATACAGTACCTGATCATTTCAAAAGGAGTTCACAATGACCCCCGCGTATCCAATGGGGAATGATTTACATACTCAGTGTGCTAGCCAATAATCTGATACTGGTTCCAGTACGGCCGACAAAACTAAATACACAGATCCATACTGTACGAATTTTGGAAGGAATGTGCTTGTCACGACCAAGCACTGCTTTAGAGTAGGGTGTTAAATCCTGGGGTAATACCACAAGGGGGTTATAACAGTACGGCAAAAGACGGGGCAAAATTACACATTGATTGGGAGTCTCGGATTGTGGTATACACTGCAAACAGTGAACATGCTGTACCGCATTTTTGCCACCTCGTTGCACTTGGGTACCATGAACGGGATACAACAGAATAGCTGGATTGACAGAAATGTGCTGAGATCAGACTACTACATATTCCTACCGTTTCTGCATCCATGTACATTCGAGAAGGCCCTTGACAGCATCAATGCAACATCACCAGAAGGCGTGACTTGAGGATGGTAATGTGAGGCACCTATTGGTCAATGTAAAGAATCCACCCACTGGTGGATCACTGCCCCACAGTGATACCGTAGATCATCCGCAGCTACATTAGTTTTCAAGCAACAGATGGGGCAGCATCCTAACATCGCTCTCAGTTTCACATTTACCTGAGCTATTTCGATTTATGATCTGAATTTTGTCAGATTCAGAATGAATTCTGACGGAAACAAGGGGAAGCGTGCACTCAGCACAAACCTAATAAAAGAAATAGACCAAGCACCCTAAACCCATATAATGTGGAGCTGACCATACCCCAGCCTAGTATGTCAAAGATCAAGGTCACCAAGGTGACTCGTGAAGTCACATTCTTTACCCATGGGGATCTGTAAACATAAAATGAATGCTGCTCCATCTCAAACCCGCGCACACTCACCCCGACGGGGCATTGCTGCTGGGATTATGGCATCTGCCAAGACCATCCAGTCCTGACCACGCACCACCAAATGTGTTGTCTCTCACCCTGGGCCTTATGCAAAGATAAACCCTTCTAATTTAAATATTGTGCCTTACACAATAGATAAACCCTCCTACTTTAAATGCGGTGCCTTGTGCAATAGTTTAACTCTTCTAACTTACACGCTGTACCTTTTGCAATGGTAAAACACTTATTGGACTTTTTAATGTCTGAAAGGTAACACAAGAAAGCAACTGCTTCCAAAGCAGCTCAGCTTTCGTGGGGCATAGAAGTGCTCCTGCAACTGGAAGAGAAGACAGCGTTACTGCTTTCCTCTAAACTATGGACAGGTGAAAGAGATGCACGTTGTTTCTGCAAGTTTAGAGAAATTATATGGAACAGAAACTCGCAAGTTTCATAAAATTTGCAAAGTTGTTTTTTAAATGTGGGATGAAAAAGGCAGCAAAATTAGTTTTTGCAGGGGAAGAAAACATGCAAATGTAGATTGATTTTTTTTTTAGCAATTATTCAGAAAGAGCGCATCAGGCATGGCTGGAGATGACTGTAGTGTGATGTAGTGTTTAAAGAACAGTACACTACGAGGCAGTAACAGCCCACAACTACCACTCGCGTCATTCGCTGACTGTATCATTCATCCCATGTGACCCTCTACAGCACCCTGCTGGCTTCTGCCTAGGCTCAGCTATAGAAATGCCCTTCCAATACATATGACCACTTTGTCAGCTTGTGCTCTCACCTCCATATACCACCCCTGCCCTCCCCCACCTGGCCACACCCACGCAACGTGTGCCATCTTTATCCATGCACTAGTAATTATAGCTCCTTTTAAGTGGAGGCGATCAGTGAGTCTCTAAAACGCACATTATATATTAAATGGCGCTCATCTGTATGGCTGAACAAGATGCGTCTACCTCTATCGCCTCCGATTTAATTGCCAGCTGCCGCTCAAGATCTGCGATCCGATTGGCCGACGACTCCTCCAGCTCTTGCAAGGAACTCTGGAGGTGCTGAATGTCCTTTAAAAGGCTCCGAATCTCCCGGTCCTTGGCAGCCAGTGCGGCCTCTACCCTTGGTCCAGAGCACACAGGGTAGCCGGCTTTATCCTTCAATTAAAGTAAAACAGAGTTTCACAGGTTCTTCCAAAACCAATGTAATATAATTTTAGGGTCAATTGCACTACTACTTTCAGTTTACAGATCAATTTTCACTGACTGAGGTAGGGATAACAAAGAGAAACAAGCACTGGTAAAGCAAACATATCTGATTTCAAAGTGTCAATTTATATTAACAGAGGTTTTTCAAATGCTGATTATGTGTATTGCACACACAAATGTTGTCTATTACTTTAAAATTTGCCCTGCTGGCTTTGCCAATGCAGGGAAAAAAATAGCACAAATGGTTGCTTTCTGTAAAAAAAACACAGGAAATAAAGAACTGAATGGGATAAACAGCTTGGCGACGGAGTGTACTTTTCAAATGTAAAATAGTTCCTCGTGCATTCCTTGAAAGCACTTCCTGGGTGGTGGATGATACACCAAAGAGCCAATACTATGAAGGGAGAGAGTAATATTCCCCTGGGTGGAGCCAAAGCCCCTCATGTATAATGTAGAGAATTGGTAACAATACGTATTTCAGACAACTGCGCTGTCAAGCCAGCCCTAACAACTATGGTTCCATATTTTAAGTGTTTCATTGCTGGATTAATTCCTGCTCATACATAATGTTGCCAATGTCCTCCTAAGCAGATGTCAATGTGTTGTCAAATTCCTGATCCTCTTGCTAAACAACATTAACACAAATGTGGAAAAACAAGCACAAAAGGACTTGGATGACCAAATACTGACTCGATGTTACTCGGACTAGATCTCCAAGAGGACCTGAAGAAGTTTTTTTTTTTTAGCATAACAGCAAAGTGACATGATGGACCTCTAGAGAGCTACCTTGTACTGCCCTAGAACCAATATTTATTTGCTCTGTTGTCATGGAGTGCTATGGACCTCTCATATGTCTTGGTTCTAGGACATTTCCTTGTGACATTCACTGTCGCACTCTGTGCGCTTGTGACTGCTCCGCAGTGAAATCGCCACCAGACAATGGTTCCCTAACCCTCTGTTCTTTGGTCAATCTCCTCCCGACATACCAAACATTGTTTGTCCGCCCCTCGTCCTCCAACTCACCAAACATTATTTTCTCTTTCTGTCTGGTGAGTCAAATTAAGAGCATCATCCGGGCCATTTGTGAATGGGTGCGCCGTGACCAGAAGCCTATCCTCTTTCTGAGGGTTGCCTCTGCTTCTGTGTTTTTCTATATTTTTTTTATTATCGGGGTGCTCCCCCATAACCTTGCTATTTTCTCTATGGGGGTGCCACCTGCATCCTTGCCCTTGCTTTTTTTAGTTGTTTTTTCTGCCCGCACCTCCTATGGTGTGTTTGACCACAGTGTGGTGCATGTGGCATATTGTCCATCAGTGCAATACCAGCTGCTTTAGAACCGATTATTATCTATTAGGGCACACTGCTGTAAATCTCCATTTGCAAGAATAGGCTCTTGTTTTTATTTGGTTGGATCTGCAACATACTCCACCACTTCTCAAGCTCTCTTAAATACCTTTTTTCACATACCGTCTCCTACCCAAACAGGGACAATGGTTTGGCAGATCTTAGTGTTGTGGGGGAACAGACCGTAGGATCTATTTGACCCAGTTTCTCACTGATTTCTATCCCAGGCTGCATTAGATATTTACAAAACTTATAATTGAAAGATTGGTAATAGCACCTATGAAATGACAGCCTATCCTATCAATCGCTCACTATCTAAATACCTAAATACTATTTTCTGGGCACTAGTAAAAAAAATTGATTATTGATTAAAATGGCAAACTTTTATCCCAATCCATGTGTAAGAATAACTCAAATGATGAAAGATTCTTTCAAAGCACATCTTATTGTCCATTACCAGAGGACCCAGCCAAGACTCTTACTAATAATTTAACGCCGTGTACTGATAAATACTCAACATAATCCTTCTATAATCTAAAAGCACTGATGTCATATGTAAACAGTAGAAACCATGGTACACAATACGCTCTGGGCCCTCCAAAGGGTAGGGAAGCACTAGCAAATACCAATCCAATGTACAATACAACATACTGACTGTGAGTTGTAATGCAGCACCAGAAATAAATTACTTTGGTACTGTACATGTGATTGATGATATGAATTCATATTGCATATTGTTACTTTAAATATTATGCATGTATCTAGAAAGGTGGCACAGATCAAATTAACTGGGACGTTTTAACCTGTGCTGTCATAAGCTTTCATAGACTGCATGTGAATGATCACACGATAAAAGTGCAGAATATTTATTTTACCTGGGACTATTCCTTCTTGACTAATCCACATCTACATTTGAGGAAAAAAATAAAACTTATATGAAAATAAAAGTGTGCTCGCTGAGACACGGACATTCATAAACCTCGACCATATAAACAGTAAATAACCAATTGTTCATCAACTACTTTATGCTTCATAACATTGTAAGCATCAGAAAAACTAGCTAAAAAAATCTAGTGCCTAAGAGAAAAAAGCAGGCTTATAAAAAAAAAGCAGACTTCCGTGAGGAATCTCAAGCTCACCCTTGGTACCTTGCCACAAGCAACACAACCATCATTAAAGAAAAAAACACATGGTTCACATAAAGCAATAGTGAAAACTGTTGCAGTTATCTTCATCTGACTTACAAGAAACGTTTCTGGAAGTTGAAATCGAACAGCAGGGCAAGGCAGGCCAATCTGACATTGTACCACATCAGAGGCCAGATGTACCAAAGGATTTTACCCATTCTGTGTCTATGGGAAAAAGCTTTAGTACATATGGCCCCAGGTTCTCTAAACCTGTGGCTCAGCTGACTGGTCAAAACAAACATCTTCCCATGGGAACTCTATGGTATATGTTGTATAGTGTTTGTGTAGACAGAACTGAACATACAAATGTCTGCCCAAGTTAAACCTAAAAAAATATCTAGATTGTAATATGAGAAAAGGGAAGTTTCATCCAAATACATTGTCTTTTTTCCCACTTATTTTTATTGGCTTTCTCAAATAACATAACAATAGGAAAATACCGTTCAGTACCGATTCACTTCAGACATTCATATTCTTTTGTCCTCATGTGCCTAGCCGTATTATGATAAATACAGTAAGTATAAAGGTTGAGATCTTACTTCTCATCTTCAAAAACAGCATATTTAGATATTTAGTTAGATAGTATAATATGTCTTTGCCGAGTACTTTTCAACAGGTAGAGATGGTGGCAGCCAGTAGAAAGTTAACTACACAACAAGATAATAGCTAAACAAACGAACTTTGGTCCTTCCTGGGGGTCTACATCAGGCACTTCATGTGTCGTCTTTGTGATCACAATCAGTGCGCATGTTCCTTGTGTCACCTATCTACTCTTACATAAAGCAAGGATGGGGGGTGCTGTGTATATTGGAAGGCCTTTGTCTTCTCTTGTGCTCGGTATCGCCTGTCGATTGGGTGTCTTATAGTGGGACTTGTGGTTAGCGAGTCTCCGTTGTAAATGCCGTCTAATTGGTACCCAGATTTTCCCGTGGGTCATGTGAGTCTGTACTTGTATCTGTGTCCGCTCCAGGGTTTTCCCCCCTATGTTCCCAGGCAGCTAATATTTCAGCCCATGGGCCCGCCAGGGGTCTCCTCCACATCCCTCTTCTATCATCTTTAAGTAGTATCCTTTCCTCCGCCCTAGCCCACGTCGTCACGTCCCGTACCAAGCCCAGCACCGTAGGACCCAACCCTGATGTTCACTGTTTTGCTATACAACGTTTGGCCACTACCATGGCCAGATCCACAAACCTGTTACCTACTGTTTTCCGTCCAGACCTAGGATACAATACCACCAGGCAATTCTCTGGTGTACACAGGAGAGTACGATTGAGTGCCTTATGTAACCTGGCAATAACAGTTTCCCAGAATCTGAATATTATCGGGCAACTCTACATCACATAGCCACAATCTGCTTCTGGGGATGAACATCTCGGGCATTACCGAGGATCACCCCCATTTATGACTTGCAATCTGTGTGGTGATAACTAGGTCATGTGCAAGTAATTAAATTGGGTATATTTCAGTCTTGTGTTTCTGGAGACTCGGTGGGTATAGACCAGTACCTTCCTCCATTCTGGGTCCAGTATATCGTGCCCCAATAATGCCTCCCATCTCACTTTAATCCTCGATAATTGTCTACCGACTGTCTGCAAAAGGGCCTGATAGAGCCATTTCACCACATGCCTGGCCCCACCGGGTGTCAATAGACTTTGTAACACTAAATGTGTTTCCGGCTCTCGTTCAACACCCAGCCACAGGCTCTCAAAGGTACGCACAAGAGCCTGGTAGGTTAGGAACTGTCCCGTGAGTATCCCATTTTCTTCCATTAGGTCTGCCAGTGGCATGAGTGTCCCGTGTTGGAAGCAGTCCCCTATTGTCACTAGTCCTGCTTTGGTCCATGGTTCCAGTTGCTTGTGTGTGAAAGTGGTCGGCGGGTTCCCATTTGGGAGTCCCACCAGCAGTAGCCCCGGCGCATATAATGGTGTCTCCTTTGATCTGCAAAGACACCTCCTCCAGCACCAGACGGTGGCATCTAGCAGTGTCCTTGGTGGTGGGGTACCTACTGTTTTGCTAAGCAAATTTGCCAGGAGGGGCCACTGGCCACTCATTTCTTCTGTGCGCCCCAATTCCTCCAGATTACAGGCATCTAGCAAATATGCCACCTACTACAGCTGTGCCACCTCATAATATAGCTCAAAGTCTGGGGACCCCAACCCTCCATCTGGGGGGGTTACAAAGAACCTCCAGGGACACACCATTTCGTCCGCCATCCCAAATCAGTTCCTGTAGTAAGGAATCTAGTTGCTTAAACCATAAGACTTGTATTTTAACCGGCATGTTTACAAAATAGTAGAGTAGTGTAGGTAGCATTATCATTTTAGCCAAAGAAATCCTTGCCATCATCGGCAACCTGAGAGCCCTCCAAAAAGTCACACAGGTTCGGAGTGACCTAAGGGTGGCACCCAAGTAAGCCTTCTGCAAGTTCGTCATGGAATGGAAAACCCTAATGCCCAGATATTTAAAAGAGCCTGGGGCCCAAACCAAGTCACGTGGGGCAGTATGTGGTTACTGCATGTTTGCTGTCGAGGGGAATAGATATGTTTTGGTCTTATTTATCTGCAGTCCTGAGTAGATTGCAAAGTCCTTAAGTAATGACAGTGTGTCCGTCACCCCTCTGGATCCGTCCCTTAGATAGATGAGCAAGTCATCTGCATATAGGGATAGCACGTGTAGTTTACCATCTAGTGCGATCCCTACTTTCTTTCCTCGCAGACGGAACAATGCCGCCAGCTGTTCAATAGCTAGTGCAAAAAGGGGGGGGGTAACAGGGGGTATCCTTGCCTCGTGCCTCTGTAGATATCATATCGGGCTAAAACAACCCCAACTTTCCGCACCCTAGGTGTTGGAGATGTATACAAAAGCCGGACCCATCACACCCATGCGTCGCTGAGCCCCATTTGCCGCATATCGGCAAACAGAAAGTCCCATTGTGTCGAATTGATGGCTTTTTCCAGGTCCACAGACATTAGCATCACATTAGGGTACCACCCCAATACTGGGTGATACATAATATGGTATAGCCTGCGTAGATTAAGGGAGGTATTCCTCATCGGGATGAACCCATTCTGGTCTGGATATATTAACATTTGCATGTGTGGGGCCAGGCACATGGCCAAAACTTTACTCAATATCTTAAATCAAGGTTGAGCATGGAGAGGGGGCGGAAAGACGCGGCAGGAGCCCTCTAACCCCAGACTTGTGAAGCGGTATCTCCAGCACATCTCTAGATGTCTCTGTCAACTGTCCCAACTTAAGTGCCTCTGCGTAAAGTAATTGTAGCTTAGGAGCCAGTATGTTGGAGAATGCGGAGTAAAATTCTGGGCTGGGCGTTCTCCCACAAGCCATCTCCTTAATAGCCACACAAATCTCCTGTGCTGTCACTGGGTTGTCCAGTGCCTCCTGTATGTCGGGGCCTACTGTTTGCAAAGGTATGTGGTTCAGGTAGCCAGTCACCGCTGCCCCAGATAGTTCCCTCGGTTGGCTATAGTGTAGCTCGTATTATGCATGAAAGGTACCATTAATATTATGTGGCGAGTATCTGCGTAATGGGTTTACCTCGCATTGGTGAAGCAACCAGCCAGGCCACCAGACTTCCCACTCTACCCTCTTCATCATATGTCCTAGCTAAGTATTCCTTATAATCTAGGCAGTGAAGCCGATCAAGTGCCTTAAAGTACTCTACCCTAAGGTCCCCATAGGCCGTTTCCTCGTCCACTCCCCTCCCGTTCTGAATATCCAGTTTATGTAGTCAATCCTCCAGCACTCTAAGGACCATATTTACACTTTTTAGTGCAGCATTTGCGTCATTTTCTTACTCAAAAGCGGCACAAACTTACAAAATATAATCATATTTTGCACGTTTGCGACGCTTTTGCATCAAAAAGTGACGCAAATGCGGCACAAAAAAAAGTATAGATATGGGCCTAAGTTCTTCTAACAGTGCTTTCTTGGCCCCCATTTTTGACCTATACAATGGCCTCGGATCACCACCTTTAGCGCATCCCTCTCAATCTATTTATTAGACGCTGAACCCTGGTTGTGTTCAAAGAAGTCTGTAATGGCTTTGTGTATAGAGTCTTTAAAGGAGCTGTCCTCGAGGAGCGAGGGACTAAGCTGCCACAATGGGATTGCCGGGTGTTCTGGTATCGCCCAGAATCATCAGCAGGGGGCTATGGTCAGACAACGTACGGCTTAAGTATTCTGTTTGTAATACAGAGTGTCCTAATGCGGAGGAACACAAACATGTCTAATCTAGTGTGCAATTTGTATACAAAATTGCTAGTGGGGTGAAAAGCTGGGGTTACATAGGCGCTCGGGATCCACAAATAGCATCAATTATAGATCAAGTATACAGGAAAACAAAGAAAAACCTGGGTGCCTACACAAGGGAACACCCCCATCCCTTAAAGGTTAGAAACAACCCAACAAACAGGATTACATTGTGTGGCACACCTAAAAACACTAATAAAAATAGTCCGTAAAAAATTCTACAAGTTCGAGTATCAACTTTTAATACAAATTAAAAAAATTCATTCAATGCTTTACATATTTGCTCCTCATAGGTATAAACATATCTCCAAAATGGTACAATTCAAGCCAACACGTGTTTCGTCTTGGGAACACTTCAAATCGATCCCACACGACTTCTTCAGGGCTCTTAATTTTTCAAAAGGTTGACCCGACTTCAACAAACACAGTCCACGAAATATCACACAAAAAGTAAGTGATGCTTATCTATCATCACAGGATTTCTATACTCCAATGTACGGTTTTGAACCATCAATGCTGATAATTAGTCCATTAATCGGTGAATGTCAAATACAGTAACCGAGTACGTAATAATCGCGTACTCGCGTTTCCTGTTGGTCTTGCAATTTCACTGAGCCGAAGACTAGCGTACTCGCCTCTCCGGTTTCTGCGCAGTAGTTTTTGGAGCTTAATTCTGCTCATATTGTCGATACGATCTGGAGGCGTAATAAAGGTTACTGTATTTGACATTCACCGATTAATGGACTAATTATCAGCATTGATGGTTCAAAACCGTACATTGGAGTATAGAAATCCTGTGATGATAGATAAGCATCACTTACTTTTTGTGTGATATTTCGTGGACTGTGTTTGTTGAAGTGTGCAATTTGTAGACTGGCGAATAATATGAAAATTCACATGTCTAAGTGTGCTGTGCCCTCCAAACCTCCAAAAAGTCCCAGTTATCTAGCCACTGCATCAACCCCTCTGAAGTCTTCCAGAGTGGGGCCCCTGACACCAGAGATGTAGATATGTCTAATTTTACATTCATTGCACTGTTGAAGTCGCCCCCTATGAGTACGCCTCCACAGCCCATGGAGGCTGGGGGATTTGATAGTCAGTATATGTGCTCAAAAGGTACCCCTGCCATTATTCAGATTAGCACTCCCTGTGCATAAGCCGAGTAGGAGGTTGCATAAAGTTGGCCTCGCCATCTAGGGCAGAGCTGTTCTATTTCCTCCATTGTTAAATGTGTTTCCTGCAACATAACAATCTGTGTCCCTCTGCGTTTCATATATCAGTGAATACCATATCTCTTGGCAGCGAACCCCATACATCTAATTTCCCATGTGATTATCATCAGTGTGGGATTGCAGTTGATTCAATTGAGCCATAGCAGTGTGTTTGTTGAGTTTGGTTCCACAGTCCCCCACCATCCAACCCCCAATTGCTGCCCATGACCGACGACCCCTAGGACCTAAACAAATCATTCCCAACTAAAAATTCCCTACCCAAGGGCAGCCCAGCAACGGCCGGCCGTCCAAAGCTAAAAGACAAAAACATTAGTATAAGATCTCTACTTCTCGATTGCACAGGAAGGCAATCTTCCTGGGGGTCTGCTATGCTACGGTATTCAATGCTCAGCTCCAGCCTTACTCAGTTCAATGGTGGGTGTCGTCTGGGTCCACCGGCCCTTAGTTGCTGGCGACGCACCCCAATTTCCGCTGCCCATCATGCAGCATCTATCCAGGCCTCGTAAATCTTGATTTTTCACAACCTTTTAGGTCTTTGGGCCATGTGTTCCAGAGAGGCGCCTGTCAGATCATAACCTCTGCCGTTTGGGGAGCCACAATAGGCAACGGGTCATCCAGTATGTTAGAGGCCTCTGAGCCTGACATATTCGAGCTGTGCGCCAACAAATTATCAGTTCCATCCACAGTCTGTTGTGTTGCCGCTATTTCAGTCACAGCTAGCAATGCATCCGCTCTTTCTTGTTCCGTCTGTGAGGGAGAAGGTTTTTTTTCAGATGAGTCCTCTCTTGTCTACCCCATGTTTTCTCCTAGTTTTTCGTTTTGGGCCTCGAACTTGCGCTGTGGGCAATGAGTGGGTTGTTCCCGTTCCGTGTTCTTACATTCACTTCCAGGCTTCCTCAGGCGTGTTACAGAAATGCGTAGTTCCATTGTGGATAATCCGTAATTTTGCCGGAACAGCTGGTATTGCAGTCCTGCACCGCGTAAGTTTTTCTCTACCAATTGAAAGGATGCCCTCTGTGCTTGTACTTATGCTGTAAAATCAAGGAACACCAACACCTTCCCATTCCTCAGCTCATAGGGGCCATTAATACGTGTCCTGCGGAGAATGATATCTATGTCTTTGAAGTGTAGCAGCTGTGCAACCACCAGGTGGGGCTGGCAGCCCGGGGCCAACAGTCATGCTGGTGCTCTATGTGCCCTTTCTAGGGCAAAGAAAGGGGTAAGGCCGTATGGTGCCATTTCCATTTGGAGCCAGTTCTCTAGAAATGTCACCATGTCTGTGCCCTCCAGTCCCTCCGGCAGTCCAACTACCTGGATATTATTTCGGCGATTTCGGCCTTCTGCATCTTCAGCCCTGTGTTCCATCACCTTCACTATCTGAGTGAGATTACTCAGGCTGCAGGTCAATTCAGCCTGGTTTAATTTCCTCCATCAACACCTCTACAGTTGCGAGTCTCTCTGGCAGTCTGCGGTGTTCCGCCTGTAATAAGCCCAAGCCTACTGAGACTGTGCTTATGTCCTGCTGCAGCGCCTGCTTGGTGTCCGCTAAGGGAGCCTATACTTTATCGAGGTCTAGATGTATGGGGTCATCTCCAGAGTCCTGTTGTGTCTTTTTCCCTATTTTCGGTGGGGCAGTTGTATCAGTGCCATGTACTATATTATGCATTTTCTGCTGTGCTTTGCCCATGGTGTCCTCCTTGATGTGTTGATTTGTGCCTTAAAGATTGAGTCGATCTCCTGCCAGGGCGACTTGTGTTGTAGCTATGGGTCTGGAAGAGGAAAAGATTCAGTCTACCACTCAATGTGGTGCACTACTGCATCACCACAGTGGTCAGCCATGATCTGTGCTTCCAGACCCCATGGATCAGCAGAGAAGTCCCCCGGCATGCCACACCATCTCACAGTCTGTGTAACTGTGTTCTCCACTGTCTTCCATGTTCAGTGCCCCTCCCCCCCGTGCCTCCTATAGTATATTGCCTCTGGGGGGGCTCCAGAGTAAACCTGGGACCCGTGGCCGCCACTGCAGGACTCTCAACGGTTGAAGTCCTCCTCCCTCTCCTTACTAGCAAGTATGATCAGTTGGGCTGCATGCAGTAGTTCCACTGTGTGGTGTCTTCCGTGCCACTATTCAACCTCGTCAAGTCTTTGGAATCCCCCCTCCCGCTGTCCATTTGTTGGGCCCCAGATCACGCAATCAGAGAGAGGTGGGAAGGGTTGTCTCATGCGTATCGCCTCTCGTAGGTCAGTCTGGGCTTTTTTATTCCGTTTTCCTTTTTTTGTTTCTTTCTTTCTTTTATTTTTCCTCCCTCCATCGCCTCCACTCTGGAATTAGCACCCTGCTGCGGCTCCTCCCACCGCTCTGGCCACCATCTCCGTCCCAGTGTTCCAGGCCCCATCCTTGTGCTCCTGTCCCTCCGCGTTCCTTGGTCAGGATCCCAGGCTTGGTGAGGGGTGTCTCCACCCACCGCCACCGCAGCCCAAACTCGATTAAACTTCCCCCCATTCCTCTGCCCCCAGGCTCCGCTTGGGGTAGTGCCTCAGCTGCAGTGGTCTCACCCAGCCAAGGATGTCTCCATCGCCGTGGCTCCCATTCTCTGTTCTCACCTCCAGTCAGCCGCTCCCTTGGGCTTTGCCCAGATGGAACAGCACAGCGGCTCCGGGCAGCAGCCTCCACATACATTATCATACTACAACTTTCCACATGTTTCAGAACATCTCTGGAATTCAGGAAGGTTTTGCCCCAACAGATGACTTGGTACCATTTCTGCCCAAGATGCAGACTCAATCACCCATGCAAAGATGGTAGACTCAAGCATGTGCAATGTTATCTCCCATTCCTCTTCGTTACACTCCAAGTCTTAAGACTCTCAAACTCTATGCAGAGCTGCTTGGTGCTCTACAGCCTCATGATTCACCATATGCTGACTGTACACAACTCCACTTAAAAGTATGCTTAGCTTCAGACATCCAACACCTAAAACACTGCTCGCACATCATACAGCTCTAGATGTTTAGCCCCTACCTGAAGTTTTACCCAAGACAAAATTCCTGTACTTGACAAGAACAAGAAACAGTACAAACCTGGCTTACTGACCTCAGCCCCAACTTTTACCACATACCAAGGCACCTGAATTCAACTTGGACACCAATCTCATCCTCAAGGAACACATTGTCAAAAAAAACCAAAGACAGGCTGGTACTAGCTCTGTCTTCTAAGTAAGTCAAACTATTTCTTCCAGAAAGTGACTTTAGCATAGGTGTTCAAGCCTTCGGATGGTGGTAATGCCGTGCTCCGTGGCCTCCTAGACTCCACACTGGCACCCCTTAAGGGCATCCTATATGCTACAGCACTTTTCAATCAGGGCCTGAAAAAGTAGGATCACATCATCCCCATCCTGATGGAACTCCTTTGGCTTTCCTTGCAGGCCCACACCATCTTCAAAACCAGCTGCATCATTTACAAAGCTATAATGACCAGCACCACCCCCCTCATTTTGGAGACAAGCTCACCATCTCTGGTAGTTCCCAGCAGGCCCACAGCCAGGACACCATCAGGCTGCAGACTAAAAAGCGTAAAAAAAAGAAAAGGCAGCAGCCTTTTCCATCTTGGGACCCTGGGTCTGGAACAACATTGCCATATCCATCAGGGCCACCCCAACACAGCTCCAATTTAGGAAGGAGTTGAAGGTGCACTGCTTTAGGAATCCTACATCACAATCAATTAACCGTTCACATAGTAGCTTCCTCTCTTCACCTGCTGACTTTATGCTTGTATTTGACCCTGTACAGCACTCTGGTGCCTTTTGGCTAGGTTTGCTTTACAGAAATACCATAAATATACATACGTACAAAGCTACAAGAGTGCAGAGGCAAAATTAGACCATCCGTCTGGTCATCATGCTTGACACTTGACACCAAACATCTTACTACAAAGGCCAGACTCTTATAAACACTCTTTCTGCCCTGAACAGTGATGCTACCTTGTGGTAAACAATCCCATTGCTGACTCCTCGTTCGGCTTCACGTTCACATGCAGCTGCCTGTCAGATGATAAGAGTCCACAGGACCTAAAAACGCTTCCCACCATAGGCCACTCTGTGAACCCACACTACTCTGCCAATGAACCACATTTAAACGCATAGTGGACTACTCGTCCACTGCTTTCAGTGCTTTGGAGCCTAGTCAGGAATTTGAAGTGCTACACAGAGGTAACTACAATCAGGGGTGGCTCCTCTGCTATTGTGGAAGAGCATCACCCCCCCCCCCCTCCACCAGCAGCAGCTGCTGCAAAACTTTTACAAGAAAAAGATAATAAACTATGTTTATAATCTTTTTCTTGTAAAAGGGGCTGAGCCACAGGCTATTATGAGCACGGAGGGGGAGTGCACAGCACTCCCCCTCAGTACGCATGTATGTTTGGCTGGCGGTCTTGGGCCAGCCAAACGTACATGGGCACTAAGCTCTCTCTCTGCATTGCTGGGTTGGAGCCAGCAGGTAGAGACTTTCAGTCTGCCTCGGGAAGTCTTGGCTGGGCACTCCATCGAGTCCTAACGCTGCTTTCATGCTGCCAGCAGCATGAAAGCAGCATTAGGATTAGATGCAGGGCAGGCTGGGAGCCTGTGCCTGCAGTGGAGGAGAGGAGTGGCGTGGATCGGAGCGGCGCACAAGGTAAGTTTTAAAAATATATATTTTTGTTGTTGCCCCCACCGCCACCCTGCCCCTTTTCTCTCCTGCGAGCCGTCACTGACTACAAAACAATCCGTATTTACTGCTTATTTCACAAGACGTAGGAGGCTTGCAGTGGTATATCTTTGATAAGGCAGCACTTTGTTTCATATAAAATTTAGATTTTTTTGTTTTTTCACTATCAAAGTTGTCAATCATGTTTGTCTGTCTTTCGTGTTGAAGGGCACAATAAAATGCCACCAGAGATGCCTCTAACTACAGGCAAATACTTTGCTGTTATAACTAAGAAAGGTACTCAATGTGAATGGAGCACACACATCAACCATGCATTATGCTACTTTTCAAATGCCATTTTCTAATGTATGTTTAGGTTTATGTATTCATGAACAAAACACATAGTGATGCAAGATGATCGGCAGTGGTGCATGCCCCCCCTCTCCCCCCCAAAAAAAGTGACAGTGTGCTAAGAGCCACACACGGGCAAAAATGCACCCCAAACATCAATGAAAATGATTGTGACTGAAGAGGGAACGTGTGAGTCATTAAAATGATTCTAGGTGAGAATGACTGGTGAAGTACATTTGTGTCACGCACACATACCCAGGTTGTCAAAGATTCAGACAAAGAAAATGTCGCCGGTATCATCACAAAATGGCTTACCGCACTGGGTGCTTGGGGAGAGCAGCAGGCCAGCCGAATGGAAGTATTCACTGTGGTTAGCTGCTCGCTCAGGCTCTCCACCTCCCTCTGGGCCGCCTCGGCTCTCTGCGAAATACAAACAAAACTAGATTTCTGTTCAGCTGTACACTTTATCAAGCCAGGCAATGATGTCCTTAAATGTCACAAAAGGTTCCCGCCACAACAAGGCACACATGGAGGGAGCAAATGGTCATGAAATCAAGGACTTGGTTACATTTTCTATTTGTTTATAGATTTCTTTTGCTGTCCTGTATTGTGCCAACATGCACCCTTTGACACTCTGTAGCACCGTGCATACAGGCAATCACAGTGGTGCATGCAGTTGGGTAACTACGGTATGGTCACTACATCGCGGTCAAAATCTCCCCACCTACAGAAACATTGCATGCACATTATCAACTACCACTATATCACCAGGATAGGTATACGTAAGCGAGCAAAGATTTACTATTCTTAATGCCACATTGACGATATAGTGGAAGTCGATGTTGTGGACAATATTTTGGTAGGTCGTTATTTGGACCGCGATACACTGACCTCACTCCCCCCACAACTGCAGCTACATGCTACGCGTGTGGTTAATAAGAGCAGAGTAAATAATGGGCGAGATACCTGCATTTATTAATAGGGTTGATGGCTGCTGTACAAATAGTAACTATAGAAGGTCATTAGAGACGGCGACGTAGAGGAAAACCTAAGAGTTCTAGGTCGTCACAGGTCTACTGGTCACATAAGCAAGGCAGCTGACAATCTGCTGTTACTTGCTGCTGTGTCTGGGGATTACCTAGACATGTCTGTCTTTGTGATTTTACATGTTGCTGATACGAAATATATTTATGTGTATATGTATGAAGTGGTTTTGAAAAGTAATGCCACGTGACCTTATCGCTGCTCTGCAGTGTTTGAGTCAGGTGCCCTTGCACAGACAGAGGACCACAGGAACGCCAGTCTGATGCTCGCAATAGTGGAGGGGTAAAAAGGGGTTGTAACCTCTATGTCAGGGCTGGAGTGCCTTCCTGAGTGCTCCTGGTGGGGGCGGAGCCAATACAGACGGCGCATCAGGCCGTGACCACCATAGTGGTGGAGCACGTTCTTGCAGGTTGGGCATCCATCAAGTTCCACCATATTAACATGCAATATGCAAATGCATGCGTGTCATCAACGACCTCTGTATTCACACATACACATGCGACCCCCCACCCGTCCTCCATATTATCGCTCAGATTCTGCCGGTGAAACTGAAGCACACAATGGCATCGTCTACTTAATACAGAGACTTGTAAGAAACTCTAAGACGAGGTGAAACTTTGACTTTGGACAGTTACTAACATTCCAGATGCAAAATGTTCTCTTTAGGGTAAAAGTTACCTGGTCTTTACTCTTTGAAGACAAAAATGCACGCATATAAGGAAGTCCTGACAATGTTCTGACTCGTGACCTCAACCTGGGCCATGACTAAGGCCGAGGGTAATAATTACACACAGTGATTGAGATAATCACCCAGGTGACACGGACAAGGTTTGAGATCCTGTAATGAACAAAACGTGGCATCCCACCTGTGGGTCAGGTTTATCTCGGAAGCAGGCTGCAGGTAACCACCGTCCCTAACTGGGTGAAGCAATGGGATCTTAAGGAAGAACCAATGAGATAAGGCAGATCTTGTGGGACTATGATTTGTCCACGATGAGGCCCAATGATTTCTAAATGCCATTACACTTCTGCTTCAATGTTTTTTTTCCTGAGCGGTCCATACTCTTCTTCCTGCATCTCATGTTACTGTGATGCCTCCAGGAGGTGCAGGAGTAAAACACACTTCCTTGATGTATTTCACATTTTAACCTAGTTAATGCACAATACTCCTGTCAAACTTGTAAGGCTATATCTTTTTTACAAAGAAATATTTTAACAATGAGAAGGGATTGTAGGGGAGGGCTAAAACTCTGCAGTAAAGCAGACGTCAGGTGCTTTGCAATACAATGACATGAAAGAAAAATATACTTATTATGGGGTGTGCAATTAGCAACAAACTGTTCTCCTAATACCGCCTCCTCCTCTGTAATTGAAATTACAAACATGTATTCAGACTTGAGGCTTAAGGTTAGAATTACAACCTATTAATGCCCCTTTTCAACCACTAATTTGGCTTACAGCTGTGATTTTGTGAAGTAGTCGTAACACTTCAGGGAACCTTTTCAGTTCCACATGAGCAATTCAGAATACACGCAAATCATTTCAAACTTCGATTAAAGTGCAGTCTTTTACTGGTATGAAATAATGGTGTGCTTCCCCTTCCTCAGGCTAAGCAAATCCAGACATATGGAAACCAGTGCACGATACTGCATCAATACCACTTGGCGAATAGTACTTGGGGTGAGCACTTTACGTGAGTATTTACGTATTTTCTTATTTTACCATCCTGGACATGCTCCATTCTCAGAGTGATTATTAGTATTAGAGCCCAGTGCAGAAGGCACTCTACTGCCTGTGGCAGCACTTGGGGCCTGATTTAGATTTTGGTGGGCGGGTTACTTTGTCATAAACGGGACAGATATCCTGTCCGCCAATATATATGTGCCATAGAATATAATGCACTTGTAATACGGCGGACGGGATATCAATCACAACTGTGACATAGTAACCGAGTCCGCAAAACTCTAAATCAGGCTCTTAGTTCCACTTTGTTTTCTGATACATTAGACAGTAGTCATATTGCCTGTCCTGAGCAGCTCTTGGTTGGAGCTTTGCTGCAAGATGCCTTCAGGATAAGTCTAACTGCTCCAAGATCAAGAATATTTATATTCAAGACTTCCTTTTGAGAAGACCAGAGGTTGCTTGTCAGAAGATCCTATAACTGAGCAACCCAACCCTTGAGAGAAGCATCTGTCATGAAAAAGATCTGCTGTTCCACAGCCTAAAGGTATTGTCCCATGTAAAAGATTTATTTGAGATCCTAGCAGGTTTGTTTGATTTCAAAGGTGATTAGGGTCAGTTCATCCCATTATCCTGCAACGTATTGTCATTATAGATTTATTTGTCTCTGTAGTACCCTTAATTGTAGGGGAAATTGAGGAATCAATGAATGGAGAGTGACATATTCCTCAGAAGGACCTTGCATTTCTGGGTCATGATGTGTTGCTTTTATTTGCTGTCTTTCTCCCATTTCTTGAGAGGGGTACGCTTTAGGAATTTCTGCACATACATGTGATGCTAGAAATGGGGCTTAATGAAATGTGAGGACTGCCTTTTTCTTTTTGTGAGTCAACGTAATACTTTCACAAGTTCAGATTTTAGTTGACCCCTTGAGTAGGTTTGTGGCATGAGGAAGATTTGCTATGACAATCATCTGGGCATGGAACATGTTCACACCTTGACCTCTTAGATGCAGTTCAACTGGTTCTAGCCACGTTGTTGATACTTACAGAGCTGTGGCCAAACGGTAATGCCTTGAATTGGGAGTGTTCGTCATCTAACATAAACCGTTAGTCCCTTCTATGTTATGGATGAATGGGAAAGTGGAAGTAAGCATCTTCTAGGTCGAATGACGTCAGGTAATCTACATAACTAATGGCTTCAAATATGTCTAAGCAACACCATCCTGAAACTTTGTTGTTTGAAGAACTTGTTTAGAGTTTCAAGTTTCAAAATAGGGTGCTATTCACCAGATATTTTGCAGAAAAGGAAAAAACTTGAGTCAAAATCTTTGGCACTGGCCTTCTTGCAGACTAGCAAAGTAGTGTGATTATATTTGATTGTAAAGCTTCAGGTGCAGATGGTATTCCTACACTGGGGCCGTTGGTAGTGGACTGAAAACAAATTCTATTGCATCAACATGCCATATGTTATCCAACAATGAATAAGTGGATGTGGTCTGATACCATCCTTTACAGAAAGCTCCCACTTTTCTCACCACTGGAATCCGAAATGAGGGAAGTGGGAGGATCAGTTAGCCCTGTACACCAGGCACAATAGTGGTCCCTGCTAACTGAAGAGTTTTTGACTTGACATCGGTTGTGGCCTCCAGTCTGCCGTTTATTGTGCTGTAATGGAGACACAGTGTAAGTAATAACCCTGACCGTAAGGTCAAAAACAGCTGGAAGAGGCTGGCCAACAGCAACTCCTTTTGCCATATAACCAGTGCCTACATAATGGAAAGAGTTTGCTGCAGTTGAGGTACTCAGATAGATTGCATTTTGTTGTCCATTTTGATTCCCTGTAAGGTGGGGCCAACGTGTTATCAAAATAAATGCAGTCCACTGAAAAGAATGGTCAACACTCTAGACTGGATGGAAGGATGTGCTTTGAAGCCACACACTTTTTTATAGAACTGCTTCTGTTGCCATTTGACAGAAAGCAATATTATGATTCTGAAGAAAGACATCAATGAGGGCTGAAGAAGTATATTCTCTCTCACTAAGAATGGGTTTGGCTTGTGCTTGACAATCATCTTGTAAGTTATCCAAAAGGAGGTCTACGTCATGCCATAGTTTTTCTTGATACGATTGCACTAGCATTTGCAATCTTGGTAGATGCTGCAGCAAAGTCAGTAACTGATTTCCCCATTGTGTTCAGGCAGTGGCTCTTGTCGTGATATCTTTGGGCTGACACCATAAACCCATGGTGGTTTTAATCTAGTTAAAAAGGAATGAGTGTGCTGAATCAGGAACCTTATACTTCTCATTGAGATAAGCAACTAAGGAATACTCTATGGCAAAATTACACATACAAGATAAAACCACTTGTAAGAGATGGTCTAAAATAGGACGAGATCTAACGGATTGATTTGATGTGCCCTTAAATTCAAGAAGAGAAGTAGTAATAGAGAGTACTGGTAAATTACATGAAGCGACTGAATGTGTATATTGTCAAGTGCATATTCCATTGTTCCTGAACATCATCTTAGCCCCCTGTGTCATCGTCATATTCAGGATCATCATCTTCATCATCCGAGATAGTATCTTCTTTGTTGCTTTGTCGTTTCGGATCTGGTACTGGACATTTAGTTTGGTCAGCAGTAGATACAAGTGGAGGAGGTAATGTAGACAGGTTCTGACTGAGGGATGAGCTGAAATGCAACTGGTTGTGCAGAGATAGCCAATGCAATTCATTAAGTATTTCGTAAAGTCCCAAAATCCATAGGGACTTATCACATGGGTGTTTAAAGAAAGTCTGGTAGATCCAGAAAAGGACACCACCTTTTATCAACATGGAGACATTTTTGTTAATCTTACTCTTTCTCAGAATTTCAGGGACATAGTTGTTAAAGATATGAAGCCCCTACCCACCCAAGGACCAGGTCGAAATTTGATGTCATCATTATAGTCTGAATACCTAGTAAGGTGGTTATCACCTCCATAAACAGCCTTGTCACTGCACTCATCCTCATGTGCATAGGCACATCCTCATGTGCATAGGCACATGAATGAAACGGAAGGCAACAATGATATAGTTGCTGATACAGGGCTCTGAGGAAGGGTCAAGATTAGTGTCACCAAAAGGCCATGGCTGACAAGGGTGTAAATGGAGAAGTTATCTAGGAGGAGGAGCTTATCAGTGGGATGGTCATCGTTCACAGGATGGTCATTGTCGGTAGGACGGTCTTCAGTGATGATACAGACCTGCTAAGGGCCGCCATCAGTGGGGATCTCCTAGACAAAGTGTTCATCAGCTGCACTATCATCCAAAGTAGATCCCTCGTCAGTGACATAGATGACAAGTGAGGCTTACTCATGGTCATCGTTAAAAGACACCTGCTTTTGAAGAAATCGTAGATGTCACAAAAGAAGGAAGAGACTTTATTGACAATGCTGTTGCCCCCAAAGCTCAACCCGCAGGCACAAAACAGCTGTAAACTGACTAAGCCCTGTGGCTGGGGATGAGAAGTTCAAGGGAGAGATATGACCCCAAAATACAGAGCTTTTTTTCATTAGAAAGAGCAGAACTCCAAGGGTTCCCATTTGTCAGATTGGCATGTTGTAGTAATTCTGAACTTCCAAACCTCTATGGAGAGTTGGAGCTCTAAATTTATCCAACTCACTGGCCAGAGTTAAGGTCATAAAAGGAGATGCATTGGCTACATTTAGTCCATGTTTGTATATGTACTACAGAGGGTTCCCAGCCTGATGACAATGGAGTATGTTTTAAATACCTTCAGAAACCGGTATCCCCACCATCATAGTGAAATAACTCATCAACTAATACTTTTGTTCACTGCACAAGATCAAATTGACTGCATTTAACTGAACTACATAGGCCTTTTTGCTTTTTCTGAATTCATGTGCTATTGCATTTGGTTGTGTTAGTTTTATAAGAATAACCACAGTAAACTCATCTTGCATTCTTAACTTTAGATGCACTGGCTGATATATTTCTGAAATATGTTACTCTAGAACAATATTTTAATTTTTGAGTGCAGTTTATGAAACTATAAATCTTTCCAAAGTCCAAAATACGCCTGAGGGATCACTCTACAAAGTAAGTTAGGGTAAGCATGCTGTTCTGACTTAATTCAATTAATATGAATTACTATGCTCTTCTGCACATCAGTGCTTGTATTATGTGTCTGACCTTTTTCCACCAGCCACCTTGTGATGGGAGTACTCAGCTCGCTATTCTATTCTGTGCTTGATATGGGGGCCATCTTTGCGAGGGATTAGAAGCTTCTTGCACTCTATGATCTTTCATAGCTTGGAGAGACTGGGAATAATGAAATTGCTGATTTATTCTAAGGTAGCTAGCCCATAATGGACATGCTTTGTGATGCTAGGATGGGCGGATTAGAATAAAAGAGGCTTTGTTTAGTACAGGAATCTCAGAAGGGCTGAGGTTACATTCTGCATACAATAAATGCCTATCTCTGAGCAATGGGTGAATTTGAGATTTCTCATAAAACTGCAACTGTGGGCCAAAATACGGTGGGATTACCTGATAGTGTGATTCCTTTTCTGGAGACTCAGAGATAACTATGGCACCTTTAGCGAAGTGAGTAGGTCTTTGTGATAAACTGCACTCTTTGTTGCAAGTATTTGGACAAACGTAAGGTGGGTCCAACCAAAAAATAAATGGAAATACATGTGGAATTAATATGGACAGACTCTTAGTGCACGTACACTACCCTGTTGCTGCTGGGAAGGTTCACAGATAAGGGACACTTCTCCACTTCACCATAGGAAACTGCAGAGCAGGCAGGGAAACGAGACAGTGCTTTTTCCTGATCAAAACCCAACTACCTGTATTGATCACAACCACCTACTACAGCATCTGTAGCAGTACTTCATCAAATGAGAGTAAGAAAGGGAGGAAATCCAAAGATAAACTGTGGCACAGCCCTTACACAGAAGATGGCAGCAGATGCTCATGACCCGCTAATGTTACACTCAATTATGGTCAGGTCCTCCAGACCCTGGTACAGCCAGGAGCTAAATGACAGGCACCATGCCAAAAGTCAACAGGAGAAGAAGCAACGATGCTTACAGCAACAAGAAGACCCACTGAGCCGGCACACTTTCTGCAGGACAGTCATCATAGAGGCCAGGGTACCTACACCAAGTCCACCATTAGCAAAGTCGTCTACAGGAATAAGACACTCTTCAAAGCCATAAACCACTCCACCATCCCAAAAAGAAATATACGGCCATCTACAACTTTTTAAAAAATGACAGCAATAAAACTAGACAAACATAAATCTAGACAGATAATACATACGTAAAAGATGGAGATAGCTGACCGCAGCACGATAATCCTTCAACATGTCCAAAAGGCCAGCTCTTATGAAGGAAACATCATACCATCATCATCAACAGGGAAGTTAGCTGCTGCTCCTCAACATCATCAATGCCTCCCCTCACTGAAGACTCACTCAAGACCAGACAGATCCTGCCCCTGCTAATGAAACCAAATTACTCCCCGATCACCAACCTGCCAATTCTAGGAAAAATCATTGAAAAACAAGGTGAAAACCAGATTATGACAAGAGTGAGAGGAATACTATCCTTCAGGTTTATCATTTACACGATAGTCCTGAATGTATTACAGAGATGGCAACATTCATGTGGCTGATGTGGCATTACAGATCATGGGAACTGTAGACAATCATCCTGCTCTACCTTCCTGCATCATTAGACAATTCTGACCACAAGCCCTGCTCATCCCCCTCACTTAAGGATGTCTTTAATGGTAATGTCCTGTAATGCGCCCTACCAAAAGGAGAGATCTCAGGCTGACCAGATGAACTCCAGCAGGTGTGCGCTCGTCTTATATTGCAGTGTTCCCCAAAGCTCTGTGCTCTGACCAGTTAGCTTTACCTTCTACATGAAACCCAACTGAGTCCTGCTGAACTGACAAGGATATCAAAATCCATCCGTATGCTGCAACATTCAACTATGCCTGGAACAACAGTGATCATCTAAAATGGTTGCCCTCCGACACTTCCAGCCCAACCCCAAGCTCAACCTAACAACAGAATTTGTGTTCTTTGCCAATGACCATAAGCAACAATAAATGAAAAGTTGATTCACAGCAATGAATGCTGACGACGTGACTCCTCAACTCATCCACAGTGTTAAATCCCTGAGTTTCTGCATTGGCAAGAACCACAACTTAAGAATTCATAGCACCAACTACCCCTGTAGCTAGAAAGTAAAGGTCTTTCTCCTGGAAGCAGAGTTCATGACAGGAATCCCCCCTTTGATCATGTCCCAATGCCTTACTGTCTGGCGTCCCAGGGACACACTTTACTGCTTTTATGTATCATACAAGCAGTGAGCCATCTAATCAAAGGCTTCTGAAAATACAAGAGCTAACACTGCCTTTGGAGAGCTCTACTAGCTTCCTCTGCTTTCCTATATCACATTCAACCATCTTTTACAAAGCAATCAACTATAGCACTCCACCATAACTAACAACCAAGATGAAGATTTCCCTACTCACTATCCACTATCCTAAACAACTTATTTTGTGCAGCACTCTATTGCTCTATAGCTAGGTCTTTGCCATATATGTCACTTATCCACTTTCAGTTATCCGCACAGGGGGAACATGTCATATAGTGGTCAGAACCAGAATCACAAAAATTTCTTAATTCATGAGTTACACTTATCATTGCAAAACACTGGATCTATTGTTGGAATTCTGAAATCCTGATCATGTTTTAGGATTTGACAATCTTTCCAAAGCATCTCTCCAAGCTTAAACAAAATTTACAACTGCTGAAAGACCACTAATCCTGCACATTTTCAGAAGTTTTAGGGTTAGAGCTTGCAGAAGAAACATGGAAGTTCCCAGGAGAGTTTAAATGGGGGTAGTCACTGAAAATGTGGTGAACACACACAGGTTGTAACTTTGCAGGTATTCACAAACATTCTCAGTGGTTTTTCACACCCAATTTGATCACTTAATTTTTGCGCTAAAACTGCTGGAGTAACTGTGCAAGCTGGGTGTGAAAATACCCTTATTTTCTTAGCAAATTACTTTATGTCATTGTGTTTAATTTTGTTAAAAATGAGTGTGTCCTATTTACATATTCCCGAACTCTCCTCTAGTCACAAACTTGTTTCCGTCATCTGGTCTCAAACAGCCATCGTAATGTTCCATATTCCGCAACTCATGTATGATCAGTTCTTTGATGGCAGAAACTTTCCTGAATCGAAACACCCCAGTTCTTGTATTTTGAGCTATTTCTAATCACTAAAAACACTGCTGAATCATTTTCTCCACTGATCCTAGTCAAAGTTTACTTACACTTTAAAATGATGTGCTTGTGAGTTTGCCTGCTACTATCTTCGAAGAGGTGCAGGAATACATGAAATAATTTTTGTCAGCCCAGCCACACCATGTCCCATTCAGTACTCCATTGCATTAGATATGATGTGTGAATGAGTCGGTCCAGTGTTAAGAAATCTTTCAGAGGTATTAACCAATTGGGAACTCACTTGTTTCCCTTTCAGATCGGTTGGCAGCTCAGCATTGTATATAACACCAGCAACAGGTGCAACACGCCTGGTGGTGGCGGTATGTTGTGTTATGTTCTCAATCTGGAACCCCTAAAATATCTGGTAAAGTGAGCCTGAGATTTCAACTGGGATGGCGGGGGCGCCACTGGACCGCATGGCCTTGGCCACCACTTCCTTCATCCATTTCGCATGATAGTGGATGTATCATATGGGCTTCACAGTGACACAGCCTCTTTGAGTGTCGGAGCAGGAAGGATCATATTACCGGTGAGACACTGCCACTTGTTGTGCTCACCCTCAGGGTGTTGGAAACCAAAAATTGACATATTAAAAGAGCATATGCTGAGAATTACGTTTCCCATTCTCCACGGTAAACATTTTTGATTACCAGACATCCGAAAACTAACACTATAAACCAAACCAGACGCAATGCAAGCTAATGAGTTGGACTGATCCACTCATTCAACATATTCAAAACAAAAAGTGACTCCTCACCTGATTGGCCTTTTCAAGGTTGGTCATGATCATGCCCAGCTCATCTGCCCTGAGATAACAAATAAAAAAACAAAAAAGTTGTTAAAATCACCTTTTTTACTGTATAGACACAATTTTATTTTTAGACAACGATTTTTTTTTGTTTGCCTTGGGTATCTTCCGCTGTGAGAAGGAGTCCATAATGCTATGATGCCCTCCACGATGCGCTTCAGAAGCTGCCGAACCCCTGGCGTGACGGCTGCGGTGCGCTATATCGGACTCCATTAGATACTCTTGAGGTTGGCAAGAATCATTCCCTTGGCTATGACTAGGATCTACTCGAATGATCCCCACAGCCAGCCACTAGTCTAGACTTCTCATCAAAGTTTCTAGGGTGCCCTTGAGTTTGGCCAAACTTGTTCTCACGTTCTTTACCCAGCCTTGCAGAACCTGTCCCCACTGGATGCATGTGCCACTAATTTGTGTAAGTGTGGTTATAAAAAGATGTGAACCCGTTCAACACATGGTATCGACTTCACATTATTCTGTGGCCGTATCATACGATGCTTTTGGAAGGCGGCGGCAATTGTGATCAAAGGCAAAATTATTTACAGCAAAACTATGTAGTGATGGCAATATCAAATTATCAAAGAACATCTGCTTTGGTATTACGTGATTAAGTGTCCTCTCTCCGTTGCATAATGTGAATGAAAAATATGTTGCAGTGTGTTAGAGAAACTGGCACACATTTGAACAGCTGTAATGCTTGGCAGGCTCTGCTACTGGTATGTGCCAAAGGCGGGAAGGGGATGTTCCTGACTCATAACTACGTGTGGCATCCCCCCAATAAAGAACAGAGAAGCAAATGTTCATTCAATGTGGTGCAAACGGATGGTGCCTTTTTGTTAAAATATCAAAATTCACAGCACGAAAGTACTTTAGTATTTATTTATATTACCAACGGTAGCAAATGTAATTGGCTCGAGATACTTATGCAAGGAGGTAGCTTTGTTTTACAGAAGGTCAAATCTTCATTTTCGGCCAGTGCCACTACACACAAAAATAGAAATCACAGACAAGAGAGTAGAGCTGCAGACCAAGCAGTGCGTGTTGTATAAAATTAGGGTGGGGAAATGGTCGACCATTTCTAAGGTCTACGTTTGCATTTCTTTGAAAACTTTAAACAACCACATGATATATTAGTTCCTTTAATAAATGATTTTTTGTTTTTTTTTGTTTTCATTCTTATCCTTACAAATTCCAATTTGCAAGAAAATCAAACTGCAAGGCAGCAATGGCATGTGTAATGACCAGAGAGTCAAATACCTGTGTATGAGAACTTAGCAGAAGAAGAAGTGGGCTTTGATATCCATGGTTTTCAGTGACTTCACGATGGAAGCAGATGGTGAGCGTGGGGCTCATTAGAAACAATTCCAGAGAGCCAGACCCGGAATACTGAGGACACAGTGACCGAAGTCGAACAATGAAAACTAGGGACAGACGGGAGCGTAGCAGGCAAGTGACATGATGTTCTGGCCTCAATGTGACAATAATTTTTACTTAGGGGGACTGTTTAGGAGACAACTTCTATATAGGTGAATACGCAGTACTGTGAGGAACACAGAGTCCTTATTAAAAAGAGATGGATTTTAGCTTCTAATTTCACCCCGTAGCTCCTGGGTGCTCACAGCCCTGGCTGGTGTAAGTGGTTGTTCTGGGGAACAGTCCTCTTTTTCATCACATGCGCATACTTTACTCTACTAGAAATCTGGCGGGTCAATCATGGTTGAAAGGGAAAGGTTAGTAAACTGAAGCAGAATACATTCAGTGGTTCATGAATAACCGAAAAAAGCAACAGTTTTTAGAACCTCTAATACAAAAGCCAGTATTCCATCATCAAACAAAATTGTCAAAAGCACAGTTAGTGTCATTTAGAAGTTTTGAGGTAGAATTATGTTTCTATTTAATCCACAATTTCATTTACATGTGCTTAGATAGTGGGACAAACAATATCAGGTTGATTTAGGCGAATTTACATTAACCTATTTGGATACCGTAAAAACTCTCAAACTCGGCTGTTAATCAAGCGGCCCTTCAATATGGCTCAATTAAAAATTACTCCAATACGCAGAGGGGACCAAAGGTACATACAAAATAAATCAGAATCGAGGGGATGGAGGGGGCCTAGTAGTAACTGCCGATATTGGGGCCAGACCTTTTAATAAGGCAACCCACGTACGGGAAACTTAAAGGGACCACGCGGTGAACGATGTCACGATACGTCTGAAAACCCAAGCTGACGTCATTAAACAAGCCAACATTCTAGAATGCCTTCTGTTGGTGATTGCAGAGGGTACAGATTATCCTCACTGGACGGTGCCTTAAAGCCCTGAGCCCCGGGTGGAAGAGAATCCCAGTGACGACATTACGCAGTAGACCAGCTTTTCCCACGCAGGGCTTACGCATCTTTTTTTAACCAGGAAGTTTGAGTGACTTATTCAATGTCAATGAATCGCTCCTTGAAAATGTACTTGCTTTGGGAAATGCTAATTATAACTTCTAATTGTTACCTCCTATGAATATGGGATCCCAGGGGTTTAGCTACAAATCAAGTATGAAGTTCACATTCCAGAGTTTCAACTCATTCGTGAAGGGGGTGAATGAAACAAGGTTGTAACACCAGGAGACTGCGAACATTACTCATGGGGTTGATAAAATGCATGACCCCAGGACTTTGTAAATAGGGTTATGCATAAAGGATCCCATGGTTACTGTTTAGGTAATCAAACTTGTAAATAACATACCGAAGCAGAAAGTGAAATCTCTGAAGCACAATAACTAAAGGTATTTGAATTTTCATCTGACGTCACAAATGCATGCGCTTTCTTTGACATCGCCAAGGTGTTTCGTAAAGTAGCAAACTGGCATTGAATAAGAGCTAGGGGCTGATTCTCAAAAATAGAGTAAGTCAGCATGCGTAGTAGGAATGGTGCTGATCTACTCATTTTGGAAATTCAGTCACAGCCAGCATTACTACGGAAGCCTAGAGTAGTCCCAGGTCATGAGACTGGTGCAACTGCTGACATCTGTTCACAGTTGTAACTGTACAAACCCTACAATTAAGTCATGAGAAAAGTAGCCCCGCTAATAACTGCGCAGTTTTTCTCTTTTTTTCTTCCCAGCTGAGACACCCCTATCCGCAAGCACTCACTACGTTCCTGCTCCGAATGCATACTGCATGTTTGAAATTAATACATTTATATTTTGCTTTGTACAGTTTGCTGATGTCAATATTACAAAGTTATGAGTGAAAATGAGTAAACCGCCTGTTCGTCTTGGTGCAATGGCAACCAAAGCTTGCTTTTATAAACACACGATTAGTCTTCTAATCTACCCAAGCATTCGTGGACCCAAAGGAGGGGACTGACAGCATATGCCAATGCAGCGCTCTCTAGCTCCCCAGGTCCACGTGCGAGAAGCTCATCCAGTCCAGGTGTTTGCACTGCATGCTGGGAGTTATAATTCTGATTTAATAATGGGATAAACAGGTCTACCAGTCCCAAACTCCATGCTGCAAAGCAAAGAACCTGGGATGAATGATAAGTTACTCACATATGAAACCAGGAACCTTTAGAGCTCTGCCACTACTGATCTAGCTCGAGGCTTGGGTTTACTGACCTTTGTAAATATCTTGTATCATATTTTAAAGGCTAATGGACAACCAACATAAATTGCTAGAAATCACTTAATTTGGCTACATATCATCCCAGCAGATATGAGGATGGCTGTACCGAGTGAAAACATGAAGGCAATGTGAAGCAAGCAGTAGCGAGGACCACTCCTCGGTAACTCAAGCTACTTATTCCACAGCTTCTATGGTGAATGATCTGGATGCACTCAGTGCCTGAATACATGCTGGAGTCTTCTTAGCAGCCTACCTCTGGCTCTGCTGAAAGCCAGGGTTGTTGAATAGCAAGGCTGCCTACTCTCGAGTCCAGCTCATTCCTCTTTCTTCCACCTCCGTACATTTCCTGCATCTTTCTTACACCTTTGTGGGCTTTAATCCCTGCTTTCTTCCATTGTCATTGTCTTCCTATCGTTCTTTTGCTTTCTCTCTCCTTTTGGGTTCTTCTCTCTCTTACTCTGAGTCAAAGTCTAATGAAAAAGAAGTCCTGGTCACTACCAACGAATAGTAGTGCCCACCACCTGCAACCACCAGCACAAATTAAGCACAGGTTATCATCCAATGTTGATTGTTTCTACTTTTTGGAGATCCCTGCAAAGCTCTCGGTTATCCCAAGAGTGTGATTGATATGTGTGGAAGTAATACATAAATATGAGCAAGCCAGTATAATCCATCATCAGGGCCACATATAAAACATAGAAGAGGAAACGCTTCAAAGGCCAAGCGCTACCCAGTAATAATAAGGCGCTACCATCAGAGCTCTCATTGATCCATTTGAGGCATGAGTTGCTTACTTCACTGCATTTTGTTCCTTCTAGTGTGGCAGGCCAAAATTCCCCAAATAAAAAAAAATAGTTTGATGAGTTACACGTAATTGGTACAGGACATCTTGGAACCTCAGTACACGAAAAACCGGGGAAAACATACATTTCCAGCTTTAATTGCTGTGACATCCGGAACACATTTTGCACCCAGATATGGATGTGTTTTTGTGCGTTCACTATTTCTGCATGATTATGGACTGAGTGACAAAGCCTCAATTCTTGGTAAATAAATGCCTTTCCATTTCCTTGCTTCACCTCCAGTCAAGAAAGTCTTATCAATTATGCAAGACTGAACTCAACACAAAGTCCACCAAACTGATTTCATTCAATGTTTCAGTCTCCTGTTGCCCTTCTGCTCTGAGCGGAAACCTGCCCCTGGTACCCCATCCCTATAACCCCCCCAGGTCCACCTCATAGTCCCCGATAACATCGCCAGCCAACACTCCATCGGCAGGCGTACATCATGCCCTTGGTGCGCACTGAGCGGCAGACTTAGAGTGATGACACTGGTTGCATCGGGCGCCTATCCAGCCTCATCGCACTTGACAAATGTCGCTTTCAGGATGGAAGATGTCCACCGCCGCTGAAAGAATCTGCTTTTGTATTCGGATTCAGAGGTTTTCTATGTTAAACAAACTGTAGTCACTTACTTTGACGCAGCTTCTTTGTCATATTTACACCGCAGGTCAAGCAGCTCCATCCGGGTTGTCTTCAAGGCTGACCAACACAAACAAATGCACAGTGTGAGTAGGATTTGTAATACACTTAATACATATTCATTCTTTTCAACGAACATCAAAGCTGAACACATTCATTCAATTTGTATTTTTATTTTTGATGGCATTCCCTCCCAAGCCAGTGGGATTACGTTCTATTAAACATTTGTAAGACACTCAGACACATTTCTTGGCTTCCAAGCACTACATTTAGCAACATCTCTAGCCACCGTAGCCAGATGATCCTAATTAAGTGGAACAGTTTTAATTAAACCCCTGATTGTTGTGTAGCCTGAATTCTTAGCTGGATAAGACATCCTATGTGGGACTTGCTGAACTTGAGGTTTGCGCCTTCTACTCTAACCAGGCCAGCCCCGGCCTCACATTCGTCCGAAGACAATGAAATAAAAATCAATTCACAGTCGATGTTTGTGAAAAAAATGTGTATACAAAAGCTTTAAAACGAGTTACAGTGAAGCTACACAATGATTTTTATTGTTTCATAAACCTATATTTACTTTCAGAATTTTATTATGTGAGGAGAGAGAGTCCTTGCTGCACCAATCAGGCTTCCCAGTCAGTACCCAGAATCAAATCCACAGAAGGACATCTAGAAGAAAGTGTTGGAACTCTCTGCGGCAAAGCCTCAAATAATGTAAACAATTCCTTGTAAAACAACCACCTTCCTTCCAATTAATCTCCTCCCTCTTCCTGCATCTCCATTCCTTGGTGCCTGATGCATGTCCAACAGTTTGAGCGCTACAACATACAAAAACATACAAGTTAAAGTTAATGTCAGGCTCTTGTTTGTGGAAGTGAGAATCTACAGTCCAGGAAACGTCTGCAACCCTACACAACTATTCCCAATACATGTCCCGCTCTTCCAAAGACCATATCATGCCAGACTCTTGTACACAGTTTCTGTAAAAGTTTACATATCCTCCCAGTCTGCTCAAATCAAATAGGAACTTAGCATCAATGCCATCGAGGAACGGCCCTACATCATTTATAACCAGGTGGGAAATATATGAATTCTCAACCTTATGAGCCTTTCACTCACAATGTTATGTCAGAGATTGCTAGTGATTCTGCTATGCTGCCGGAGAAACAAGCAATTGAGATAAACAACCTCGACCTAATTAATATTTCTCAACGTTTCTCTTTTTTTTTTTTTTTACCAGCTTTGGCTGGTTCATCAGTGGTCGAAACATCGACTGACTAACAAACTCAACTGGCCTGTCATTACCAGAGGGAGAGTAGTAGACCTCACACTGTGAATTCATGCATTCTTGTAGCTATACAGATGTGCAGTTCTCCTCCACTGACTTTGAGAGGCTTCGGACCATCAAAGCCTTCTTTCTTTTCGTTTTTAACAAATTCTCTTTTTAAACTATACCATTGGCCCCTAAGTGGTACAATTTTTACTTTAAAAAGTAAAACTACTTTGTGTTATTGAGGCTTTTCTTGTTGAAAGACCCTTAAGCCCCCGAGGAGCAGCAACAAGGCTTTTTTTGAAAATAGTCACATCTTTAAATATGTATTTAATAGATACCGACTAGAAATGGACTGCAGTGGCAATCGAATACTATTGTCAACGGATTGTAAATGGTACTAATGAAGTGCAACCTTTAGGCCTGTTTACAAAAATCTAACAACCAATAATTAAGCTTAGTTGTTGGTCAGAGAAAAGATGGTGGGTCATATAGGGTTTACGTTTGTGTTTCCGTAATGAACAACACATCCCATAAAGGGCTTGACGAGTCAAAGGGGGAGTCTTAAACAGGACTCCCTCTGGGACCTGGACCTGAAGATATAACAATATATTCTGAAAACGTGTTGTAAATTAGATTTTTAGGAATCTTTTTTAGGAAATGTGATTAATCACACTCTCGAGGCTTTACACCCATCTACACATGTGTAGTATACATATAGTTACATAGATATATATATTGTCCATTACGTATAGACTGCAACCTAAACAGCAGAATCAATAATGGACCATACCTGAAGTGCAAAGAAGGCTCTACACAGCATCAAGGCTTTGAAGGACTCCCCTGAGGACAGGGGAGCAGCAGCTAGAAGCTGGAGATGCTGGACTTCCCTGATTGTTTTCAAATGTTGCTCAGAATCTCACAACCGAGAGTGACTCATTGCTTGAGAGCTCAGGAATGTTAAAGACAATGTACATAAAGATTTTCTTACATTACAGCCAAATTCATACTGGCCTAGACAGAAATCGCAGGATTCCCCAAAAAGGTATGCCTTTGAAAACTGAAACTATAACAAGCAAGTAACATGTGGCTGGCTTCTAGCCCAGCACTACCTGCCTTTTAGATGAACCTGCATAGAGGGACAATGACTTCTTTCTCCAAGGGCAGTATGCTTCTGTCTCCAGCTACAGACCTTAGAATGCTTTATTTCTTTTATCACGGTGGAAATTCTATTTGGTGTTTTCCCAAGGCAGCCACTTGACTAAATACTCTTGAATGAGCTGATGTTGAGTCTGTCTGGTGGTAAATGACTGTCCGTTCCAATTACTACATTCATCAGGATAACACAAGGATCAGAAATGTGGTAACAAAGGTACATGGGAAGACATTGTCATTCCCTATCCAGAAAACAGAATAACTTCTTCATCCCTTTTACTTAGTCCTTCATGAAGGGTACCACTATTTAAATGCCCTGAGTGCAGAGAAATTGTGACCATAGCTACACCGAATGTTTGATTAATGCCGGCCAACACTAAAAAGTGCAAAATGCAGGGTTTCACCTCTTTCCTGCATTGACTAAAACGGCCCATAACTTGCAGGGCCTGCAGTGGCTTCTTACACAAACAAGGGCGCAATTAAAGGCCATACGACTGGTACACAAATACCTCTTTAGTGAGGCACACAGAACCCTTCAGGCTAAAATCATCAAGTATCTCCACAATACACCTATGAAATATTTGTTCATAAACCCCCAGTGGAAACCAGGTTTAAAGTTTCTACCAAACGTGGTGGATATTTCATCACAATGAGCCACTCAAACTTGTTTCCAAAGTCCATCTGAAATCCAAGACTGACCTGAGAGTACGCATTTAGAGT
The DNA here is from genome assembly GCF_031143425.1 of Pleurodeles waltl. Classification (NCBI taxonomy): domain Eukaryota; kingdom Metazoa; phylum Chordata; class Amphibia; order Caudata; family Salamandridae; genus Pleurodeles; species Pleurodeles waltl. The sequence goes on from NC_090450.1 coordinate 906,723,657, forward strand.
CTGTTGCAAGGGGCTCAAACGGGGATGCTGAAAGGGACATCAGATTAACACAGCAGTAGGGTAACAAGCAAGAGAAGCAGAATCGACATAAGCAAAAGTAAATGTAGGAATTAAAGTAGTAAACATCTGACTGACAGTACATTTTAGAAGTACTATAGTGGATTAAGCTGAAAGCTGGGTGACATCATAAACTCTAGTCCATAAATAGGAGGCGATAATAAGGGTCCTAGGGCGTCTTCTAAAATGTAGGAAGTCTCAGCAGCTGACAAGGGTGCCACGCCCCCAACATATTCTTGCATGGCATAAAAATAGAGTATATTTTTCATCTGATTCTACTGTTACTTATGTGGCGGGCAGTGTACCATGTCACTTTAATGCTCTCTAGCTTACACAGGCCTAAACAGCTTCTGGACATCACATAGGTGTTTAATAACTGCATGTCCTCAAACTGCTTGCCTTTTCTCCCATAGCTGCCCCGTCAATAATTCTAACTGCATCCCCATGTATCATTTCATTTTGCAGTGGGTGCTATGTGGGTCACAATGCATTCACTCGCTCACTCTTGTCTTTAATGATAGGCACAATGTGATGGTCGCCAAAGGCAAAAGACAATCGGAGGTACATATTTCAAAGCTCGCACTGCCAAACTTAGCACTGGCTTTACACAGGGGTGATTAGCAGCGCTATGCACAAATGTCCAGGATCCAGCTCTGCATGCTTCCGGCGGAAGAGCACGTCTGATAAGGCTGCAGAAGATCTCCCAGACTTGGTAAGGGTTTGAAGCCCACACGCCCCTCCCCATCCCATCGAAAGGCTCTTTACAAGCACATAGCGAAAAGAAATGCAGTTTAGCACTCCTTGGAGAAGGATTCCTTTATTGCTGTTTTAACCTGAAACCGGATGTGGATACCTATGGACACCATCTCTATGATTGGGCCCTAACCTCATGCATAACTCAGACTCCTGGATGAAAAAACAACATATTAGATGAGTCGCAGTAAAACTCTCCTTTACTTCAAAACTGTGTCTTCTCTTCTTACTCTGGCCTGAGACTGATGCAAAAAGGCAGGCCATTTTCGTCACCAAGATGAAACATGGTGTAAAAATAAATTTCAGTCCCATAAGTCAATAGAAAAAAAGCTGAACTGAATTTGTAAAAACAATGTTTTTTTTTTAGTTGGGTGGCTGAAGGGGATGTCGCTCTTTTGTACTGACATTCTAGGGTTTTTTTTAAAATACATTTTGCACTAAAGCATTAACTGGGACAATTTTGTTGTATGTCTGAACTCCGACTGCCTTGGATTTCCTCCTGTTTATTTTTGTTTTTCTGGATTTTCTGTATCTCTTTGACGGACCGAGTATCCTTCTGAACACGCTGCAGACACATTTACACCGTTATAATTGTATTCCTTTGTGCACCGAGAACAGCCATCAAAATGTGGGACTCACCAGCCTGGTGTAAGGCGAAACCTCGAGAGTATTGAAATATTAATAATTAGCCCTCGTTAATGCAACAGCAAAAGTGCAAGCAACACTGCTTGTTGCATCTGAGCTAGGTATGGAGCACAGTATTTGTCCACATTTCAAAATGAATGTAATGCTGGTTAAAAAAAGATGTGTAAGGGTAGAGTAAATAAACATGCCGCCTCTCGCTCAATAGCGGATTAAACCTTGACTATCTGGAAACGCCTATTTAATATGGAGACATGAACAATGTAGGATTCTTTAAAGAACCTTCTGTCTTTTAAATTATATTTTCACAACATTCACCTTTTCTTTTCACTTTATAAAGGAAATAAACCATTTTACAATGTGTGCATTTAAAGGGAGTAATATCTTGCCACTCTCTGACCATGAGGTTCCTTGACAACACTGAGGGGGTTATTCTAACTTTGGAGGAGTGTTAATCCGTCCCAAAAGTGACGGTAAAGTGACGGATATACCACCAGCCGTATTACGAGTTCCATAGGATATAATGGACTCGTAATACGGCTGGTGGTAAATCCGTCACTTTTCCGTCACTTTTCCGTCACTTTTGGGACGGATTAACACCTCCTCCAAAGTTAGAATAACCCCCTGAATGTACACATTTCCTACATATAAAATAGTGTGGATTGTCACTGTCTGAGAACGTTATCATCACTTTCATTGGTGTATTCATATGACTCCTAAAAGATGTTAGTTCGAAGATGGATAATGTGACACAGCTGTGTCTCAATAGCCAAAATATCATTTAACATGCTGTTTTGTCAGAATTTGAGAGTAGTTGTGGTGCCTCAAAAGTGGCGAGAATCTGCCTTTGTCCCTAAAACAGTGCACTCTCAGAAGGAGGAAAAACACCTCTAAAGATAACACCACTGTGGAAAAAAAGAGGTCAGTGGAGAGAGAGAAAGAGAAAGACAGAGGAAGAGAGAGAGAGAGGCAGGTAAAGTCTGGATGGTAATGCAAAAGCATATAGTACATTAGAGGCAGATCTAAACCTAGTGTGCATCACACTACAGCTTGGACTCAATATAATGCTTACCTGGATGAAAAGGGTAGCACTGTAACTAGCCCCGGTCACCGGATTTGAGACAGAGAACTGTCATGAAAGGGAGCGTTGGTCCCGCAGAGCTTTATTCGCCGATGTATCAGTAAGAGCGCACCAACATTGGAAGAACATGAACTGGTAAGTCACAAGGAGCTGCAGGGGACCAGAGGGAAGCAAGTACACTGGTACAGCCCTGCCTAACATGAAGAAAAGTACAGCGCGAACAGTGAGAAGGGAAAACACAAACATGTAATCATTACTGGGGGTGGTAGTGGAATGGCTGATGTATAAGCCCTTTTGATCTGGAAGACACGAATCACAGGATCAATACACCAGTGGAAGGGGAGTGCTAATCTGATGGTTCTGGTATCAACCAACCCTGTGATCTTGAAGGGACCCACAAAACGAACTATGGATGGGACACTGTGATCAACAGATTCTTTGAGGATAGCCAAAGTAGATCTCCTACAATATACTTGAGGTGAGGTTGTCTGTACCAATTTGAAAATACTTTATGGCTGCCATTCACTAGAGACTGCGTTGTGGGATTCTTTAAGACAGCGGGAATGTCAGACCAAATACAAATGTAGAAGACATAAGAACAGTGACAATGAGGAACATCCTCAGGCAGAGAGCAATTAGTTAATAACGCAAACCCAGCTAAAAGTAACTACTGCAGACACTTGGTATGATTGTGCAAGGGATAACACCTCAAGTATCGTTCTAATGTTTGATTTAATCTCTCAATCTGTGTCTGTCTGTGGGTGGTAACTATTGAATGTCGATGAACAAACTCCCAATATCCTCACTAATTCCTTCCAAGAAAAATAAACCAGGACACTCTGTCTGTGATGATGACCTCAGGTAACCCAAGTAACCTAAAGATCTGTTTGTGGAAAATCAATGCCAGTTTGGGCGCAGTGGCTAGCTGGCGTAAATGAATGAAATGAGGTCGCTTTGGTAAAACAGACAACCGCAGCCAGAATGACTGTTCTGCCATCAGATTATGGAAGCTCCACAATAAAATCCACAGACAGTTGTGTCCACAGCTGAAGCGCGCTGGGTAACGGCTGCGACAACACTACAGTTTTACTGTGCTCCTCTTGGCCTGAACGTTGATTACATCAAGTTTCACAAACGTCTTAAGTCATCTTGGGCCACCACAAATGTTTGTGAGTTCTACCAAATCTGGCGTGGCCTGATTCTGGACTGTTATGACACCATCATAGGATGTTTTCTGAGCAGACACATCAGACACAAAGGGCCTGATTACAACTTTGGAGGAGGTGTTAATCCGTCCCAAAAGTGACGGTAAAGTGACGGATATACCACCAGCCGTATTACGAGTTCCATAGGATATAATGGACTCGTAATACGGCTGGTGGTATATCCGTCACTTTACCGTCACTTTTGGGACGGATTAACACCTCCTCCAAAGTTGTAATCAGGCCCAAAATGTTTACCTTCGAGAATTAAATACCAGTGCTGAAATTTTCTCTTTTCTGGTTGTTCTGGAACCCATTCTCTATTCATGTTGAATTTCAGATAACAGAAAATCAACGTCCCCTTGAGTGGGTCCCTTTTAACAGAAGAATACCAGAATGTTCTCTCACTGGAATAGCGTCAACCAAAGTTGAAGCGAGAGCTTCTGCTTTTCGATGGCGATCACTGGGCCAATATGATATATTATACTGGGCCTGTGAAAAGAAGAGAGGCCAGTGGGCATGTCGAGGGTCCAAACACTTCATTGATATGAGGTACCCAAGATTCTTACGGTCTGTCCAGACCATGATAGGGAAGCTGCTCCTTCCAAATAATGTCTCAAATGACAGAACACTTCACGAATGTCCATTGCTTCACAGCCATAAATACTGTAATTCCTTTTTGTTGGATTTAATGTGCACAAAAGTTAAACTACTCAATAAGGCTCCTAAGTCTTGCAATGCCTCTGTAACAACATTGCTCCAATTGCTTACAAGGAAGCATCAGTTTCAGCGACAGAGGGTAAGGTGTGAGCAGGGTATCTTAATATTGGAGTTATTGCAAAAGCCTCCTTAAGTTGAGCAAATGCTGTTTGCTAATCAATACCCCCAGTGAAAAGGAACAGCCTCCTTGGTGAGTTTAGTAATAGGGCGTACAATCCTGGAAAAGTCTTTAATAAAATGGCAATAGAAATCTGTGAACCCTATGAACTTCCTGTTTTCTTTGATGGTGGCAGGAATACGCTGTTCTGACAGTTTTACTCTGTTCATTATCCATGTGGAAAACTTTATCAAACATGTAACCCCAAAACGGTGCCTTCTTTGCGTTTGAATATTTTTCTCCCTTAGAATTCAAATAATCAAGGGAGTTATAGAAAATAAGCATGTCATTTAAATACAGTATAACAAAGATGTCTATTAAATCAGAAAAAAATGATTAATAAAATGTTGAAAAACTGCTGGGATGTTACACAGAGCAAAAGGCACCACTAAGTATTCAAAATGCCCACACCGGGTCTTAAACGTGGTTTTCCATTCATCCAAGCAATCCATCAAGCAGGCCAGCTGGTACTCCATGGAACTGAGAGCATGAGGTAAAGATTATATGCTCCTCTCAGATCAAGTTTTGTGAAACTCAGCTGGTTGACTAAAACAGGAGTCATAAGCAACAGGTATCTATGTCTGACGGTGATCTGATATAAAGCATGATAGTTTATGTACGTGCGGTAATCTCCTCCAGGTTTTGGGATGAAAAGAATGGGAACTTCTGCAGGAGGGTTGAAATGACGAATAAATCCCTTCTTTGAATGTTCATAAAGATATTCCTTCAGGATCTGCCCTTTCTTGGGATTTAATGGGTAAATATGCCCCACATGAGGAATCGTCACCTCAGGCTGTAACTCGATGGCACAATCATAGGGTCGATTCTGGAGGTAATGTATCAGCTCCCTTCTTGTTGAAGACGACTTCATAATCCTTCTATCGCTCTGGAATGTCTGAGAAGTTTGAGCCTCGGGTCACCATCAAACAGGACAGAGGTTGTTCTTTGAGCAGTCCTTTCTTTGGGAACAGTGACTTGCACAAAATTGGCCTGTGAAATGATTACTGACCTTAGCACAATTAATCTGAGGGTTATGTTTCATCAGCCAATTAGTTCCCAAAATCACAGTAAAAGCAGGAGCTGCATAAGATCAATATTACCATTGGCAAGAGTCCAGTTTCAGTGGACAGCCCCAAAAAAGTAGTTTCCCACTTCACCTTTCCTAATGTTAAAGAGGTGCCCCCTACTCCGAAGATTTCTCATGTGCCACAATGGCACCCTCGCCTACAGATCGCATACAAGCACCCTTGTCTTCAGACTTCTAAGACCACACCCTAGTTTCTACAATGCCATCCCCAAATTCATCACGCCTCTCACCTTTGACTTCGAACACTACATTTTCCTCTGAGACCTCAACTTTCACCTCAAAGACCACAATGACGCCAACACTGCCAACTTCCTTAAAAACATAAACAACATTGGGCTCACCCAACTAGTCACCAACCCCACAAAGTACACAGGACACACACTCGACCCCATCTTCATGGCCAGCAACAGAGTCAGGAATAGCCACGTCACCCAGCTCACCTGGACAGAACACAACGTCATCCACTTCACCTTCACAGGATCCCCAGGCACCACCATCAAGCCCCACAGCACTCCACATTACTGCTGCAACAAAGTATCTGAGAGCCAGTGGACTGACGCCCTCTACACATCCCACCCTGACACTTCAATCAACCTTGGACAGGCTGTCAAGAACTTCTCCGCCTGGATCACCGATTCCGTCGACAGAATAGACCCTGTCAAATCCACCAAACCCAAGCAATCCACCAAGCAGGCCACCTGGTACTCCATGGAACTGAGTCGCAAAACACTACTGCAAGCGACTAGAAAAGGAAGGAGACAAAAAGGAGCGCCTTTACCTACCGCATCTAAGACAGTGCTAACCATACCAAAGAAGTCTTCAGCATCGTCAGAGAGTTCTCCTAGCCCACGGCCACCAAGAGCATCATCCCTCCTTCTCAAGAAATCTGTCATACCCTTGCAGACTTCCTCCACAACAAGATCTCCACAATCTACAAAACACAGAACCCCAAACCACCGCTGTATCACCCTCAGCCACGTCACATCTGCTGAGGCAAACCCTGAACCCCTGCTCACCACCTGGGACCAGCTCACCACACAAGACACTGCTGCCATCATGAAATCCGTCCACTCTGGAGCTTCCTCGGACCACATATTCAATCTCGGGACCAAGCAATCACAAGGGGCTCACCACCATCTTCAATGCATTCATCACCTCAGCCATATTCCCCAAAGACCGGAAACAAGCAGAAGTCAAACCCCTTGTCACAGAACCCTCTGAGACTTCACTGAACTCAAGAAGTACCTGCCTATCCGTCTACTCTCTACTCTCCTTCCTCGGCAAAGTCACTGAGGGGTCATCAACCACCAACTCACTATTACCTGGAGAACAACAATCTTCCGAACCCCTCCCAATCTGGATTCCGCTCCAGCCACAGCACCAAAACCACCCTGCTTGCTGCCAATGATGGCATCAGACCCGTCCTGGACCAGGGACAAATAGAGGCCTCGATCCTCCTAGACCTCTCAGCAGCGTTTGACACCGTATCCCACCACACCCTCATCAAGAGGCTTAATCACATTGGAATTCAAAAAGACGCCCTCAAATGGATCGCCTCTTTCCTCACCGGAAGAACCATGAGAATTTGCATTCCACTGTTCATCTCAGAACCTAAGAACATCACCTGTGGAGTTCCCCAAGGATCATCTCTCAATCCCACACTGTTCAACACCTACATGACCCCCCTGGCCAACGCCGTGAAAACCCACGGACTACACATATCCATGCAGACTACACCCATCTCATTCTCTTGCTATCAGAAAACCCCTCCACATCAAAGGCCAGCTTCTACAGTCACATGACAAGCATCCCCGGCAGGATGAAGCACAGCTTTCTAAAACTTAACACAGAAAGAACAGAAGTACTGATCTTCGGGAACAACACCTTTCCATGAAAAAACGTATTGTGACCTTCTGAAGTACAACCCTCTCCAACACCCACAGGCCAACTCCGCAAGCTCAGCATTATCTTGGACAACAAACTCACCATGAAGAGCTAGATCAATGCAGTTTCCTCAGTCTTTGCATGCTCCATAAGATCTTCAGATGGCTCCCCATCAACACCAGATGAATGGTCATTCAAGCCCATATCACCAGCCGGCTGGACCATGGAAACTCACTTTACAAAGGGATCTCCAAGCACCTACTGAAGAGACTGCAGACCATACAGAATGCAGTGGCCAGACTTCTCATCAACCTCCCCAAGCGGACCTACATCACCCCCCATCTCAGGAGCCTCCACTGGCTCCCCATTCCAAAGAGATGTCAAAGATGTTGATCCACACCTACAAAGCCCTCCACAATCAAGACCAGCTTACATCACACAATGCATGAACTTCCACCACTCCCCTGACTCATGCGCTTCACCTCCCTCTCCCTCGCACACACCCTTCTGCATCTACCAAAGCAACAGTGGAGGATGCTCCTTATCCCACGGCGCTGCAAAGGCCTGGAACAACATTCCCATGGACCTCAGGACCTCAGCTTCTCTTCAGGAATTCAGGAAAGGACTCAAGACCTTGTTGTTCAACTGAACCCCCTGGAAGCAGATAGCTTGCAGGACATGGATACCCTCACAAGTGATTAGTCGTGCTTTTAGAATCCTGATTAATTAATCCTGATTGATACTGCCTTCTTGTCACAGGGAATCATCTTAGTCTGTTGAAATGTGATATCCATGAAGCAACAAGAGGCCCTACAATGAAGTAAAGTCCACAACTTTACAGGCTCTGATGGAGCCATTAGTTCTACCTTCACACATTAATGAGTTTTGGAAGAGGCAAACCCCTTATTTACACTAGGGTTTTACCTGGGTTTGTCACTCACGGTTGAGACAAAGAGTTTACCAGGTTTTTTGGGCTGGTACATAGGAATTACCTGGCTTCCCCACAATAGAGACATAATTCTTTTTGTGTTCAGTCTCTCATCAGAGGTCGGAGGCCTTCTCATATTACACGTCTGCATGGGTTTGTTCCCAGATGTCTGAGGAGGAGAAGTAGGACTAGAATCTTAGGACTTAGTCTGAAAAAATGGAGGCGTTACTCTAAACGATGCCATTTCTGTTGTGAATAAATCTGCAATACTAAATCAATCAAGTAATTCAGAGAATCAGGGCAATTTACCACTGGTGCGAGGGAATCTTTTGTTTCTTCACGACCATAATAGATGGCAGCAGATGCTGCCTCGTCCGTCGAGGCAACCTCCGTCAACAGTTGTTTAAAAAACAGATACATGAAACACATATTTAGGGCGTTGTTTGATGTTTACTAACCCTTCATGAGTATCCAGCTTGGTTTCTCTCTTACCAAGTGTGGCCATGAAATTTTTCTTTAACGCGGTAGCCCATGCCAACGCTTCTTTTGAGAGATACGATAGCATAAACAGGACTTAGCTTGATCAGATATAAATACTTGTGGGAGAACTAGAAAAGAAAATAAGTTACTTACCTGCAACTGCAGTTCTCCAGTATTGGTATCTTTCATAGTTTCACATGCTTGAATCATTCTCCGTTGTCGAGATGGGAGTCCCGGGTAACTTAATAAGTTATAGTTCACGTTTGGTACTTTTTAAAAAAAGAACATGGATAGGCTATTGAACTGACCTTTTCATTTCCATTATAGCCCATGATAGTAATATATACTGCTTTTTTAAGTTACCGGGGACTCCCATCTCAACGACGGGGAATTATTCAAACATATGAATCTATGAAAGATTCAATACTGGAGAATGGACGTTACATTAGGCCAGAAATGTATGAAGATCACTTGAATACTTCTTAAGGAAGGCACAACTGTATTAGTGCTAAATCCTGAACTCCTAAAACTACTTCCTATAAAGCTCAACAAATTTAGATTTATGGAAACTGTGGAAGAAGTAGGAGTGGTAATGGTACCACTGGTCAGGGAGCTTAGGGTGGCTCTTGGTGCCATACTGTGTAATACAGTCTAACAAAGATGCCCTTTCTTGACTGGCCATCTTTAATTCATCTTGGATTTTACTAGTAGCTTGCACCACTGGCTGAGGTGGATTCACCTCCTACTGCATGAGAACAACTAAGATGGTGCGTGGCAAACTTTCAGAACTCAGGGCCTCATTTTGACCCTGGCGGGCGGCGGGAGCCGCCCGCCTGGTGGGAACCGCCAAATGGCCGCTCCGCGGTCAGAAGACCGCGGATGCCATTCTGGCTTTCCCGCTGGGCCGGCGGGCGACCGCCAAAAGAGCGCCCGCCGGCCCAGCGGGAAAGGCCCTGCAACAAGGAAGCCGGCTCCGAATGGAGCCGGCAGAGTTGCAGGGGTGCGACGGGTGCAGTTGCACCCGTCGCGATTTTCACTGTCTGCAAAGCAGACAGTGAAAATCTTTATGGGGCCCTGTTAGGGGGCCCCAGCACTGCCCATGCCAGTGGCATGGGCAGTGCAGGGGCCCCCAGGGGCCCCACGTCACCCGTTCCCGCCATCCTGTTTCTGGCAGTGTAAACCACCAGAAACAGGCTGTCTGGAAGGGGGTCGGAATCCCCATGGCGGCGCTGCGGAGGATTCACCGGGCCAGGGGAAAACCGCCGGGAAACCGCCGGATCCCCTTTTCTGACCGCGGCTTTACCGCCGCGGTCAGAATGGCCCTGGAAGCACCGCCAGCCTGTTGGCGGTGCTTCCGTGTCCCTCCACCCTGGCAGTCCATGACCGCCAGGGTTGGAATGAGGGCCTCAGACTGTTTGTGATTGCTCGGGAGTGGTGGGAATCCGCCTCCCTTACTAAGACAATACATTCTCAGAGGGAGGAAAAATACCCCTGGAGATAATTCTACCATGGGGAAAAGACGAGTCGGGGGGAGAGCGAGAGATAGAAAAGGTCCAGATGGTAATGGTGCTCAACACTTCACAAAGAGTTGCTAGACCTTTGGGTTTCTACACCAAAAAGCACACAATACATTAGAAGCAGGTCTTTAACCGGCCTGTTCAAGCTACAGCTGAGACTTAATATGGTGCTTACCGGGATGAAGTTAAGGATAGCTCTGTAACTAGTGCCCCGACTACCAGTTTACAGCCAGGAAATGAAAGGGTGCATCGGTCTCCATAGATGTCTCGGTAACAGAATATCCACAGTGGAGGAACGCCAAATGTTAAATCACAAGGACCTGCAGGAGACCACAGGGAGCAGGAAAACTGTTATAGCCCTGCCTCCCTGAAGAAAACTACAGAGGGAACCGTTGAAGGAGAAAAATACAAAAAACATGATGGAACTCCAAAACGGCATGAACTGGGTCAAAGGTGGATAAAGCTCAGCAACCTCTGTTGTGAAGTACAGTACTCCATCCTTGCCGTCCTTTCAACTGACACTGTCGCTCATAGCCCAGAAGTGAAACTAACAGCTGACACTTCAGACCTGAGCTTTGCAGACATAGCCATAAAGGGTCTTCCCAATTTTCATCTATCCGTTCTCCAGAGCTTCCAAATCTGTGTATGTTTATGCCACTTTTGTAACCGGTTAGGTCCTTTGGAAAACAATGTCCTAACTGACCGGGAATACAATTCTTTAGGCCTGAACGCTGGAGAACCAGAGTCTGGGACTGATTCCTGACACTACCGACCTTGTTAAGTTTTCAGAACTCATAATAAAGGATAATGGACAGGGCACAAATGCTATTGAACACCAAGCCCTGCAGACCACTGCTTGACCTTTAGGTCTATATCACCTGGTTGGTAAAATATAATATTTTGAAACAGTAATGGTAATATAACAAAGGGCCTTAACAGCTTCAGCTGAGACAGTGTAGTAGAGATAGTGTATATAAAATTCTAATTAATCTCTGGGGATAATGAATCCAGTCGAAATATAGGTAAGGTGCAATCGATCATGGTCATGTATCCTAGATGGGGTTTACATGCCAAAGGTAGTAGGGATCATCAATTCTGCTAATCGTCTACAATATTCACAAGAAACGTTTAGTGAGGAGCAAAAGTCCCTGAGGTTAGCAATAAAACAAATAGCACCTCACCTTCACTATAGGCTGTACCTTTCGGAAGATGTACATGATACATATTATTATCATGGTGAAGCTGAATAACAAGGCTACTGGCCATGGCAGGACTCTGATGACATCATTAATCATGCGACCTGAGGTCAAGTGCTTGCGCCAGAAAAACTGAGAGAATTACTGTCATTATATCCTAGCTGTAAGTGGGTGTCAATTTTTAATGCTAGCAAAATGATCAGGAAAACCCAACATTAGACAATTTAATACAGCTTACTCCAAAAAGCTTCTAAAAAGTGATACAAATGTGTTTTTTTTTTTACAAAACTCATTCATCGCCTAAAACAGCATTACTTTGGATTCCAAACTCTTACTAAATGGCACTGAAACATTCACACATTTAACACCCAATTTGTTACTAATTTGTCCTTGAAATACAACTTGTTAACCAGGGAGATGCTGAACACTGTTCATTTCCAGGCACAACAATGGGACTCTGTTTAGCGAGCAATGCACAACCACCTTTATTATTATTATTATTATTATTATTAACACTCATTTATAGAGCGCAAGGTTCACCTCAAAGGTATCATGGCGCTGACAAACTACACGTAACATATGGAACAAAGCAAAAACCTGGTTTCCTAAAATCCCCCGGCCCTTCTACAACTTAGGGAAGAGCTAGGTTTTTATATCCCTCCTGAAACTGTACAAATTTCCATCCTTCCTGAGGAAGAGCGGGAGTTTATTCCACAGGTGATCAGCCTTCACCTGGAAAGACCTTCCACCGGACCTCACCTTCTTGAAACTTGGTACACATACCAAATTTGCCGATGCAGACCATAGCTGCCTCTGAGGCCTATATCAACAGAACTTCTTCTTTAAAAGTGTTGGACCCGTCCCATTTACGGCTTTACAGACTATGCACGTTGCTTTAAAAACTATTCTTTATTTGACTGGTAACCAGTGCAGCTCTCTTAAGGCACTTGAAGCTGAGTCATACCTGGATTTGTTGAGTGCATGCTTCTCTTCCATTCTTTGGACCCCGGCCAGTCTTTTCAGTAAATCTTCAGGGACACCCAACAGAAATGCCTACCCACACACAGCGGCACTGACAAGCAACAGCATCACAGGCTCCTCCTGATGTAGGGTCACTGTTGAGAGGCTGTACGTATCAAGTACGACTGCCTGATGTCACATGCTCTTCGTGCAGTATGGTCACTGTTCAGATAACATGGGCATCACAGGTGGTAATGTGGTTCACTGATCATACTTTCGCTGTTGCCATGCTGTATATGGATGGCCATGTGGCGTCACAGGCTTTCCCTGTTCTAGGGTCACGTTCAGTATGCTTTGCTTAATTTGCGCAAGGTCTTGCAACCGTTCAGTACTACCTCCATCTCTTTACCTCTACTGACACAAGCTGTTCATATACCACGAATAATCCTATGCTATGCAGATTTATAAAGCGTAGCTACCCAAAGGTTTTCCAGTGCTAGGTGAGCTAACGCGTGCAGTAGCGAACTGCAGCTGAAAATAGGCTAGTGGGGATACAGCCAGGCTTTAAGCATTTTTATAAAAACGTAACTTGTTCCTTTCAGTTCTCAGATCAGTGGGCATTGAGTTCCAAAGCATTAGGGTCAGATATGAAAAAAGGCCTGCCTCCCCACCTAGCTTTCTGAACTCTTGGAACCTTTAGAAGTTGTGAATCTGAGGATCTTAAAGTCCTTGAGGGAGTGTACGGTACCAAACAGTCTATGATCAGCGAGGGCCCTTTAAGTTCTATTCCTCTGTGAACCAAGCAAAGTGCCTTGAACTTCATTTTCTCTTTAACAGGAAGCCAGTGCAAGGAGGCCAGCACATTTTTGGGAGAGGAATGTTTGGGCAGTTTAAGGATCAACCTGGCTGCCACATTTGGGTCAGCTAAAGTCTCTTGATGATGTATTTGAGTGAACCCAAATACAGGACGTTTCTGTGGTCTAAATGGGAAAGAATCAGTGCTTGGACCACTACTGTTCTAGAATCAGTGGGTAGGAAATCAAAGATTTTCTGCAGGGTTCTAATTATACCAAAATAGGATGCAGCAAGTTTTTTTGCTTGATCCTCCATGGATAGTGCACAGTTCAACCATACACCCAAACTCTTTATGGAGGATGAGGGGGTTGGTGGTGGTCCCAAACTCTTTGCCCATCTAATAGAGGTTTGGAGAACTGACTTATTTCCTAAAATCATCACTTCTCTTTTATCACCATGGAGTTTAAGTGAGCGGTTCGCCATCCACCAAGCGACTTTCTCTAAACGTGGGGCCAGTCTTTGCTGATATGGGCCATTCTCTGGGGAAAGGGAGGTGACAAGTTGGGTGTTGTCTGTATAGGAGACAACTGACGCCCCAAATTCTTTGACCATATCTGCCAAGGGGCTTAAGTAAATGTTCAAAGTGTAGGGCTCAAAGAAGAGCCCAGCGGGACCCCACGTTTTAAAGAAAAGACATCCAAAAAGCCAGGGGGTTCGCAAATTTGATAGACCTATGTTTCTGGAAAGAGGAGAGCCAACTCAAGGCTTTTTGATATTTTAACAGATATGCCCTTGCCCTGCTGTCTGAAGAGCAGAGCAGGGATTTCCATCTTTGAATTACATTTCACATACTTACAGATTTTAAGCACAGAGATGCTAAGTGATTTGCCCAAAATCACATGGTTTTCAATTAAGTACCGATGCTGGGATTATAGCACAGGTACCAAGAGTCCAAAGTCAGTAGCACAGCAAATTAGGCTACTTATGTCTACTCCATATCCCTGTCATAAACATTTTGTTTATTGCTGTGTCAACAGCAGCAAACCGAGGAACAATGACTTTCAGAAACTTCAATCAATTTTCTGAACAAAATAAGAGTTGAAGTAGTCTGAAGGAGGGCTTGTAGATTTATTTAAATGAGGGAATAGGCACGGCTCTGCATCATGCAAGTTGCTGATTGTTGCATTCTGCAGTCAGGTTCATTGCACCTGTTCACTGCTTGCACCGTTCACATTCAGTGGGTAATACGGCTGTTAGATGTTATTTCACATCACCAGGATGTGCTAATATGAAGAAGAGCATGCCATAATGAGTGGGGGAAACGCCTGTGGTATCTCCACTAGACAGTGAGGCAGGCAGCCTCTAGCACTGGTAGAGCCCTGGAGTACATTATGTAGTTATCTACAAACCTGGAAAAAACATAAGTATTGTTCTGAAGTCCACAAAGAGCGACACAGGCTTTTTTTTAAATTCCTCGTTTGAATAATCTGTGCGTCGTCAGTGAACAAGAGCCGCCTTCCCATGGGCCAGTGATTTGTGATGGAGCACTTCCAATTAAGCTCACAGTTACCACCTGACTCCATTTCCCCCTCTACAGCATGCCTTCAACCAATCACTCAGTGAGTGCAGTCTGAGTTCACATCAACTAAACCAACTGGACTACAAATTGCAATGTTTTGTGCCAGGAAGGCCCAGGACTGGATTGCGGTGTCCCAGGTGACACAAGGTGATCTAATACCTGCAGCCATAATATGTGAGCATCTGTAAGGATGCCATGTGTCATATTTATTTGTACACTACAGAGCACTGCAACAAGAAATGCTGTACACAGCAACATAATTTGGCACACTGGATCTCTTAGCGGTCTTGCATGGGTACACAGAGAATGAGGTTGGATGTGGTGAATGGTGAACAATATAGGAAATTACATATATCCATCAGATAAGCATCTCTGCATCTTTACAGTAATAGGTTAGTGTGTAAGATTATTTTTACAAGACAGCAACAGAACAATGCACATAGGACCTCATAGCAATTTTGCAAGGGTACACAGAGGTGGGGTTGGATATGGTGAACAATATAGGAAAATACAGATATCTATCATATATGCCTATCTACGTTCTTCCAGTGATACAGTAGTGCGTACAATGATTTCTGCAAAATCAGGTTTACCTTGAGAACAGTTTTAAATGATACAGGCAGCAGGAGCGAGTCAGTTTCAGCTGGAAGAGAGTTGAGGTTTAGTGTCTGAAGTATGTGAATGGAGACGTGAGATACTGCGTATGGAGATTTGGTTGTAGGGAGGAGGTTTCTGTTGGTTGCGTGTAGGTTGTGAGTAGGCACTCACCGCCTCAAGATTGAAGAGCGGTACTCATGGAAGGAGGCAATTATGGCTTTGAAGATCAGGATCAGTAGCTTGTACAGAGTTCTGCTCTTAGCTAACAAGCAGCTGGCGTGGTGGTGATAGTGTGGGGTCAGTGTGTGTTTGGGGAGATTCTTGAGGGTTCTAGTAGTAACATGTAGACCTTTGCCAAGAGGGCTAAAAGTATAAAGGGAGTTACCTATAGTAGAGAGTTACTGTAGTCAAATTTGCTAAAGACATGGCTAGGTGAGTGTTTCCTCTCCGTTCCAATGCTCTTATTGTCTGAACTTATTGAGTAGTTTCCTCACAATGAATTTCTAAAGCAACACTGCTCGTAATAAAGGTGACCAACGACACAATACAGAGCGAATTTGGGGCCAGATGTAGAAAAAATCTGAATTGTGACCCGCAAATTGCGAGTCTCAATTCAGAATGTTGGATGGTGTCCTTGACACCATCTGCGATCCGCAGGGGGGTCGCAAAGGCCCACCTCATTAATATTAATGAGGTGGGTCGCAATTTGCATCGCGATGTGCTTTTTGTACGTCGCAAACAACAACATTTGCTGTTTGCGACGTGCAAAAACCTTTGTACATCTGGCGCCAAATTCTTTCCTTTGCCCAAAATCCAACTAAAAAAAGCTAAAGAACTGTATGTTCTGTGCAGGTGGCTCAGTCTATGCCCACCTGGACAGAGTATTCCTCAAAAATACTTTGAGCAGGGTGCTACATATTAACGCCATCATACAGCTGATTTAAGAGAAAATTTTCAGTTATAAAACATGATAGCGGCCCACCCTTGGTACTAGAAATGTTGACACATGCGCACAAGGACTGAAATCAATCACAGCACCACATCCTAGTCTACAACATGGAAAAGCTGTGCACGCTCGCTCTTCTGAGATCACATGGTCGGAGTATCAGTAATGTCCAATCCCTACATACCTGAGTGTAACACCTTGATCTTTTCTTCTGCCTCTCCCAGACGGGCACCCAAAGTGATTTGTGCTTCCTGTAGTCCCCTGTGAAGCAAGAACAGTAAGGTGGTTTTAGGCCTTTGCCACGTTTTGAGTTTTGAACTTGCACTCAACCAAGAGCCGATTGTCACAGTATTTTTGAATGATCCTTTAAGCATCTAGACCTGCACCATAACCATCATTCGCATCACTTTATTATATCAAAATGCTTCAAAAAGCACACATACATAAATAACTACAGTCAACACACAGACAGAATTCAGGAAAAGGCCTAGATGAAGAGGTGAGTCCTGAAGATCACCCTGAGTTGACAAATACTCAAGATGTCCTAAACCTTTGACATAAAGGACTGGCAAACTCTTGGCACAACAAATGAGAAAAACACATGGCCTTTGAGTGTAAGCTGATCGTTAACATGAGGAGTAGCACCTGGCCTTCGAGGGCCAGATGGTGTCTGACAGGAGCGACAGGTAAACTCTTGGCACAGCAAACGAGAAACCCTGTCTGCCCTTCGAGTGCCAGCTGATAAACCCTTGAGAAGGTGAGCAGACAATGCCTTGGAGAGTAAATTGTAAAACAGTCATGTGACTACGTTTCGTCTTGCTCTGGGCTACAGTATCAAAACACCCATGCTCAGACTCACGCAACTTAGGACATGCATATGAGTAATCAGCACATGGCAAGTATCAGACATCCAACACTTTCAGGTGTCATACATGAAGCACTCTCATAGTACATACTTAAAGAATCACCTTATTTCTGTATTGACGGTTGATGTAAAACATTAAACATATGGCCTCCTAGCTTCCAGAGCACAAACAAATGTCATCATTCCACAACTGCAACAAGACCTTTCTCCTACAATGATTTCTCTCAGTCTATACATGTAATGCCTCTTCTTGGGACAACTGGCTCCTGTGGTGCAGTATCAACCCTTAGTTAATACCCTGATTATTGGGTTCCAGGCATTGAGTTATGTGGATTTAAAAAGAGCAAACGCTACCCTACTACAAGCCGTCCTGGAGCTGAGCCATGTTTCGAGGTCAAACCAGGGTTAAAAGGTAGATGTCATATTGAAAGAGGAAGCCTGTTCCAGTACTTTGCAGCCAGGACTAAGAAGGAACCAGGAATAGGTCCTGCATGACACAAATGGGAATACTGGCTTGTAGAAGACTGGCAAGGCGAAACGTAAGGGAGGGTTGATAAAAGGAGAGTTTCCTGATGAGATAATCAGGAGACAAGGAAAGGAAAGCTTTGTCAGAGAAACAAAGAGCTTTAAACATGACTTGTTTTTTCATGGGGAACGAATGTGTGGCTCTGCACATTTTCAGGTAAGAGGATTCAATCTGGTAGACTGAGAACAAACTGAGCAGCATCCTTCTGGGCAACCTAAAGACGACTGGTCTGATGTTGTGTTGTGCCCATGGAGAGGGCATTCCCATAGACCAAATTCAAGGTGATGAAGACCTGAATAATGTTCTTCCAGGCAAAAAAAAGGGGGGGGGGCCAGGCAAAGACTCTTCATAATATTTCAAGGGTGGCAAAGCAAACAGCTGAGACTGGATTGATTTCAGTGGTCATAGCTTGTGAGCAAAAAGTTCTCAAATATTTCTGACTGATTTAAAAATGACAGGGTTATCATCCAGGTTTTCTGGCTAACAGGTGGAAAACCAGATATTGGAGGCTTTGCTGAAGAAGATGACCTCAGTTTTATTCCTGTTTAATTTTTAACAGTTCAAGGACATGTAGCTGGCAATGTCCATGTGGTATCTAGCTGATGTCTGGGAGAGAATGTGGAACTACTATGTGCTGTGGTGGTTCTAAAATGCAAGAGAGCAGGACAGCAGTAGTTAGACTGATTGGCTGGAGGAGGTCTTTACTGTAACCATTTCTGAAGTATAAATAAATTCATATTTGACCTCTCATCGACTTGTATTTATTGAACTCGGACTTCACATTGGCGATGAGTGGAAAAGAGCCTGTACCTCAACAGCTTGAGAACTTGTGGTGTGGTATCTCACAATACTCGTGCTCATTGTTGATGCACTGTTTAGGACCTGAGGGCAGGAGGTATTTGAGCATTTACCAGAATTATCTGATGACGATGCAACAAACTTAAATGAATTTAAAGTTTGTATAAAGAAATTGAACATTGATTATATTTCTAAGGTGAGTACCATTTTGGAACACTATTATTTTGGGAAGAGAATGCAAAGGGTAGATGACGGGGGCGGCTCCTTTGCAATGGCAAAGGAGCATCGCCCCACTGGCTCAGAGTCAGCAACTGAAAAATAAAACAATATTTGAATATCATTTTATTTTTCAGCTGCTGGCTCTGAGCCAGCATGTGCAGGGAGGGGAGGGGCTGGCCATGGGAGGGAAGAGGAGGGCTGAAGTGAGTGCATCTAAGTGCGCATGTCAGTTTGGCATGTGCACTTAGGTTTCCCCAACAAACAGCACAGACTCCCATGCAGGGCCTGAGCGGCATAACAAGCCGCTCAGACCAATCCTGACGCTGCTCTCATGCCAGGATTGCATGGGGAGCTTGTGCTGGTGACCCAGGGACTCCTGGGACACCAACACGATCGGGAGAGGAGGAAGGTGGCGGCGGAGAGGTGTGTTTTTTTATTTACTTTTTATTTTTTTGCCCCGCCCCCCCACTTGAGATTGAGATTTGTGGCGACCGCCACCCGTAGATTAATCAGTTAAAGAGTGTATAACTTCTCTGCATAAACTGGATTCTATGTGCAACTTTGGAGTATGATCTGAAGAGCATCCTCGTGATCACTTTATGCTAGGTTGTTGGATTCAGAACACTAAGGATTTTATGAAGTCAGTCATTGTTTGTTTGGTCACATGACTGTTTTTTGGCTCGATTTCTGTAAAGAAAAAAGTCTCACAGGCTACTTGTAAAGGTAGGTGGATTCCTTGCTTATTATCGCCTCTCACTTCTTCATAAAAGGAGACAGCAATTAAGAATGTACATAAACATTCGCCACTGACATCTACTGTGATCTGCAGTACCAACTAAGGCTTCCATCCACCAGAACTCAAAATATGTGCGCTATTAAACTGGGTAATACCAAAGCCTTTTATTTAAAGCATTCAGAAACGGCCAAGTGCTGTATGAAGCGCTATGTAAAAAATAGTTACTTTTTAATATGATGTACTAAAATGGCGTACAAGAAAGATATAATTTACAGGTAAAATAAATAGTATATTTGGCAGTAATTATATCACTAATAAAGTACACATTTTAGTACGCCTGTAACATTACAAAAATCATGTCTTGGAAGTCAGCAAAAAACAATGTATTCAGAAAGGAAGGCTGTAAACAATGATTTACTGTCCTTCATTTCTAAGGTCGTGAGTCTGCTTGGTTGGGATTTTCATATATATTTTAAACATGATTGAATACAAGAGCATCACTGTTTGCAGGTCAGACTCCCACTGCTTCCTGAGCTCCACTAGGGAGAATCTCACATGCTTGGTCCTGGTTTGGAAAAAGCTCGAGCGCTAAAAAGTTTCCTACAAATTCAAACAGTGGGAGCCTCGTGCAGTAATTGTAACAACAAAAACAACAGTGATTAATTTGTTCATATACTGAATAAATATATGATCATTAGGTATTTCTATATTAAGCAATTATATAACTCTTATTACTCTGCTCATCTTTCACACACATTGCTGCTCTACAGACAGGACACTGGTTGTGAAATCGGACTCGTGTACTTCTGACCCGCAAGTGGGACAGCTGGCTATTTCTACACCATGACCCTTTATGTGACTGGGGGCTCTGCTCATAAATTGGGAAATGTTCATGGCAGTAATCGGGCAATAGCACATCTGGAAAAAGTCAGCCACAATCTATTAAAAAAGGGATGAAAATAACGAAGAACAGAGAAATACAGGGGCAGAGAGTGCTGGTGGTGGGGCCTTCATATGCAGCACCCGGCATTCAACAGCGCCGGCTGCAGGCCTCTGGGCACAACTTGGGGTCCCTGGCAGTGCTTTTAAAGTGCAGGTACTATCCGGTACTGAGTACCTGCACTCCTTTAATTTGAGAGAGTGAGTACCTGCACTTTTCAGCACTGCTGAAAGACATTTAATGGGAGAGTACCGGCAGGAGCAAACAGGTACTGGTACTCTGAATATTAAGTACCTGAACTTTTATTTTTTATTTTTCGATTTAAAGAACTGGGGTTGACACTTATTCTTTTACAATTTAAGTACTGCCTGAGCAAGAAATTCAAATTGGATTTGTCACCAAAAAAAAAAAAAATCAAAAGCGTGTACACTACTCACGTACTTTTCTTGTTCTGCTGCGGCATGTCTCTGCGGCAGGGTTTCTGCTAAAAGTGCTTTGCTGTTAATGGTGGTGACGCGGGCCTCCTCTGACACTGTGATCCCAGCTGGAGACGTTCCCTCTCTCTGCTCTGTAGGTGTAAAAATTCACATGAACAGCACGACCGGAAGAAAACCAACGGCGTCTTCCAACGCTAAGCATCAGTCGCCAGGGTGAAAAATCGATTTTCAGAAGTTATGGAAGAGAGTTAATACTTTCTGCAGGTTTCACCACCAGCGGCGTTAGAAAATCACAGCTGGACGTGAAATTTCAAGTTCAGCCCAAAGTCGCCGAAAGTGGTAGCTTGGAGCCTGAGACGCAGCTGTTAGCAGCCTCCTTCAAAGCCTTGTCTGACAACAAGGGTCTGCAATGTTTGCAAAATACTGTGGGGTCTGAGCTTCTTAGGAGACAAAGAATGGTCTTTTAATACTTATTATCTGCCAACGCATAAACAATGCCCATTATTTATAGGAATAATTACAAACATTCCTTCTTTCATAACGGGCTCATGAGAAACAATGATTCTGAGGTAAGTAGGCATTTTGTAAATGGTTTTGCTGTTGTGTGCATGGATGTGCGTAAGCAGAAGGTTTTCCAGATTCATGAACACAAATATAAGCAGAAAGCATGTAGGAGAAGTTAACACTTGGCTGTTAAAGAGCACAAGGCCTTCAATGACTTTTTAGATGAGGTTTATTCTTCTTTTCTACACTTTCTGGTCCAATGCTTGATGTTACATTTTCCAATAGTTTAAGGGAGCCACCATATGTTTCGCCCTGTGTGATCAGCAACTTATTTTGGCGTGAATTTCTAGAGATTGAAAACATAAGCTGTAAAAAACAGAGGGAACATTTTGCTCTCATTTGATTGTCTTTCATTAGTTAAAATCTCAGCCTTCTGTTTATTTTGGTTGACAAAATGATGTTCTCTGATGCTTCGGGGTAAGTTAGCAATAAAGATGCCAATGTAAGATAGGGAACATAGTCATAACCTAAGTATTGATGTTTGCTTCAAAGTATAACCCACCAAGTGAAGGTCGATGTCTCACTTCAGTCATCGATGACACGTTCTATTCCTGAGCATAAGCATTATCCTCCTTCCATTTAACTGGTATGACAAATTCACCATATAGCAATGATCTGTAAGTGAGAAGCCCAGCACTGGAATCTCAATGGTCATGATGACATGTAGTGACAATGTATTTTTTTCACATTCTTGGCCTTGTCGGTTGGCCACAGTTTAGGTTTCACCCTACAATGATGAAGGAATCTCACTGTGGCATCCCCAGTGAGCTTTATACAGTTTACACATTTTTAGAATTAGTTTTGTATTATTTCGCGACAAAGTGTGCTAATATAAAATACAGGTCAGATGACGGATTCCCAAGTTGTACTACCTGCACAACTTTATGTCCCTTTCATGACTACAGCAATCTCTTCGATATCCTCATTAAACAAGATTATCCTCTGAGTCCAATGAACAATATTTTATAGATGTCCCGCTGTTCTAAGAAAAATTAAATCTTTTTCTTCACAGGTTTAGTGATACTGCTACTTTTAACATCAGGCATCAGGGAATCTGTGCAGGGAACAACACGTTTCTACCTTTTAAGTATTATTTGAAGAGGAAATTGCAGTTAAAGCTGGGAATTAATTAGTAAATATGTCCCAGATATAGCAAATAGGTCAGTAATAAGTAAATATGTCCCAGATATAGTTAATAAATCAGTAATTAGTAAATATGTCCCAGATACAGTAAATAAATCAGTAATTAGTAAATATGTCCCAGATATAGTAAATATGTAAGTAATTCGTAAACATGTCCTCGAGGCTCTCAATAGTACGCAGTTCGTTCTGATCTGTCTTACACATTACAGAATGCAAATCAACAATGCACCATTCTGGGCTGAACAAACAATTTTTCGGGTCTTGCTTTCTTTCTTATATAACTCAATTTACTGTTGCTTAGATTCATGTGCATGCTTCAGGTGTTTCTCCGTTTCTTGATGAACAGGGGATGTGAAGGAAGATGTTGCCCTGGTGAAGGGCCACAACTATGGACTATGAAGAAGACCGACATACCTTTGATGCTCAGGAGGAGCTCTGAGTGCTTCCGCCAGTGCTTGCTAAGTTCTTTGACGGTCTTGTTCTCAGGATCAATGCACTGGAGCTGCTGCAACCTGTTCTCTAAACCTCGGGCGGCTTCTAGCAGAGGAACGGGGTCTGTAGGGGAAACAAATCCAGTTCTCATTTATTCTGACAGGCTGTTCCAAAAGGATGTCCTTACAATGCAGGGGCAGCCTGCAGACCTTGAACGTGTTTGCTAATATTAGGCGAACATCTTACACCTGCAACAAGCATTATCAAGGGCCCACTTGCAAGTTATGTCAGCAAGTGACCAGTCTGTGACAGCATGGGTGGCAAGAAAGCTTTAGATCCAGTAACCACTAGTAACTGGAACTGCACTTTCACAAGGGGAAAAGCTAGTTGTACTGTTTCACCACAACCAGAAAAGAGTTAAGAGGGCTTAAAACAGCAAACTTTGTTGTTTGTGTAATCAATCAAAAGAAGAATTCAGATGCCCATTGCTATTTCACAAAAGCTATCTCTCTTCATCATAATTGATATTTGTGCAAACAAGCGTTGCCTTAGATTTCTGACAGTTATGAAAATATATTTCACTGTCATGAGAAGTGAACTATTGACGTAGGCATGCCATGTTCCATGTTACCACTGAAAATGTTATAATTCGTGTTTAAAAAAATATGTGCATTTAATTATGGATTGATGTCTTAATGCTCAGTTGCTATTACGTTCCAGAATTACTTTAAAACATAGTTTGCATCTGAATACACAAGACACAACACCATGCTGCCCCTTAGTTGGAAAAAATTAAAATCAAGAACTGTAATTAAATATTAGCATAAGGGGAAAAACCACATAAGAAAAAATATGAAGAACAAGTCAATACATTTTGACAGAGGATTGCCAAAGAGCTTTAACTAAAGTAGAATTTAAGTGTCACATTGAAGACTTAAAATTGTATGAAAATAATACAGAATGTCAAGAATACATTAAGAAAATCAGAATTACAGGAACTCCAGCTGGAGGAATCATTCACGCCAACTAGTTTATTTAACAACACAAAGGTCGCAGTGTGTACAATATGATTTGTTTCCCTGTCTCGACAAGCAATTCAAACATTCGACTGAGCAAAATAGAATTCCAAATCTGATAGCCTTTCAATCTCTTGAAAATATAAGAAGTTTAACAGTATCTGCTTCATGTAAAATAAACACAACATCATCTAAAATACATTTACAGCAACGTATTCAAGATCTGGATGGGATCATTTTGAAGTAATCTTGAACACAATGTTGAACTGAAATTAATGAAAATATTTCTTTCCGCGCCAACTATAACACAATGAATGATCCTGCACGATGATTAGAAGCACTGTAAAAGTGGGAATATATATTATCCACTATCAGTACAAAAACCGGTAATTCATGACAGCCATAGTTTACATCCTACATTTTAGAAAAATATTACAGGTAAGTATGCAAAAGTGGCATGCACTTAGGTATATGCAATCTGGGGTCGGCTTCACAGTGCAATAAGCGTCTGGATGGCCTTCAAGCCTGGTTTTGAAGATTCAGTTGCTGACAGGAGCTTTCTGACAATGCCCTATCAGTAATGTGTTTAGGTCTATCCCTCTCCTAGGCCAATGCCTCACATTCATTGAGTTGTGAGTGCATGTTTGCTGGTATTTGTTGTGCGGAAGGAGATGCACACTCCCTATAAAAACAGAAAGGCAGCACGGATGTGCTCCTGGTGCGCACAGGGCAAGCCCGCCTACGCCCGTCCGCGTCCGGCCGGTGTCCAGCGCCAGCCTCGCTGCCCAATCCATCTCTCACATTAATTGAAGTGCTGCCTACTCTGCAGAGGAGCTATTGAGACTGAGATCTTCCTGGCCACGTGAAAGCAGGCGACATGTTGATTGAGATGCACTGCATGAGGTTTGCGGTGAGTGCGGTACCCATTTGTTGTGGGTGAAGCATGCAGTGGCAAGGTCAGGACGTGAGCCAGCAATGTAGGTCCCCCAGGGACGGGGGGGGGGTGTGTTGGGGGGGGGGGGAGGTTCAGGCGGAGCATGCTCTTCTATTCGGGCAACCTTGCTGAACGTCAGATCCCTACACAAAAAGGTGATAAATAGCTTTGATTACTGAGTGAGGATGAGAGTGATCTATTATTTTAACAGAGACCTGGACAAGCAATACTTCAACTCCTGATATTGCTTTATCGCTTCCAGCCAATTCTTTGATTGCCCCAGTGGACAGAGTGGGCAGTAGAGGTGGTGGTCTAGCCACTGTGTTCAGAAATTCTTTTCAACTCGCTACCTTTTCACTTCCCAACCTTTAAGGCGCAGAGACCTTAGGGTTCTGTATTTGTACCTCGCTGAAATCTTTGGTGGGAGGGGTTCTGGTTTACCGGCCCTGGGCTTCCCAGGTGATTTTCTTAACACCTTGGATGATGCAACTGCTAGCTACTTAGTTTAGTACTTACACTTCATTCTCCTGGGTGACTTAAATCTTCATATCAATAGCGCCACAGGGGCTCAAACAAGTGCCTTACTTGAAAAACGTACATTTTTCGAACTAAAACAATTTGTAAACTGCCCCACCCATCAGGCAGGCCATATTCTGCATCTTATTTTCTCGAATGGAGATGTGGAAGTCCAAAACGTTCTGCCCAATCTCTGGTCTGATTACTACCTTGTTTATTTCAAAAGGAGAGACCAGTCCCAGTGGAGAAGTGTGGCTCAATGGTTAGAGGCAGACCCTGAAGCAGAGCTCTGGCTCAAGACCAGGGTTCAAGTCCCGCTTCGGCAGGTCTTGGGCTCAATTCCCCTTGACCAGATAATTCTCGCCTCGGTGCCTAATCTAATTCATGGGTCCCACTCTGCAACTCTGGGCAATAGCTTGCTTAATCTCCACAACGGCCCCAACAGCGCTTGGATGCCTGGCTTCACCCTGGGGGTGCTCAGGAGTGGGCGCCTCACAGGGAAAAGCCAGGAGGGGTTCCATAGCGGTATGAGTACAGCGCCTTGAGACCCTAACGGGTGAGTAGTGCGCTATACAAGTGCTAATTTACATTTACAAGTATTATTGAGGCTGGGTGAAGGCTTAAGTACTGGAGATGGGATCTCTGCTAGCGATACGCTGCCAGCACGGAGTGGGGATATTGAGGGGGACCCTCTAGCCGCCAGCCAGTCGCTTGTAGGAATGGCAAATGAAGTGGCTCCACAAAGGGGCTGTGGACAATTGAGACGGTTGCCGTCGTTCATCCCCTGAACTAGCTGCTATGAGAAAACGGTGTCAAATCCAGGAATGGCACTGGAGGGGTGACTACCATTTGGAGGACAAGTAGAATTATAGGCAGAAATTAAAGCAGTACCACAGATTAATAATACGGTCAGTTACTACATTCAAACACTGTTGATTGATCAGCCTATTACCACACTGCCACACTATGCCAAGATCTATCAAATTCTTTCGAGGACAAGATTACTAGAATTGTGCCTAACTTGGACCTGAACTCGACTCCTAGCAACATAGAGATTACCACAATTAATATTAGTAGTCTGGTGGAGGAAAATCTCAGGGAATCACAGATCTCTATGGCGAAATCCAGACAAGCTATTCTGACTTGTAAGTAGGGTTGACAAGATGATCTCAGTCCCCTGCGGATCTTGCCGGCTCTGGTCAAGCTGATCAACCCCACTTTTAACCGCTTGTTCAATCTATTGATCCAATCAGTCAAGCTTCCGCTTTGTTGGCTAGGTTAATTCCTCTGCCAAAAAAGTCATCTGTGATCGAACACAGTTGGCTAATTTTACGCCTAACTCTCTCCTTCCTGCTGTAGCCAAGATACTTGAAAAATTAATCAACTCTCAGCTTTCTGGCTACCTGGACTAGCACTCTCTATTGCATGTGTCGCAATCTGGTTTAAGACCTCACCATAGCACGGAAACAGCACTGGCAGAAGTAATGGACCCAATCAAGATGGTGCCTATATGCACGTGGCACACATACTTATACAACCAAATCACCCACTACATCTCCCTCCACCTCAACCAGCAAATCGCATCGCACACACACATGAACGTAATAAGTCACACACACAACTCAATGCACAACATGACAGGTATCGATCCCCTTGCTATGTGCACACATGGACACCGTTGACAAGTGTAATTGCCCCTCCACTTTGGTGACTGCACACATTTGGCAATGAATACTGGCACCATAATGACAGCTGTGTATGTGTGCGATATGTGTTGTGTACCAGTGTGTCTCCTGTGTCTGACCCACTTGTGTCCCCCACATATGTATGCCACATACATTTTCAAAAAGTACTGTGACATGTATATGTCTGCAGTGCTCCCAAGCTCATGTGCATTGACCCCCCTAGGTACACAGCCAATGCAGGTTCCATACCTTCATGTCCAGTGTCAGGGGGGTTCTTTTTTTCTCTGGGGGTATAGTGACAGCAGTGAAGGAGGGGCCTGTCCAGTCAAAAACGGGAGTGGAATCGAGAGAAAAGGTGGGTTTTTTTTAACCCTTTTTCCCACTATCCACCAAGTCAGACTGCCACCTTTTGCTTGGCGGTAAGGCACATCCAAATCTGCTCAGCGATAAGTGTGGCTGGAGCCCCACCCTCAGCCACTCTTTCCTCTGGCACCGTCGTGGGGTTTGGGAATCTTTGGCAATGTCAGTGGGACTCAGGTGGGTTAAAGTCTATGGGACCGCCAACATCTAAATAGGGCCGTCGGACCACCATCAAAAGATTGGCGGCAGACCCGTTACCGCCAACATCTAAATCAGGTGCTTAGTTTGGCTGCACTTGTCGGTGGTGGCTTTTGACACGGTATCTCACACTATTTTGCCTCAACACCTAGAGGACATTTGTGTTGTTGTTGGTCCATTCTCGGTGTGCCTGGTCCCCTCTTTGAAGAACTGCAGTCAAGCAGTTTGGATGGTACCTCACTTGTCGCATTTAAAAACACTGAGATTTTGTGTGCCCCAATGCTCGGCTTTGAGCCCCACACTTTGTAATGTGTACCTGGCTCCCCTGGCTCCATTAGTCAAATCTTTTGGAGTCAGGATTGTATCATAGGCTGATGACACACAACTCCTTCTCTCTATCGACAAGGACTCCCCAGAAGCACAGGCAGTCTTTAAGGATTGCCTGGCAGTTGTGTTTAAAAGGGTGTGGGCCTGTAACCTACATTGCAACACAGGAAATACAGAAATCCTGTTGTTCGGGTCCCCTCCTCCAAGGATTACTGGTCAGAGTGGGCTGAAACTCACCCTCCCTCCCTACCTTTGCCTGTAATTTAGGGGGTCAAGATTGACTCCAATTCATCTATGCATGCTCAGATCACAGCTATTGTCAGCTCATACCTTGTGCTACTTCATTCACTGAAATAAAATGTGCGGCTGCTTCCTACGCTGGCTCAAAAAGGGGTGATTCATGTGGTAATTACGTCACACACTGATTATGCCAACATTCTGTACATAGGTCTTCCAGACTACCTGCTTAAACAATTGAAAGTTGTGCAAAATGCAGCAGCTAGGCTTCTCCAAGGTGTTCCTCGACAGGAGTCTATATCCCTTCATCTGAAGCTACTGCACTGGCTGCCAGTGAATAAGAGAATTCAATTCAAGGCTCCAGTTATGGTTCACAGAGCTTACTATGACTTGGGCCCTCGCTACCCTCTGTGAAATTACAACATTACTCACCAATTAGACCACTGCACTCATCTTTTGCAGCTTTTTTTACAAGTTCCAAAGATTAGACACAGAAAGTGGGGTGAGGCATTGCTTACTATCTTAAATCTCGCATCTGGACCCATCTTCTAATCCATTTGCATAGGATTAGATCTGAAATCCTTTATAGAAAAGGAGTGAAGACCTGGCTTTTCTACCTGGCTTTCTGAGAGGTGCACCCTGTGGTCCGAGTATTTTGTGGCACTATTACTAGAGCTGGGACACTCTTTCTAAGTAGCCGATGTCCTTTACAGATTGCCTGATTTGATGGGCAACACTGAAGCACTAAACAAAACCACTTAAGCACTTCTTAGATCGGAAGGCATTCCTATTGCCTAGCAGAGGATTGTATCTAAGGCAGTCAGTGATGGGCAGTACTTTACGCCATGTACAGTTCATTAGTGTTGTACTACTTTTTTGAAGACTCTAAAGCGCTTTAGAGTTGATCGAGTAGTTACGGCCTCCTACAACACTGGTACTGATCATGTGAGAAGGGTGTTGAGTGATTTGAATTATCTATCAGTGTTGTGTTTTTCTGTCATGATTGAGGCTCAGGGATTGTGCTCAAGCCTTACTGTGAGAGCATGTAGTAGGATCTTACAGATAGTAAGCAAAGGGAATGTGGGGGATAGACTTGCATGTTGAGTATACGAGCTAATTGGGTTGTAGTCTGAGCATTACTCACTTAAGACCTGATTTTTTGAAATACCATGTCTTTTTTGCTTATCTGAATTCTAGATGGCCTTGGTGGTCTTTTCAACTTGAAGACTATTTGAGAGTTGTCAACATAGTTGAAGCAGAGGAGCTTGAATAAGCATACAATACCGAGAAGAGGTGAAGTGCACAGTAATCAAGAGAGGGTGAGTTAAACCCTGTTGAATAACTACCTGACTGTTGTAAGGTGAACAGCTGGTCGGAAGCAGCATGACAAGTAGGGTTCTGTCATGAACGTACAATTTTATTCAGTTTAGACCTGTGCCCCATATCTCTCTGTCATGGTTTTTGGAATAGTAGTTAATGTCTACAGTGTCAGATGCTGAGGACAAGTCAAGAAGGAGTAGCATCAATGGAGATCATGGAAATATCCCAAATGGAGACTAGTGCTTCTTCCAGGTCTAAATATTGTCTATCGGACTATACTGTAATTTGTTCAGTATAGCTTGAGATCTGGGAGAAAGCTGCCTTTTCATTGAATTTATCTAGGAATGGGCCATTAATAATTTGGTCTACAGCTTGCTGGTCAACCTAGTCAAGTCCCTGCTTTTCTAGGACCAGTCTGATATAAGATATGTTCTGATCACTTAGCAACTCTCCAGATGATGGGGAGGAGTTGAAGCTCAATCTTACCAGTTTGGCAGCAGAGGCCTGTAGGAGGATGGCTTTGAAGATGTTCAGTGCTAAGTTATGCTATGTGTCATATTTATGTTATTTGGTTAAATCGTTGGTTTCCTGTTACAGGTTAAAGGAGCAGTGTTTAGGCTGTGTGGTCGAGCCCAGCCCAATATGGCAGTTTGAGATATTTTCTGATTGTTTTTGAGAGGATAAAAGAACTTCAAACTTACCAACTTTTTCAGTGAATTGTTTCACTGAGGCATCAGTGAGTTCCTGAAGTGTCTTACATTTCTTTAAATAGTTACTTAGTTAAGTAGGATCCACAATGCTTTGAGAGTAGGGAGAGTTCTTGG
Organism: Pleurodeles waltl; assembly: GCF_031143425.1. NCBI lineage: Eukaryota > Metazoa > Chordata > Amphibia > Caudata > Salamandridae > Pleurodeles > Pleurodeles waltl. The sequence goes on from NC_090450.1 coordinate 906,754,315, forward strand.
CTATGTTTGATGATGGCACTTTAAAATTTGGACTGCCTTTTGGAGGCACTTTTTGTTACTGAGCTTTTACTTTTTCTTCTATTGTCTTTTGGGACACCTGATTGAGTTTTTTTGAAGACTAACATCCAAGAAGAACCAACCTGCCTTATGTATCTGTGCGCAAAACTGTTGTTTTGACAGGGACCAGTGTATTGAAAACCCTTCTTAACTACTGGTACAAGTGCATAATAGAAATCACCCAGTATAATGGAAGGGGAGTAATGAGTTTTGCTTTGAAGGAGTTGATGTTGAAAATCTTCAAGCATCTAGTAAATATTGTTGTATTTTGAGACAATATATGGCTACCTTGCCATTGGGAGGTTGAGTGTTAAATTCATGACGTAGTGGTTGCTCTATTCAATGAGGTTGTTTCCTGTAATAGATTAGTCCTCCTGTAGTGCTCTTGAATAACATAATAATCAGCAAATGGCAAATCTGGGTTATGTTGGATGTAAGTTCTGTTCATTGTGATCTGGTGAAGGTTCTGGTGAAGGTTCTTCTCAGAATTGATGTAGCTAGAAAAATGATATCCAAAAATATGGCATATCTGTGCAGTGCTCGATCAGTGTGCATTATTGGATGTTCTAACTGTTGCATGAGAATCATGCACCAGGGTGCCACATGGAGGACAATTGTGTTGCATACTGGTGCTATTTTGGAAATGTGTGAGCAGTGTTCTATCTACTGTGTCATGATGAGTATTTATGTTTCTTAGTGGTGCATGTTGAATGTATGAAGTATAGCCTGTCAACGGTGCTATGATGGATGCTTAGCTGCAAAGCAGGAGTAATTCAGACAGTACTAACATATTATAGTACTTAGTTGAGATTGCTGTCATTGGGGAACAATGTATACTGAATGACAACTATTATCATTACCAGCAATATCAAGAGGACGTGTTGTGCGTTTGATTAGATATAATATTAGTGTTTCCTTTACAACCACAACACATCTTAGTTCCATGAATGTAGCATTTTACAGCTGGATTTTTCAATGGAAGACGTTTTGCTCATTAGGTGCCTTAAAAAAAGAGTACTGAATTATATATTTGCCTAAGAGCCATACTGAATCCGATGCATAGGTGATCTCTTTGACACTGGACAGTTTTAAGTGATATTCTGGATGGCAATGAGCTGAAGGCCATTGAGGAGCAATGAACTGTTGTGTGGTCTAGTTTCTCCTTTTTCACTTTCCTAAAAAAAATGCACGATTTGTTCACATAGTTTGAAGTTTTCAAGACTTTTAGATAAACAGTAAGTCATTTTGGATTTACTGACTGTTGGTACTAGTACACTGAGGGCCTCCTCTATGTCTTCTGCTTTAGTACTTTCCCAAGGACACGTTATTAAGGGTAAATAGAAGCAGTGATCTGGACATCATACTTCCAGCTAAAGCTTGGCTATTCTCCAGTAGAATTAAGGAAACAAAAGTCTGGCAAGCCACTCTAATGAAGCATCACTGCTGCATGCTGCGTATCATATACTGGACTTCATATAATTTCTCACAAGTCTTTAACCTCTACAGTGCAGTCGATGGTCCATTGAAATCCACTGTACAATCGCCACAGTGTGGAGGATGTCAGTGTGTCATCCACAGATGGAGATGCGGGAGACCTTCTGGTGCTTGCACTAAGGGCTTTGCTGATGTGTTACTTATGCAAACTTCACCTCTCTCTGCCCATCAGTGACAGCAGCTTGGATGACAAACATCTCACCAGACAGCAGGAGAAGGTGGGTGAGCACTGCACACAACACATCTGAGTGGGACTGCTTCACCCTCAAGTCTGAAGCTGGCATTGCTGGAAAGGAAATCACCTTCTGAAGTGGGATCACCTACTGTCCATGATGTATGTTGTGATAAGTGGATGTAAAATGTGAGTGGCACAATAACAGATCAATAGCAGAAGTGGGTTTACACATTGCCCTGTGCTGTGGTGGGAAAAGGCAAAATGCAAATGACACAATAGTAGAACACTGAGTTAATATTCCATGTAGAAGTGAACCGTGGCTGTTATCCATTGTGTGGGTTCTGAGTGATTCACACTACAAACAGTGTTTTAAACCTTTTTTATTCTCTTTTATTCCATGTATTGGACATATGATTATAATTTTTGTTTTTTTCCCTTTAGGTGCACTGACAACAATTAGGTAACAGGCAAGACCTACTCTTACCATTTTGCATTACTCAGGCCTGCTTCACAGACTGTAGGGACCTTTTGTTGAATTTGCCCTGACGAAGGCCCAGGAACCTCAACGGGGAAGCCGATTTAAGTGGGTTCATCCATTACCATAGAATGTATACTGTGCGGAGTTGAATTAAAAGGTGAATGATACAATAAATGCTCAATTGCTGACACATTGCCATATGTTGCGTTTTTTCACAAGGAATACATCCTCACACAAAGTAGTTCCTTTCACTACCAGAGATAACTATTGCAATATATGCTTTGCCTTATTGCTTGTGTTGCAAGTTAAAGTATTTTTTAATTCTCTTTTAGGTGGTTTGCAGAACGTTTTCCTTCATAGCATGGAGACAGATAAGTTCTTTTTTTCTTATTGAGCCAATTCTTTCCAATTACTATGCTCTCACTTGCACAGCACTGCACTCTCACTTGCAGCTCATTTCACTCTCAAACTGAGTACGTCTGCATTTCTACCTAGGGCATAGCATTTATTAAGGAACGTTTTAGATGGTGCCTCATTTGATGACTGCTGTTGTGGCCCTAATTCAAATAAGGGAGGAGATCTCTGAAGTAATTCTGATACGAAGAGAACATCTGAGGGAGGAGGTCATGCACCAGAATCTGGAAAGTCATTTTTCAGTTGTGTAGCTTAATCGATCATGACTTGTCTTCGAGTGAATTTGAAGATCATGCCCATGATAGTCCCGTTTGCAAGCACAATCTGGGAAGCTGAAAGACAGTGGCAGGGTAGCCCAATCTGAAATAAAGTTCAGCCTTAAATTCCCCCATTTACTGCAGATGGTGGATGTAAAGTCAATGCTGCAATTTTTGCCTATTGACTTCTTCCTTCTTTTTCTAGGCGAGGACCTCCTTGAGGAAATTGTGCATCAAACAAGTTTGTGTCTAACAGTTTCTGGGGGGAGGGATGAGGCACTCTGGGGCACAGCTGTGAACTCTAACTTCACTTGGATAGTTCAAAAAACATTTCTGGGCCTTTCCCACAACACAAAAATAGTGCATAAACTAACCGTGCAGTCCTAATGGTCAACTGGTACTGTTGGGGTAACACCACTTCATGAAGTTTATTGTCTTAGTGTGTATAATTTCTACACAAGTCCAACTATTCAGGAAGCTGCACAAAGCTGGCACTCTGACTTGTGGTACAGTCTGAAAGCACTGTAAAGAACTCCTTCAGGAGCTTGTTGGTAAAAAACTACCAAAGGCCAGAGCCGTTGCGCTGTATTGCAGCAAACTACTTGCTGTCAAATTCCCAAATACGCTGAAAGTATATGTGGTCACTACACTTTACAATGAGAGTACCTTTCCAGTCACAGTTTAGGATCTGTTGGTAGAGGTCCAAAAGCACTTGATTACAACAATTATATGGAAGGAGTGTCTAATAATCACTAGGTACGCTAACCATGTAATGTGAAGTCACAAAAACTCCTGATCCAGCTGACAACATACAATGCGTATATTGTCTATTATCAGGCCACAACATGAAGACTGATGACCTTCCTTGACTATCAGTTGGCCATTACTGAAAGTTTCACTGCTAGTACTCACTACTGCATTGGTTGAGGTGGATGCTGCAAAGCTGAAAGACCAGAGCAAAAGAGGCACAGATTGTCTTCCGGGGGTATCCTTATAAACAGCCAAAACATGTTGACATTAGTGGACATGGGGGTTAGTGAGTCCTTATCAATTCAAGACAACCACTGTGGTTGTTCCTGAATAAGGAACAATTGTTTTTAATCCTAATCTGAGTGACCCTATTAATAATGGAGACAGCCAAGGTATGCACTGTATGCACCAAGGCAGTTTTATGGAATTAAGATCTGCCTCCCTACATTTACCAGCGCACACTTTATTCTCAGATCCCTTTTCACAAAGATTTTTTTCAGGTTAAGTTTAAGACCGGGGGCTTGGTATCATCTTAACCTGGGCAGACTGGCTGAGGATGACGCATGCCACAACAATGTGAGTGAGGCCTTTCCATCCATAAACGAAGGTTGTTGGAATGAAAGTAGAGAAGAAGGGTTTCTGAGGTTTGTGATTTCCTAGTTAGTGTGTGTGGATCACGGGTTTGCCCCACCTTTGTGTGACATTAGTATAGGAGTTGGAGACTGTGGGGACTGGCCAAACACACATGCACACTGGGTTCTCTCCAACCTGGCACTGTGTTGGCAGGTGGAGACAGCAGCCAGAGGCTCCCAGAGGCCTCGGAGCGCCAAGCCAGGGCACAACAGCCAATTGTAATGCCGCTTTCACGCTGTCAGCAGCATGAAAGCGACGTTAGGACTGACCACAGGGCAGGTTGGGAGTCTGTGCGTGCTGTGAGGACCAAGGAGAGGGACGGCGAGGAAGGTAAGTTTTTAAAAATTATTATTCACTCCCACCTCCAGCAACCGCACTCTTTCCCCCCCGCGAGCCACAACTGACCATAGGGCAATTTTTATTTATTATTGATTGATAAACTCATAATTTCAAAGTACTGAATTAGGATGGGCCTTCCGTGAATGAGTGTCAAAAGCAGCCAAAACCTAAAGGAATCAGTGCAGTTTCCAGCATGTTATTCCTTAAAATTGTATAATCGCTGTATGTCCCCGCCGCTAACATGTTTCTATTCTTCTGTCTCACCTTAGTGGAGGATCTTTTCTCATTGTCCTGCTTCTTACTGTCTTCAATGCGCATTTAGGCTCATGTAATAAGTTTGAGATATATATGTGTATTCTATACCCGATTGTAAAGGAGCAGATTATAAAAGTTATCAAACAATTTTGTAATATGTGTGTATCAAATGGGGTCTGCACAGCATGATGAAAAGTCTATTTAAGAGTCACTTAACAAATTACTCGATCCGCGGATCGAAATGCCTCTGAAATGTATACATCTCCATAGCTTTTCTGTTTCTGATTAATAGAATGGCTGAGCATTTTGTGTTGCAGCTGGTATGCTTCTGAGCTGACACAGCGACTGACCCTATTGTTTGTACCGTGCTCAGCATATGGCTGAGTGACTGCTCTGGCAATGTGGTGGGGGAGGAGTGGGGGGAGTAATGCTTCAAACAGGAGAGTAATAAAGGAGGATGCTCTTTCTCCGAGAGACAATGTAAGCAAATATATAAGTCATTGAAGCCCACAGACACTAGTTTTAGAATGTAAGGACTCACAGGCCATTTTCAGAAGATAATATAATTGTCATTATTTTTAAAAAGTCAGTAAAGCCCGGCTTCTAGGTACTTTAAAAGTTGTCTAATCTTCTGTCAAGACAATTTTAAAAATTAAGGCCCATGAACCCTCTATAATATGTCAGTGTTTGAGTAAGTCAAGTATAAGCATACGGGTGCGGGGACAGTAACAAATGAAAAGGTCATGTATGTACATTACTTAGGCATTAGGCCCCTAAGATTACAAGATGTGCTGTAACACTGCAGATAGGGAGCATTTTACTATAAGACCTGGAAACTCCTTGGTGAAATACAATTGGAAATCAGTGCAGAAAAAAACAATTGGAAATCAGTGGAGAAAAAACACAAATTCCAAGATGTTATTCCGAAAATTCCCATACTTGGGAGTTATCCACACCCTCAACCTTGGGGTAACCATTTCCCTCGTGTTTGTAAATTCTGTTAGGGAAAGATGGGATACCAGACAAAAAACCTGCCTGACCTGTAGAGGGAGCTTCAGCCTTATGGCTTACCGCACAGAGTATACCGATTTACATTACCATTAATATGAGTAGATGACAAACACAAAGCCTTTCCATCTGCGAGGAACCAACTCCAAGTTTTGGGTGTGATGGTAGCGGGTCATCCATGGCGATTCCAAAACTTAAATCTATGTGGAAGCCCTTCTGCCAGGTAGATCATTTGTACCACGTGGTGTGCCAATGCTGCCAAGAGCAGCTCCTCCCACCTGCTTCCAGGATCTCAGAGGAACTTTCTCACTGCTCAGCATAGTCTGACTGGCAAGGCAAAGTGAGATAATCTCTGCAAAGGAGATAGCGCACCTGGTGGTTTATCACCAGACTCAGTGTGGTGGGATAGTAGTCTTCAATTGCAATCAACCAGTCTGAGACTGGCGCCAACATCTACTTGCAAGCAGAAAAGTAATAACGAGAATGTAGCAATTACTTGCCTATGACCTTCGGCCGGAAGCCAAGTATTACCTCCTGTCACAACATTTAAGCCTTCATTACGACCCTGGCGGTTATGAGACCGCCAGGGCCGTTGTCAAGGTCAGACCGCCGCCATCGCAGCAGTCTGGCCTCTACATTACGACCGTGGCGGAGCCGCCACGGTCTGACCACCGGCACCACCAGGTTGCAGCCAGTCGACAGCCTGGCGGTGCCGGCGGGCTAAATCCACCAGGGCAGCATTGCAAGCAGCGCTGCCCTTGGGATTACGAGTCCCCTCTCTGCCGGCTTTTGCATGGTGGTCCTGCCGCCATGCAAAGGCTGGCGAAGACAGGGTGCCGGGGGCCCCTGCACTGCCCTTGCACTTGGCATGGGCAGTGCAGGGGCCCCCATGGACAGGGCAGTGAAAAGCACAATGGGTGCTGTCGCACCCGACACACTGCAATATTGCCACCAGCTTGATTATGAGCCGGCGTCAATGTTGTGGTGAGTTATCTGCTGGGCCAGCGGAAAACTCATAATTGGGCCAGAGGGCGGAAAACCACAGTGTCGGTTTTCCGTCCTAAAGAGTCTGGGGGTGGCAGACTCAAAATGAGGCCCTTAATGTTGGACCTCTGCTAGCTGTGAGCAAACCACATATTTAAACTGAAGACTAAGTAATAAAGTGACTCTGGGCCTGACGTATCATCATCCCGGTTTGAATTTCCTAAATAGTGATTTTTAAGAAATCGCTATTTAAGAAATGCAAAATGGGATGTATGAAAATTGTGACTCAGTAATAGCGATTTCTTAAAAGTCGCAATCGCTATTACCAAATCGCAATTAGGGAATGGGACTCCATTCATCCTTATGGGCCTGTAGGCCCATAGGTGTGAATGGTTTTGCATTAGCTAATTTGCGAATTCCTGTCAGGAATTTGCAAATTAGGTAATGCAAACCCCAGGGTGCTGGCCGCCTAAGGCCCCCCTTTGATGCACCCCAAAAAAATATTTGTGGACATGTAAAGCGCACACATGCCCAAAGGGGCATGTGTGCGCTACATGTCATTTAAAAAAATGCGTTTGTAATGGATTTTTTAAAATTGCACATGCTTACCACCAACCTTGAGTTTGTGGTAATTGCATTTCCTAAATGCCAAATTTGCATTTAGGAAATGCATAATACATGTGAATAGGTAATTGCAAATAGGTATTCCCTGTTTGCGATTTCCTATTTAGGGACTTGCAAATTGCGATTCCCTAATCGGAGTCCCAATTTTAAGGTATTGCTATTTTTGTGATTCCTTAAAATTGCACTGTGAATTCCTTTCATAAATCATGAAAGGCGATTTTGCATTTGCAAACAGTGGGATTTTGCGGTTCGCACCGTTTGTGAATGCAAAATCCTTTGATACGTCTGGCCCCCTGTTCTTTTGATTGAATGACTCGGTGGTGCAACAATCACTATAAACCAAAAGAAAAACCTTCTGCTAGATACTTTAGATCATGTTGATCTAAATAAGCTCATTGAATATTGATACACAAGCAGAGTAATAGCTTATCTAACACTAAGGCAACATCAAGTTTGAGTTTCAGACTTATGCTGTTAGAAATGTTCATGCTAAAACTATTTGATTTGATAATGGCACAATGTTTTGCACTATTCAAAAACTTCTATATGTTGTTAATATGTGCACTAATCAATACTTTTTGTTTAAGAAGATGTTTAATTGGTACAGGGCAAGAATATGTAAGCTTCGACTCTTATCTAATCATGTTTGCTGAAATTCCATTGAGTCTTTGTGGCATTCATGAGATGGTGATCAGATGGTGATCACTTTGCATACACTACCAAACAGCAACCTAAACTCATTGTGGTGCCCGGCTATGGGAAGGTGGTTAAAGGATGCATGTAACCTATTGTGTGTGAAGTAAACCAGTGGGTACCTATCAATCTTGCTGAAAACGAAGACACACCCAAGATCCAAGTGATAGAGTTGGCAAAAGAGCACAGAGACCTCACTGCAAACCAAATGCCAACCTGATCCATGACTGCAGCGGTTAGGTGGGTACTTGGTGTGCAGACCCTCCGTGGGCTTTAATTTTGGCAGAATCATGATAACTTGCAACATGTGAAGTTTTGCAGTTATGTTTCCTGTCTTTTAATCTTGCCTACAGTAAGACATAATTGTTAGTCCACTGAAAGGCAATTTCACTTTAATTTTTGTCCCTCTTGTTCTCCTTCATGGTGAGGCAGTTAATGCAGTATAGCATTAGGATCTCAGAGCTAGGAGCAGTGCCACATCAAGTAACAACTCAGCCACTGGAGATACTTGAAACACTTGAAACAGTATAAGAAGCTAGCTCTGGTTTCAATGCCCTCGAGCCATGGAGTGATCCCCCGGAAGAAGCATGACAGTCTCAGGGTCATTTTGAAAGGCTTTTTTCATTACTCTTGTTAGAAGAATAACTGCTACCAGCAACTGTGGGCCCTTGCCTCCACTATGTCTACAGTAGATAATGTAGTATCTATTTGTTAGTGAGGATGCACCGTGGGTTGTTATACCAATATCCCTCTTCCTCCTCTATTTTATTACAAGTAATCTTACCAATATTTTAAATATAAAGGATATTAATCAGGTTCTCTGTCCCACAGGGTCAGAGGTAGGGCTAACAACATGAAAAGGAATTTTAAAGAAGGACTTGTGGTTCCAAAATAGATGCTTCACTGATAGACCACAGATTCTATATGACGCATTTGTGTGATTACATTTTTTTATAATAATTGTGTCAAAGGGGGGCAAGACGGTGGGTTTGTTTCTTTCTACATGGCGTACTTCCTCAAATGGCCTACATATGGCTATTTATTCAATGCTTGTAATGCAGGAGAGGTATCCACGCCGTAGTGATAATGAGGGAGACCAGAGATAGGATTTTTTGGATTTGTATCCCTAAACAACCGCAAAATTTTGCAGACCTGGTACCCCTGTTTCATTCTTAAAGTCCTGAAAGTTTTACAGCGTTTTGTCAAGGGTGGTGCAAAGAAAAAAGAGGGGTCTAAAAACGGCATAAAATCCAATGCATTTTACATAGATGTTGTATTTTGCATAGCACGATAATTGTCTGCCTGCTTTTTACAAAATTTGGGAGGATCATACAGTATGGTGCGCAGATGATTCTACAGGGTGCAGCAGGTAAGTAGGGTAAGTATTCTATACGTTTTAAGGGTTTTTAACTTAGTTATATCTGTGGCCGCTGTAGTACCGCGGCACTCCCGAGGTATACACTGAAGACAAGCCATTAGTTGATTGGATATGATTGCCCTTAAAAAAGTTAAAGGCCACTTTAGTAAAGTAGTAATAGATAGAGAGAAAAAATTAAGCTTATATATGTGTTTAAAAAGACAGAGTTTTGCGGGAGTATTGTGTTTGAAAAAAATGGAAATACGCTGTAAGACACCATATTTTATTAATATAGTGTATTAAAGAATTTCTTCAATTTTCCATATATTCAAATATGCACATAAAAGTGCACAGAGTAGTGCGGTAATTACTGAAAATTACCAAACTACTTAAACAGAAAATACACTTCACCCATACCGTGGTATAAAAATGTAGAAAAAAATATAAACGCAAATGTTAACATATGAAAATGTTTAGGGGTACCGCATTATTCCCATGCTACGCCTGAATTTCTGAGGAACAATTCTGTTTATTGGTATAATTGCCATGTCGCCCTTACACAGCATAATGCGTACAACCCCCAGGTGCCAGCTGTGAAAAAGAGAAGGACCCTACTATCACTATATCCACAGCATACGCCTACAACCCGGAGGCCGGCGGGGTCAGAGAGGCAGTCTGAAAGGAAAACATAACAAACAACAGAACAAAAACCCCAGAACTCACCCACCCCACCCCCAGGCTTCGAGCTAACCATGGCTGGGAAGTCTGTCTTGTGAAGCATGTGTTGAGTAGTATGTTGGTTGCACGCACAAGATGGGGAAGCAGGACCCCCTAAGTAGCTGGAGTGGGCGCTTCAGGAATCAGGCATAGTACCCTCAATTGAACCGGGCAAGTCGTCTCCCAAAACTCAGAGGACAGTAACTTAATAAAAGGGGCACACGTCAGCATATCGTGTGTGGTCTATGTCTGCTGCAAGGGATAACTTCTCCATTCCCAAGATGTACCATAATATGTGTAGCCAGGAGATGTGCTCATGTGTTTTGTCTGTATCCCATAAAGAGAATATGGTTTGGTGTGCTGCCCCCAGGGCCAAGGCCATTTGCCTCCCCAGAAGAGACTGAAGAGGATAGGTCAAGTGATTGGATAGGCCTAGAATGGTGTAGGCAGGTAATCTTGGGAGTGAGGTGTTGAAAGCACTATCAATATCTTGAAGGACCAGATCACAATAGCGCTTAAGCTTGGGGCAATGCCAGAGAAGATGTAGTAGTGTCCCTGTTCCTCCACACCCCTGCCAGCATTCCTAGGAGCCACCCTGCTTTCACCGCTGCAGTCGTACCGGGGACAAGTACCTATAAGAGAGAATCTCGAATGCAGTTTCAGTGTTAGACATGTTGTGCCCAGAGTGGTGAGCCCTGTTAAAAACCCCCTCCCACTCTTTAGCAGAGAGGGATCTACCCAGTTCCGCCTCCCTCTGGAGCGGCCCTTTGGATTTAGGTGCCGGGTAGCCCTGATTCAGTAAAGTATACAGTCCCGATTTGAGGTGCCTGTCATCACTCTTAAGAAGCACTCATCTTTCGAAAGGGGTCAGTGGTCATCCCATGCCCTGTTTCGTCTCAGGCCCCGTGACCCAGTGGTGCAATTGAAGATAGTTAACCCGGTCAGAGCATTGGACGGAACAATCATACTTGAGGTGATCGAAAGGGTTCATTCCAACAGAGTCAAAGAGGTAGCCCACACGTTTGCACCCCACATCTCTCCATGGGCAAAACTGTTCAGGCTGTTGTCCCGGCCAGAAGTCAGGGTTGGCTAAAATTGGGGTAATGGAGGAAGGGAATGTCTTGAGGCCTACTTTGATAGCTTCTGAATCCCAGACTTGTACTGTGGAGCTAGTTACAGGGGAGGAGCAAAAGCCCCAAGCACTATGTTTTCGGGGAAGCCAGACCTCCTACCATATGTGTGAACCGGCAACTGCTTGATCCATGAACGTCTAGTGTTTCTCCAAAAGCGGGTGGTTCCACTCCACTATAAAACAGAGCTGAGCAGTCTGGTAACATCGGAGCAGATGGGGGTCTGTCATCCCACCCTCCCCTTTCGGTTTATACATCAAGTATCTGCTTAAACAGGGTTTTTTTTATCATCCCAAATAAACTTGTTGACCATCCCTTGAAGAGTACGAATCGCGGGCAAAGGTGGAGTCAGGTTCAGAGTATAAAACAGATAGAGGATACAGGTTAGCACAGTCATCTTGCCTGCAGTGACCTTGCCAGGCGAGGCGAAGGCAGCCCCACGACTCCAAGTCCCTATGGGTCTGTGAGATTAAGGCAGCATAGTTCACAGAAGTCGGCTGGCAGCTGAACGAACCAGCTCAATGCCCAGATCTGGAATGGACTCTGCTGTCCACTCGAAGGGAAAGAGGGAACGGAGGGTCGCTTTGAGTGCTGAATTAATGGCGAGGTTCAAGATCTGCAATTTTTGCATGTTTACTTTGAAACCCAAGACCTCTCCGAAAGCGCCAAGCTCCTCCACCAAAGCCAGGAGTGACTTCTCTGGGTCTGTTGTGGTTAAGATGAAACCCTCTAAATAGAGGCTTATCAAGTGGTGACCCTGCTGAAGGGAATCCCCCGGAATGTGCAAGATGTCCCTCATACATTGAGCCATCGGCTCCATATACAGGGTGAAAAGGAGGGGGGTAAAGGACAGCCCTGACTTTTGCCCCTCTGAATGGGAAAAGGTAGCGACTAACTGCCACTGACCAAATCCCTCGGGGTGCTGTAGATCCTGCCTATCCATTCACAGGATGGGAAAAGGTAGCGACTTTCTGCCATTGACCCTGACCAAAGTCCTTGGGTGGTGTAGATACTGCCTATCCATTTACAAAAACGCTCATGAAGCTGAATTTCCGGAGCACTTTGAAGAAGTAGGGCCAGTGGACATGGTTAATAGTCTATTCCACGTCAATGGACAGGAGCAGAGCCTCCTTTTGGGACCGACAGGCTTTATCTATGAGGTGCAGCAGATAGCTGGCGTTATCGCTGCATTGGCGCGCGGGAATAAAGCATACCTGGTCCAGGTCAATCAAGCTGGACATCAGGGAGCTAAGACGATGTACTAATATGCCAGCAAAGAGCTTGCCATCTATGTCTAAAAGAGAAATAGGTCTATTCGACCTGCAACTTGCTGGGTCCTTGCCAGGTTACGGAGACAGTGTAATGAGTGCCTCCAGTGTGGAATTTGTAAGTGACCCAGAATCCGCAAAAGAACTGAATACCCTGGTAAGTAAGGGAGCCAATTTGTGGCAGAAGGCCTTATAGAATTGTGCACCATAGCCATCTGACCCCAGAGCCTTCATTGCTTTCTTTCGGGCCATGGCTAATATCGCCTCCTCGATACGAATAAGTTGAGCGAGTGCTAAAGCTTCCACTGTGGGTAGGGTGGTGAGCAAGACATCTCAAAGATAATTCCTGGGGCTGTTTGGCGATTGCATAGAGGGAATCGTAGGAATTCCGAAATGCAGAGGCTATCCCCACTGCTGATCGGGCTTCCTCTGCTGTGCGAGTGCAGGTTGCATGCACAGTCCCACGTGGATCTTGCTGTGTAACCTATGTGCGAGCATGCAGCTATATATCGATTACTACTGAAATAGAATTTATGTTTGAGACGCGCCATGGCATATTCTCCACTATCTAGCTCCAGACGCTTGAGTAGAAGCCAGGTACGTTCTAACTCTCTCCATATCATGTGGGCTCCAGTGCACTTGTGTAGGAAAGTACCATCTTGCCTGGCATGTTACCCCCAATTTCACTGTATGTATGTTTGTTTTAGCCCTTGCATCACTGGGATCCTGCTAGGAAGGACCCCAGTGCTCATAGTATGTGCCCTGTATGTGTTCCCTCTGTGGTGCCTAACTGTATCACTGAGGCTCCGCTAACCAGAACATCAGTGTTTATGGTCTCTCTGCTTTATACATTTGTCACTGGAGCCTAGTGACTAAATTTCCCAATTATCATTGGCACACTGGTACACCCATATAATTCCCTTGTATTTGGTAGTGAGGTACCCAGGGTATTGGGGTTCCAGGAGATCCCTATGGGCTGCAGCATTTCTTTTGCCACCCATAGGGAGCTCAGGCAATTCTTACACAGGCCTGCCACTGCAGCCTGAGTGAAATAACGTCCACATTATTTCACAGCCATTTTTCGCTGCACATAAGTAACTTATAAGTCACCTATATGTCTAACCCTCACTTAGTGAAGGTTGGGTGCCAAGTTACTTAGTGTGTGGGCACCCTGGCACTAGCCGAGGTGCCCCCACATCGTTCAGGGCAAATTCCCCAAACTTTATGAGTGCGGCGACACCATTACACGCGTGCACTATACATAGGTCACTACCTATGTATAGCGTCACAATGGTAACTCCGAACATGGCATGTAACATGTCTAAGATCATGGAATTGTCACCCCAATACCATTCTGGTATTGGGGTGACAATTCCATGATCCCCCGGGTCTCTAGCACAGAACCCAGGTACTGCCAAACTGCCTTTCCGGGGTTTCCACTGCAGCTGCTGCCAACCTCTCAGACAGGATTCTGCGCTCCTGGGGTCTGGGCAGCCCCGGCCCAGGAAGGCAGAACAAAGGATTTCCTCTGAGAGAGAGTGTTACACCCTCTCCCTTTGGAAATAGGTGTAAAGGGCTGGGGAAGAGTAGCCTCCCCCAGCCTCTGGAAATGCTTTGATGGGCACAAATGGTGCCCATCTCTGTATAAGTCAGTCTACACGGTTCAGAGATCCCCCAGCCCTGCTCTGGTGTGAAACTGGACAAAGGAAAGGGAATGACCACTCCCCTGACCAGTACCTCCCAGGGGAGGTGCCCAGAGCTCCACCAGTGTATCCCAGACCTCTACCATCCTGAAAACAGAGGTGGTGGGGGCACAGTGGACTGCTCTGAGTGTCCAGTGCCAGCAGGTGACGTCAGTGACCCCCTCTGATAGGCTCTTACCTTTCTTGGTAGCCAATCCTCATTTCTTGGTAGCCAAACCTCCTTTTTCTGGCTATTTAGGGTCTCTCCTCTGGGGTATTCTTCAGATAACGAATGCAAGAGCTCACCAGAGTTCCTCTGCACTTCCCTCTTCGACTTCTGCCAAGGATCGACCGCTGACTGCTCCAGGAAGCCTGTAAAACCGCAACAAAGTAGCAAGACGACTACCAGCAACATTGTAGTGCCTCATCCTGCTGGCTTTCTCCACTGTTTCCTGGTGGTGCATGCTCTGGGGGCTGTCTGCCTTCACCCTGCACTGGAAGCCAAGAAGAAATCTCCAGTGGGTCGACGGAATCTTACCCCTGCTAATGCAGGCACCAAAAGACTGCATCACCGGTCCTTTGGGTCACCTCTCATCCTGACGAGCGTGCTCCCTGGAACACAGGAACTATATCCAAGAGACTCCCACAGTCCAGTGATCCTTCAGTCCAAGTTGGGTGGAGGTAAGTCCTTGCCTCCCCACACTAGACTGCAAACCTGTGTACTGTGTGATTTGCAGCTGCTCCGGCTTCTGTGCACTTCTCCAAGGATTCCTTTGTGCACAGCCTAGCCTGGGTCCCCAGCACTCCGTCCTGCAGTGCTCAACCCTCTGAGTTGGACTCCAACGTCGTGGGACCCTCTTTTGTGACTCTGAGCCAGCTCCGGTTCACAAATCTTCTAAGTGCCTGCTACGGTACTTCTGCGGACGCTGCCTGCTTCTGTGGGGGCTCTCTGAGTTGCTGAGCGCCCCCTCTGTCTCCTCCTCCAAGGGGCGACATCCTGGTCCTTCCTGGTCCCCAAGAGCACCCAAAAACCTCTACCGTGACCCTTGCAGCTAGCAAGGCTTGTTCGCGGTATTTCTGCGTGGAAACACTTCTGCAACCTTCAGCACGCCGTGGGACATCTTCCATCCAAAGGAGAAATTCCTAGCTCTCTTCGTTGTTGCAGAATCCTAGGCTTCTTCCATCCGGAGACAGCCTTCTTGCACCTTCATCCAGGGTTTCCTGGGCTCCTGCCCCCCCTGGACACTATTGTGACTCTTGGACTTGGTCCCCTTGCCTTGCATGTCCTCAGGTCCAGGAATCCTTCTTCAGTGCTTTGCTGGTGTTTGTGGTTCTTGCAGAATCCCCCTATCACGACTATTGTGTCCTATTGTGGTAGTAGGGGTACTTTACTCCTACTTTTCAGACACCCTGACTGTTTTCTTACAGTCCCAGTGACCCTCTACAAGCTCCTATAGGTCTGGGGTCCATTCGTGATTCGCATTCCACTTCTGGAGTATATGGTTTGTGTTGCCCCTAGACCTATGTTCACCTATTGCATCCTATTGTAATTCTACACTGTTTGCATTACTTTTCTTACTATTACTTACCTGTTTTGGGTTTGTGCACATATGACTTGTGTATATTACTTACCTTCTAACTGAGGGTACTCACTGAGATACTTCTGGCATATTGTCATAAAAATAAAGTATCTTTATTTTTAGTAACTCTGAGTATTGTGTTTTCTTATGATATTGTGCTATATGATATAAGTGGTAGAGTAGGAGCTTTGTATGTCTCCTAGTTCAGCCTAAGCTGCTTTGCCATAGCTACCTTCTATCAGCCTAAGCTGCTAGAAACACCTCTATTCTACTTATAAGGGATAACTGGACCTGGCACAGGGTGTAAGTACCACAATGTACCCACTATAAGCCAGGCCAGCCTCCTACATTGGTGGCAGCGGTGGGATATGTACTTGCAACTTCTTTACCACTTTGTCATTTGGTATTTTCATAAGAGAATCATATACTAAATAGTTCAGTATATGTCAACTTAGCCAAAAAAGTTTACTTTTCTATTCTATAACTTTTAACATAGTTCTGAAAAGTTTTTGAAAACTTCTAAAAGTTTTCCCAAAGTTTGAAAAGTTTTTTCTGTGCTTTCTAAAGTTCTAAAACTTTTTTCTTTCTCACTATCCTTAAACCTATACTATCATGTCTGTTGTAGAGCCCACTCCCAAAACTGTTAATGCAACATATGAGAGTTTAAACTATAAAAGTTTGAGGGGTCTCTGCCTGGATAGAGGTTTGAGTATAGGAAAGAACTCTACAAAAGAGTTTCTCTTTAATAGCTTCAAGGTCTGCGCCTGACCATTCCAGAGCACTCCTCCTGTCCCGGCGGCACTGGTTTTCGGCCGCAGAGATAGCTATCACCTCTCTGCGCACCACCAACTTCAGGGTTTCCCAAAGGAAGGGGAAGTCTCCCCATTATCGTTAATCTGACGGTAGGCAATAATGGCCATTTCGATGGATGCAACAGATGCCGGAGTTTGCAATAAGGAGTCACGCAAGCACCAATCGGAGAGCCTAGGTCAAGGGCAGGGTACTGTGAGTGTGAGGGAGAGAGGATGGTGGTCAGAGAATGAGCGACGGGCAGCGGACGCTTCTTTGGCAACGTTACGGAGGAGTAATGTCTCTAAAAGGGGATCTATCCAGGCATATGTCTTATGGGCAGCCGAATAGAATGTGTAATCCCTGGAGGAGGAATACAGTCCCCGCCAACGTCATACAGTCCACATTCTGAGAGCGAGCATAGACCAGACACCGAGAATGCTCCTGTTTGAGCTGATCATTGGCTGGAGCGGGCCAAGTCGCTGTCCATAACCAAGTTCAATTTGCTCCCCACCAAGACTGCTGCATCTGGGGATTGAAGAACAGAGGACAGAGAACTTGTCACAAAGGCCTACTGTCACTGGATTGGGGCATAGGTGTTCACCAGCGTGAAATAGAATACCCTACTTGAAGGTGAATATTTAGTAGTTGACCCCCAATGTCAGCGATTAGGGGTAGGATTTCCTCCTGAAAGTTGCGTGAAAACAGGATGGCCACTCCCCCCTTCTTAACTGGGCAGGTGGACCAAAATTCTCATGGGAGCCACTGAGAGTTCATTCGATGAGAGAGCTTGGAAAGGAAGTGTCTCTCTTGTAATAAACAGATGTCCCCTCTGTATTTCTCCAAGAGGGAAAGAACTGCTAATCTCTTAAAAGGGTTATTTAGACTGCAGACATTAAAGCTGATAATCTTAAATTCCATTGTAGTGTGTCTGCGGCTTCAGTGTCAGAAGGGTGGTGCAGTGGGCAGAGTTTCCCCTCCTAACCACCCTCACAGGGGCTTTCTAGCAACCAGTATGGAACCAGTTTTGGAACGGAGCCAGTATACCCAAAACTTAACAAAAACAAACAAAGAGCACAAACTCTTGGAAATTCAAGCATCAGTCCATAGAATATAGGTAGGTGAGTAGAAGAATGAGCCTAACATGTAGGTCAGAAGCAGAGAAGAGATGCCCTGAAAAGGATCACCCCCTCAGGAGGCGTAAAGGTGGTGTAATTGACATTGTAAATATTTCTGTTTCTGTCCACACCAATGTCTTCCCTACCCACCTGTAAGTGGGAATGGGTGGGATGCCCCGTGTCATGGTTTGTTCGAGTCCCCATTAAGTGAGTCCAATATTGATTGTCTCTCAAGCGCTGTGGTCTCCGGGTCTGGACGAAGGGCGTCGAGTTGCTTGAAGGGTTTACGTCAGTGCTGCCGATGGAGCGGCACACAAGTGTGCGGGATGCTCGAATGAGAGTCCTGGGCAGGTGCCTCTATGCCCAGCATGTGGTAGGCCTCCTTAAGCGATCTAATCTGCTGCACTTTACAGCCAAGTTTGAAGATTATTCGAAAGGGGTGACTTCAGGAGTAGGAGCCCCCTTCCTTCCATAAATGGGCTGTGAACGGCCAGAACTCCCGTCTTTTTTGCAGAGTAGAGGCTGCTAGATCTTGAAACAGCCTGGGTGTGTGCCCTCTAACTTGAGTGTTGGTTGGTCTCAGGCCTTGCCTAGAATCAATTTCTTAACTTGGAAGTCATGCACACAGACTAAAATGTTCTTTTAGGCCAATGTGTTGTAGCCGGTCCAACTTAATGTCCTCGTCTGACGAACCTCCCAGGATAACGCTGAAGAGAGTGTCTATGTATTCTCTCACGTCTGAACCTTCAGCAGCTGTGGGAACCCCCCGGATTCGTATGTTGTTCCACCTTGAGTAACTCTCCAAGTCTTCGGCATGGGATTGGAGGTCGATTTGCTGCATCAGCAGCCGGATAATTTCTTGCTGGGGCCACTCAATCTAGTTGCTACGTCCAGCGTCCTTCTCCTTGAGAGCTGCTACTCTCTCACCAATGTTGTTCAAGTCATGCTGCACCTCCTGAAGATCAGAAGAGAGATCTTTTTTGACTGACTAAAGGTTTTCAAGAAGGGAGGCAAAAAGCACTTCTAAAAATGATCAGGTGACTTGACTTTCAGTGTCCCCGGGTTCCTGAGCTACATCTGGGTTTGCAGCCTGGAGCTTGTCGCCAGCCTGGCCTCCAGGAATCTTCACCAGCGTATCACTGAGTGAGCATCCTCTCTTACCCCTAGGTGATGACATGGCTGGGGCTTCCAGTGTCTGAGTGTCTCAAGTGCTCACAGCGCACCCGGGGGCAACAGGAGGGTCATGGGGCTCTGACTTGGCCAGGACAGTTCTGGAGAGCAGAAAGCAAGCAGTAGCGCTGACCGACCGCATTCCGTGTGCCTTAGCCCCACCAGGGTGCATGACGTCTGGAACCCGGTGTAGCACAATCAATAGGGCCATCGTGGCTGAACCTCTGGGACTCTGGGAGCTGCTAGTAGAGTGCCTGTAGACCCACAGACCAAAAGGAGTGTCCCTGCTGAGTGGCTAACGTCTCGGGGAGAAGTCCTGGATAAGGGAGGGTCCAAGTACAGTTGTTGCACGGTGTGCAATGATGGCCCTGGGTCCCTCGCAGGACGTCTGTAGTGTGCAGGACCTCATTGATAGAGTCCGGTATTGCCCCCAGGCAGGAAGGGCACCCCTCAGCGTGCTCCTGTCCAGTAGGAACCCCTTGGAGGCCTCTCTCCCAACACTGTTGCCGCGTCATCAATGTCCGGGCCACTGAGGGAGCCTCTCGAGCTTTAGCCTGCTTAAGGTGCTGATTAGGCCAGACAGGTCGCAGCATACCCAGGGACAGCAGGTAGGCCTCGAGCCTGTGTCAAGAGTCAGGACTCAGCGCCGCACATTAACAGACCCTGCCGGGCCACATCTTTCAAATTTGCCAGAAGGTGGAGTGGGTCTGCTGCAAGACTCACCCTGCACTGCTGCAGAAGGGCTGGGTCATACTGTCAGCTGTTGCTCCTTGGGAGCCAGTGGCCCACCGTCTCCCACCTCAAACCGGCACTCTGATGTCTGAGGGGAGCTCACAGGCCCAGCTCACCGCGGCCTCAAGTCGCTGGGCTGGTCTGAGCTCCTCCCACAAGCCGGCAACAGTTCAGTCCTGTTGCCCCCGGAAGGCTGCACATGGCTGTGCTGCAGATGGGAGGGTCACAGGGGAGGCCGGCGTGTCTTGGCGGCTGCCATTTTATGTTGCGCACATCGAGATGGAGGGCCCAGGGCTGGCAGATGTGCGGCAACTCCTCCAAAGAGGAAACCGGCAGGCCACTGCTGCTTTTAAGGTGGTCCCGGGGCCCTCATATCTTCAAGGGTGTATGTCGGAGCGGCAGGTATGGCGCTAAGATGGTGCTGCTGGGTGGCGAGGACGGAGAAACTGAGAAAGACATCTTGTCCACGCTCCCCTACTCCATAGTTTTTAAAGAATATATATAGAAAGTTATAACTATTTTGCCCTACCTAGTACCACTTCACTAAAGTGGTAATAGAGGTAATAGTTAGGGCAAAAATACCAAATCTTATATGTACCTACATAGGAAGGTATAACATATGACGTGGGGAAATTGTACTTAAAAACAACATGGCTGCATTTAACTTTTGGAAAGACAATGATTACCTAATCAGCTAATGACATGTGATAACTATGTATATCAGGCCTAAGGCTAACTACCCCCGCAGTTGGCCAAAATACTGCAATAAGGGATATCACTAACTTTAAATACATTAAAACTTAAAAGGGAATTACATTATTTTCCTGCACTACACAAAATAAACATCTGTGCACGATAACATCTAATCTGGACAAATTTAAACAAAATAACGCTCACGGTTTTGGAACAAGGCAAAAGCGATAATAGATATCACTACATTTAAATACATTCAAACTTACAATATAATTACATTACTTACTTGCACTAGATAAAATAAACATCTTCTCAACATAATATTTAATCCTGCTAAATGTAAACACCATATTATTCCTGGTTTTGTCGCAATGCAAAATATAAAAATGTATGCTAAATATATTGGATTAAAACAAGTTTTTTGATCCCCCTTTTTTGCTTTAAACCCAGTTCACCCAAACCTGCAAAAGTTTTACTTCTTCGAGAATTAAACAGCTGGAAGAAGTGCACTAAACTTTGCCGACATTCCTAAAACAGGTGCAAAGCTATCAAGCGATCCATTTTAAAATAAATCATGGGGGATAATCTTAGCAAATTAGAAAAAAGTTAACATATTACCATTTAAATAAAGTTGAATAGGTCATTAACAATAGTAAAAATGAATAGTTAACTATATGTTACACCCTAAACCACAAGTGAATGACACGCTGACCATATAATAATGCACAATTCGGATAAAACCTATATGGCTGACTGTTATCTTTAATAATAAGCACAGCCATCAACCTATCACATCACCGGTTCCAAGCCCCATGTATTGCGGTATACTGTGAACTGTATATTGTATACTAAAGCACAATATAGAAGTACGTTTTATGCAACTTATAAGTGTACAAAGACATACACTATTTATACGTACAATCTCAAAATTAACATTTACATATTATAATTAATATTTTGGATATATAACATTGACATGTTTTCTTTCTTATATTTTACGGTACCTTTAAATACTTTACAAAACTCCACTATATAACACTAAATTCTAATCTAAACCACTGCATGTTACTCCACTCTACTCTGCCCAACTCCACTGTGCAGTACTCCAGTGTACACCAGTATACTCTACACTATAATACTGTTCACTACTGTATTCTACTACACTTTTGTGGATGCCACTTTACTCGATGTCCCAACAATATACTGCTCCTAACTGTACGCTATTCCACTATATTCTACGCCAGTATACCCCACTTTATCATACACTACTAGACTGTATGCACTTCCAGCGTACGCTACTCCACTCTATGCTACTAAATTCTACTAATATACAGTATACACTACTGCAGTGCACCACAATATACAGTATGCTGTTTCAGTTTTAAAAAAACAGCATTGTGCGCCACTCCAGTAAACACTTCAGTGTACGGTAGTAGACTGTACACTTCTATAATTAACCCTATTTAATTCTACGACACTCTACTGTACACTGTTCCACTACATGCCACAGCAATGTACATCTCTAGACTTTACACTAGGAAACTCAAAGCTAGTATAGTAAACACTACTTAATTATACGCTACTCCACTGTATGACAATATACTTTATGGTACCCCAGTATTCGCCAATTAACTGTACCCTATTACACTGTACCACACTGTTCAGTACACTATTCCACTCTGCACTACTGCACTGTACAACACTGAAATATACGCCACTACACTTTATAGAAATTTACTTTCCAACACTACACCACAGTCGATTTTATGTAAGCCCACTGTACATCACTCAACTGTATGACATTCCACTGAATGGCACTCCACTGTAAACCACCTCAGTGTACGCTATTCCAGTTTTACGCCACTCTCATCTATACTCTTATCACACTCCAGTGTAAGCCTCCCAACTGTATGCTATTTTAGTGTACGATATTCCAATATGTGCCCATACACTATACAACACTCCACTCTATACCACCCCACTGTACACCACTATAGTGTACGCGCATAAACTCTACAATATTTACAGAACATAACTCCACTATACTACACTACATTGTATGCTATTCTACTGTATACCACTACACTGAACGCTACTAAACTTTATGCCACTGCAATACACGGCACTCTAATGTATCAAACTTAAGTGTATGCCACTGCGCTGTATGCACTGTAAGTCACTCCACTGTATGCCATTACAGTGTATGCTACTTCAATCTACCTTATTTTACTTTATTCCAGTTCACGATACCAACCTATATTGTACCACAGTAGACCTTACAACACTATCCTCCACTATATTGTGCCACACAACACTCCACTACAGAACAGTAAACTGTACCAATATTACACATTTATTACTAACATTACAATAAACAGAAATTCACAAAAAATCCTTCTTTCCTCACTGCCTAGACCCTTGCATATTAAAGACGTTAGACCATATGAAATCACTGCATTAATAACACAACATTTGTCAAATTGCATGATTTGCCTGAACACACTACATGGTACAGTGGTGAGTTATAGTTACTGTAGTGTAGGGAGTGAGGTGAGAAGACTATGTACAGAGGTGTGCAAGTTATGTGAATTTTAAGGTGCGTACGTTGAAATGAGAGTGATAAGTATGAAGTAGATTAGTGTGAAAGCAGTGCTTAAATGGTAAATTTAAGACATAACTGTACATAAATAAAGAAGTTTAGCTATCTAGAACCTTTGTTTTTGTGTGTGAACACACATTTATATATATATATATATATATATATATATATATATATATATATATATATATATAGGTTCGGTTCAGATATATGAACATAAGGGGGGGAAGTGTAGGTGCATATATGGGTAGTAACAATTAAAGGCAAGCTCTTGTGAGCAACTGGCACCTAGACAACAGCAGCAGCAGAAATGAAGGGAATGACGAGAAGCTGAGGTATAGCAAACAGAAGTGGTTTACTTTGGAATTGCCTTGCACAGTTTTCAATTCAATTTTCAAGAAAACAAAGGAAAAGAAGAGTGACTATGACTCAAGCATTAATGGCAACCTTTTTATTTAGAAATGATGCTTCTTACCCCCAATAGATCATGACTAATTTGATTATGATTCATTTCTAGAAGCAACACAATAACTGAATACGCATGAAAACTATTTTAATCAGACTGTCTTTTGAGGGAGGGCCCTATCATATGGAAATGTGTGTGATCCGCCGGACTCAAATTGTTTAATTGTTCACTCTTTAACAAACTGTTCAAGCATTCTGAACCCAAATATCTGTCTCATGTGGAACCATATTTAACTTCTGCAATCCAATAATTTGTGGCACAATATCACACTGTTAAATCAACTGATCCACGTATCAATAAACCAAGCAAATAATAAATCACTTTAAAATGAGATCAATCATTAAAAAAGTAAAACATCCAAGCAATCAATAAAGCAGTTGAAAGCCAGATCAATCGATAAATAAGTCAACCAATCAATAAATTCATTAAAAACAGATCAATAAATGTCAGTCAAACCCCAAGCAATCAATAAATCAGTGAATAAATTAACCCACCAACCAATAAATCATGCTCTACCCACGGACATTAACTATGCAGGTACAATGCTACACAGTCTCCTTCCTTCCACAACTTTATTTCATTACTGTTTGGACACTGCTCGTTTCTGGAAATTATAGTTTCAGAATTTAATGTAATTAAAGTTTGTTCCATTCTGGACAGTTTTCGGGTACTTATTTTTTTTGCCAAGGTAGATATAAGAAGTAGGCTGTCAGAGGAAGCTATAATCCACTAGATTGCTGCTGTTCCTTAAGAAAGATTTGCATTCAATGGCAGCTTTGTTACCTTACCACATTTGTGGTCAAATTATATATGTAGCATCACCTACTGGCAAGATGCTGAGGTATAAGTAAAAATGTTAGCTAATTCAATACTGTGGACTGTTCTTGAATATTTAAAGATTTTTAGAAAAAGAAATCTAAAATAAATCTAAGGTGTACTATATCAGAGGTCTTCTGTTTCAGAAATACCTGTAAGAATGAGTGAACTCCACTTGTGAGAAGGTGCGTGACAATGAGTGGTATTGATAATTTAGAAGAAGTGATCGTGACTCATACCCTGTTTTTGCATAGTTACTAGTTGCCCGTGCCACTGCATCTTATGTATTGCAATACCTAAATACAGTTCTTAGGTCAGCTATTGGGTTCACGGCAGGACAATTCCAATGATAGGTTTCATGTCATGCCAGATTTTCCATTCCTTTCTGGCACAGAATTTGTCTCTGTCAAAGGGCATCAGTTGGGAAAAAACAAGACTTGGCAAAGCTAATAGGTCTCGCATTTGGAGCCTGTTGGATTTGTCAGTGCCTTCTGGTAATGATTTACTGTATTAGAAAGATGCAAAAGTTAAAGTAAATAGATACATACATTTTTTTTAAAAGGCTTGAGAACGCTGCCAGCCAAGTCATTTTATAGGGTGTAAATGCCTCAACAAGCATGTGTGTCTACAAAGTGACGCAAGCATCATTTTTTTTATTTACTGATCCACGATGGATTGCTAAATATGAAAACAAAATTAAACTGAAGTAGCGCAGAAACACTTTTTAAAGCAGAGGGCCAGCAGCAATTTGCTGCCAGGTCCTCCAAATATATATATATATATATATATGTGTATATGTATATATATATACATATATAGATATATATATATATAAAAAATATATAAAATATCCATCATGTTTCCTCCGTTGCAGCCTGATCACAAATAGGGTGGCCTCGGCGCTACGAGGACGGAGCACCCTCGCATTTAACATCCAACAAACTTCCCCACACAGAGAAAGAAGCGCCGTATGCCTTGTTTACAGCTGAAAGGCACTTTATTACCACATTCAAATTGCAGAAAACCGGTGTTCTTTCCTGACGCGTTTCGGCTGAAAACAGCAGCCTTAATCATAGGTACATGGTTCTCCAGTTTAAAATAACCACGTGGTAAAGCCAACCACTCATTTATCCTGTGGCCTTAAAGTCATAGCGTCACTATTAAAATGCTGCATTTGACCTGAGGAGGTGAACAGCTTCATGAGGATGCCCCCCCACTGCCCAACACCCCCGCCGATGACAGAGATATAGTTGGCAGCCTTCCCTGTATTGAGCTGCCGATTACATTCAGGCCGGCACTCTCACCGCCTTCGCCCCACGGCGTGAGGCACCGCCTACAAGCACAGCTCCTTGCTTCCCATCACCCCGAGAGAAGGGTGTCAATGAGTACATGAGGGAGAAGCAACACAGAGGGTAGAGCGGAACAAAAAAGGCAGAAATTAACATGGAGATTAGGGGAGTTCGGTGGGGGGGGGGTGAGAAACACAGAAGACAGAGCTAGCAGCACATGATGGCGACAGCACTGTGGAGGGTGGGTATTTGGGAAGCATAAGCACAAGAGGGAGAGAGCTGTAAAACACATGCACTCTCATATAGTGGTAAGCCAAAAGGAAAAAAGTAGTTTCCTAAAATTTAGCGGAGGAATGATAGATGATAGACAATCAGCAAGAAGGTAAAGAACTTATGGTCCAGGAGATGGACAAATGCAAGATGGACAAGCTGGAACAAGGAACTCCTTTGAATCAGAACCAGGCAAATGAGTGACAAAAAAGTTAATCAGTTCTAAGCAATAGGTGGGCAATAAGCCGCTGTAAGTGCCTAGTAATCTCACAATAGGCCATTTGGAACGAGACAACTTTGCTGCCTGGTATACACAAACTAAAAATGGCAGTCAGCTAGATCAACATGACCGCAAAAAGCAGAATTCAGGCCATTAAAAGGACTCACGAGATCCAGTAGTCCGAATACCAATGAGAAACTAATACAGCATGCACCTCTTCACAGGGGCAGTCATTTAAACCATACACTGGCCTTTCATGCCCCTCAATCGGTCCCAATTCAGTGTCAAGAGAAACTCCTGAAAATGTCAGCAAGAAGGACTCTGAACGTTCCATAGCAAAAGGTACTCGTGCATCTCACTCTACGAGAGCCTAAAGACGGCTGCATGGTCCAGCTATTCATCCTCATGGACATAAGTGCTGAGTGCAGGTTTCCGAAACTGTGAGCAAATCCACCATATTGAATTTGTTTTTAACTAAATACATCCTGTTTCTGAAGGTCATTTAAAATCAACCTGTGAGTGAAGACACAATATGCCTCTGAAATTCCTTAACTGTATTAAAGAGCTAAAGTAAAGAAAAAACTTTGGGGGTTAACTATGAGATTAGAACTCAGATTAAACCGGAGGTGTGACAGTGACATGCAGAACCTGCTATGGGTAACATAGCATAATGTTTGCTCTTGGCTGTGGCATAGTGGTGAGAGACAGACCTAGCATTGCATGGATGGCAGCAGCAAACATCAACCTGTCTTTTCCTACTGTTTGTACCCTCCGCATCTTCTGAGTGTACGGGCGTGAGATTTGTGATTGCCATTGCTTGTTGCATACACAGAACTGTAATCAGCACCCCCAGAAATGTGTGACTATCCTTACAGAGAGATATTCTTCGTGCTCGTAGTTGGCACCCTTTCCCTTTTCTTGGCTTCACCGTACACAACCCTCAAGGCGTTTTACTACAATGATTATTCTCATGCATCTCTGCCTCCTAGGGAGGTCTCTCCTTATCCATCTTGCATAGACAAATCATCTCAAACAGCGAAGTGGTTGCTCCTGGCGCTTTACGATATTTGCACAGGTGGCTCTAGTGCCAAGCACTACAACTCTAGCGCCTCCGGCGCTACAAAGAATAGATACGAAACTGGGCCTGTACGCCATGAATGTAGACTCAGTGCCATGGGACAGGGACGCACATAATTGTCACTTCGCCTTAGGGGCAAAAATCCTTGCACAGGCCCTAGAGTCTGCTTTTTGACTCCAGGTAGTAAACGTTTCCCGCCCGAGCCAGCTACATAGCACCGAGTGAATTCTTAAGATTTATCAGCAAGGTTGTGTGGAATATATATGACCGCTGTCACTAGACATTCAGACATTTGCTGCAGCCCTCGAGTAACTTCTGGAGCGAGCCCTAAACAGGAAATGAAACTGCAAAGAGATGTGTGTGTCTGATCGGAGCCCTGTCCTTCGCCTTGGGAGCGACTTGCATGCAGAACAGCCTGTGGATGCACAGGGAGAAATAAACACTACTGCATTCCCGCTAAACCCCCGATAAAGCCTGTTTATTTAAGCAAAGGAAGAAAGCCAGACAATAGCCTTTGTGCAAAGGCAAGCAGGTGCATTCCGAACAGTATGTCTTCTCTCTGTCAGCGTTACACCATCATTAGCCAGTGTCTGCTCAGCAGGGTGTGCCATTATGTCTCCCAGGGCTGGTGTAATTATACATTGACATAATTAACCCAGCAAGCCCATTAGGCAGGCCAGCTAAAATTCATCTATAATTATTTGTTGTGCGCATGCTAATGAGTCCATCTGCACTGCCATTGTACAACATGAACAAATTAATTTACAAGTCTGGGTTTTTAATAAGTTCAAGAAAATGCCTCCTATTGTGACAGTGCGCGTACTGTAAACACTATATAAAATGAGGAGACTGGACTTCAGCCTCATGGGAAGGGGCCGTAGCTATAGAGGCGAAGGGGGCGAGGGTGTTGGCGGTGGGGGGAGGGGGATGCTGTCCTGAAAACACATTGCTTGCAGCTGAGGACCTCACATCCAGGAGATCCCCTGGCCATCCAGAGGGCACACTCCTGACCACCTTTCTGGGAGGCAGAGCAAGCACTGCACCTCATTTTAGTCGAAGGTCTTTCAGGGGCAAGAGTGTTAAATTCTTTGCCCTAAAACTCAAAGTGCAATATGCAAATGTAGTTATCAACATGTAACATAATTAGTAACGTAGCTGCCTCCATTAGGCACATATTTCTATCACTATGGCTTAATGAATTGGGGAAAGGAATGCTTGGACGCATGGAGTCAATTAGGGACAGCCAGGGGTAGCCTATGTCTTTTGCTACACCGGCACTGACCCCTGGCACCCATGCTGTCGAGGTCATGAAAGCAGTGGTGGAACAGAATAAATAGGGCTTTAACATATTATTGCTCTTCCCCTAGCATCTCAGAAACAAAAGAAGGCTGTCAAGGAGCCAAGGCCAGACATCCAGTGACCCAGCTCAGGTCCATAATGTCACATCCGCTCCCCCAGGAATTTTGGACAATCAACATTTACAGGAAGTAGGAGCTGAGTCGCCAAAAGACTACATTTCTTTTCTTGGCAAGGCCTGCGATATACTTTGTATTTCACCTCCAACCAAAAACCTGCTGGGAGATGATACACCTAAAGCGCTCCTTCATTTGCAAACCTGAGTGCATTGTTCAAGCTGCTGAGAAAAAATAGATCGGGTTTCCTGCAGAATATTTGCTAATTTTCCTTATTTAATAATGGTGGGGATATAATTCACCTCAAAAACAAGTATTTTACCGGATTAAAGTCCTCCCAGGGCTCTGGACATTTGCTCGTCTTTCTCAGAGGGATGTCTGAGCTATTAGCTACTGGTCACAGAAGTCGACTCCCTACCTGATAGTTCCCATCTTTCTCTTTCGCATATTGACCCACAAGTGGAAACAAGGAAGGCATCCCGGTCAAAACCAATTCCATAAAAATGGGAGGAGATGCAAGCCTGTGTTGCAGAAAAAATTATGGGTCAGATATGGCCCCACCTCTTAATACATAAACATCACAACCTTTTAAATTGATTCAAAATGCCCAAAAAATCAATGGGCTGCTTTTATCACGGAGAAAATCTTTAATATCCAATAAATCCGCAGTACTTAAAGCAGAGCTTTCAGTAATCAATAAATTACAAACATTGCGGGACAGGCGCATCAGCTTGATTGGAATGGATGAAAACTGGCAGTTATCAGGAAAAAGGTGTTAACAAAGACTCAGGGCCTGACTTAGATCTTGGCGGACGGGTACCACCTGTCACAAACGTGACGGATGTCCCATCTGCTGTATAACGATCCCATTATAACCTATGGAGATCGTAATTCGGTGGATGGGATATCTATCACATTTGTGACAGAGTATTCCATCTGCCGAAATGTCAATCAGGTCCTTAGTATTGATGCCAGATGATATACCAGCATCACCAAGAATTTGATAAACAGTCTGGAGGTGATGGGAAACATTAGCAAATTTCTATGGCCAGTAAATGCTAAAGAATGGTGCTGAGCCCAGGCTATTAAACTACATTTAATGATGCAGAGGAAACTATGGTGTGCCATGTCACGTTCCAGTTCAGAAAAATGTGAAGAGAGACTATGGGTGGTCATTATAAGTTTGGCGGACAGAAAAGGCCATCTGCCAAACTCCTGTGGTCAGGTTGCTGCCAGTGCAGCCGCCTTCCCGTGGGTCCCGTTACGAGTTTCCCACTGGCCCAGCAGCAAACAGCCTACAACATTGACACCGGCTCAATCAAGCCGGCAGCAATGCTGCAGTGTGTAGGGTGCACCAGGGCCCGTTGCACTGTTAACTGTCTGCAAAGCACGGAGGGAGGGGCATGAACAGAGCGATGGGGCTGGCCATGGGTGCCCCTGCTCTGCACATGCCAAGTGCATGGGCAGTGCAGGGGCCCGTCTGGGGCCCCCTGCACCCCGTCTCTGCCAGTCTTTACATGGCTGTGGTATTGCTGTGTAAAAGCTGGCAGAGAGGGGGGCTCATAATACCAAGGGCGGCGCTGCTTGCAGAGCTGCCCTGGCGGATTAGGACCGCCAGCACAGCTA
This sequence comes from Pleurodeles waltl, assembly GCF_031143425.1. Classification (NCBI taxonomy): domain Eukaryota; kingdom Metazoa; phylum Chordata; class Amphibia; order Caudata; family Salamandridae; genus Pleurodeles; species Pleurodeles waltl. The sequence continues at coordinate 906,784,488 of NC_090450.1, forward strand.
GTCCCTCCTGTGGGGCAAAACTGTTGGTGCTTGCGGTTGGACTGTGGCGCAAACGCCATAGGTGTAATGTGCTGTCAGACCACCGCAACACCGCCAGGGGTCGTAATGAGGCCCTATGTCTTGCTTGGAGAAGGAAAGGATTGTCATGCAATCTGTAGTCAAGGAAGACATCCTTGCCAGAGACATGGTATTGTCAAATAAAGATGCATAATGAGGCAACTTGGGCTTACACCTAATGGCAAATGCCAGCCCTAACAAGTTCAATTGTGAGAGCTCCAGAAGGCGATCAAAGAGCCTAACCCATCTTAATGTGGCGTGAAGACAGAAAAAGATATCAGGTATGGAAAGGCTTTCCAACCTCCTGGTAGGACAGCATTTCTGGAATCTGGGCTGGTATTTTGAGGCAGACATCTATTCTTCTTGTTTTATGGTGAAGCTAGCAGCGTAGAGTCACCTTATCTGCACAGTGCCGTTACTCATATGCATGTTATTTTGAACACAGCCATGAAAAGTCTATGTCCCAAAGACGAGGATCCACGGCTGCAAGCAAAACTCGACGAATATATGAAGACTTTTAGTCAAATTCTTGATGTTTTACATCATTTTCTGAGCTTGATTCGCAATGCTTGGAGCCAGAGTTACATCTCTTGCTTCCCTGCACCTCAATAAAAGGCTAAACATTTATTAACAACGGTAAGTATCTCAGTCAGATGAAAGGGTATTATCTTTGTAACAGTATGATTTAAATGATGTAATACTGCCTACAATATTGCGGCAGACAGGAATACTTGTACATGCACATATTACACAGGGTAATATTCAATTATTTTTTTGAAGCGGGTGCCATCAACAGAAGCAAAATATGTAGCAGCTCATGACTTCATGACTCACGTAAGGGGATTTAATGCTCCTTATGGTGGTTGCTCAATTGTGGTACGGATGACTGGGAGACAGACTGGATCTAGTTAAAGATGCATTGGGGAATAATGTTCTGAGTTTAGAAAGACCCATTTCCATGACCGCTGTTTATCTGAAGGTGGGTCTTATTTCAGGTCTGGCTATATCAGTTTGGGATTTGCTGAATGTATATTATGATGTATATTACGATGTTTAGCTGGCATTATTGTGAAGTTTGTTAATTGCTGTCGAGAATGCATTATAAACAAAACCTTTTAGTATTGTCCTTAAATCCCAGATTAAGAGTTCTTAAAAAGCAGTCCTTCAACAGTAGGTTTTAAAAATGGAGTCTGCAGCATGGCTGAAGTGTAACTCTTGGGTGTGACAGCTGGCACTCTCCAGCTCAGGCGATGTGTTGTTGCTGTATCAGACATATATCAGTTGTTTCTTTTGGTCTTAATTTCTTTTTTCCACCTTTGTGTTGGTATCCCTAAGCCTCCCTCCATTGTTTTTCCACATTTGCTGAGATGAGCATGTTAAGAGCTAACAGTGCCTTATATTGCAATCCAGTCTGTTGCTAACTAGGATGGGGCTATTTATTTGTGTGAGCACTTTCACAATGAGCGTCATCTTGGGATGGATTGGTGCTCTTCAGGTGGGTTGGTGATCTATTTGGATGGATCATTGGAGCTGGTTATTCTTACATCCTGACAGCTCTCTCTCCTTTCCTAGAGATATCGTCCTAGTTACCCCCAAGCAACAGGCAATGGGCTTCCCTTTAACAAAACAAACACACAGCGAAACATATATTAGGAACAGTGACACAGCAGAGATGAAAGGTAGAAAATCTCTTTTCTGTGCCCTAATCAATTGCCACTATTTTCTGAACATCTTTGATCTATTACTATTCCAGCTGTGAAATCTTTTATTCCAAACAGAATCCTGGCTGCACGATCCATCTGGTCACTTAGCTAAACACAGTCTTGCAGTCTTTGAGACCAACCTGAGTGTTAACCTGTTCCAGATTGGGACTCTCTTTCCCTGGGGTCATTTCTGACAGGAGGTCTTTTTAAAGAAGCGTGTGGATGAAGCGGCATCATCAAGTTACAATCTGATGCACATGCTTGGGGGGTGGGGAGGGGTCGTCGTTTCACCCCAAAAGAGGTTCATGGCTCCATTGTTGCAGCCTGCGTAAAACTTCAAAATCACATCAGCATCAACCCATTTCATGCATGACTTCCAGTCTGACTTTTGACCATGCTGCAGCATGGAGCCGCTACCTTAGAACCAATAAACAATGCCCTCCTAACTACAGATAAAGACGATGCCTGGGTCCTGATGTTATTGGACTGCTTAGCTGTCTTGGACTACATTGACCACGCCATTCACTTTTACAACACCAGTTCAAACACATGGGCATCTCCAGGTCCCTGAAGATTCCTATCATATGCAGAGTTTCCTAGGATTCCATCTTGTTCCTCATCATCTTCAAGTCCTACAAGAAGCCTTTTGGGATGCTATGCACTGATAACATCATAAAAATCACTGGTACACTAATGACACACACCTGTATTTGAAAGTGTCCCCTGCTCTAGAAATTCAGGTGGTCATTCTGACTTCAGCTGTCTTTTCCTCAGACCGCCAAAGCCACGGGCGCCAGAAGAACGCCAGTGCTGGCAGTCTTCTGACTGCCATATTACGAGTACTGAAGGATTTCTGCCACAATTTGGGTGGAAATCCTCAAGTAGGTGTGCTGGCGGTCGGAGGCGCAGAGGCCGTTCTATCGCCGGCCCAGCACAGCCAAAAGAACTCAGTCAGCCGCATTACGACCTGTAATACAGCCTGGCGGTGTCCTGATGGTGGGATGCTGCCGGTGATGGGAGCGCCGGGTCCCCTCCCCTCAGGGAGGAGCACCTCGTCAGACGAGGTAAGTGTCCTCTGCAAGGGGAGGGGAGGTGGGGTGTGTGAATGAATGTGTGTGAGTGTGTGTATGTGTGTCATAAATTGGGGTAGTGTGGGGGAGTGTTTGTGCGAGAGTGTGTGTCTGTGTGTAAATGTGGTGGTGGCGATGCGTGTGTGGGTGAATGTGAATGCTGGGCTGGGGTGCGTGTGTGCATGCATATAGGCAGGGGTGGGGGTTATGTGTGTATGTATGTTGAGGAAAGAGGGGTGGGGAGAGAGTGTAGGCATGTCAATGGGGGTGAATGTAGGGATTGCATGTGTGAGTGGGGGTGTTGTGCGTGTATGTGTGCATGGATTTGGGGGGTGTTGACTGTGTGCGCATGAGTGTAAGGGTGTTGCGAGTGAAAGTGTCAGGATGTGCGTGTCTGTGGGTGCGTGTGTGTATGTGGGGGGTTAAGTACGAGGATCGGGGTGGGGAGTAAACACGTGCACGGTGGGGGTGGGAGGTCACTACTGGGAGCGGGGGGCTAGTGGGGGGTTCAGGGAGGTGGGGGGTGAGAATGTTGTAAGGGAAGGGGGGTCGGGGCTCTTGGGTAAATGGGAGTTGTCTACCAGCAACAGGAATGCAAATTCCTGGCCCTGGTAGCCTTTCCACCAGGGATTTTGTGGCAGTGCTACCGCCACAAAATCCCTGGCAGAAAAGGGACTCGTGACACCGCCGGCGGTATTGGGTGGACCGCCGGGTTAGAGATGCCCATCTCCGGCCCGCCGGTCTGACCGCCCTGGCAGTAGGCACGGGGAAGTAGCGGTTTGGCACAGGCCAAACTGCCACACTCGTAAGGTGGCTGTCTTTGCCGGCGGTGAGGCAGCCACCGATGACCGCCAGGGTCAGAAAGACCACCTCAGTGCCTCATCTGCTTGCACCTCACTCATTCAGACCTGGATGCTCTGCACCGACCTACCCTACCTAAGCAGAATTCCTGCTATTTGCCAAGATCAGTGAGCTACAACTGGTCCAAACCTGGCTCAACATCATCATCTGGATGGTGTCAAACCCTAACTTTCACCCAGTGCCAAGTCACTCAGACATATACACATATGGGGGGGGGGGGCTGTCACTATTACTAAAAAGTCCAGTAGCTCATGGACCGCCAGGTCAAAGGTTCCACTGGCTGAGGCTCAGCCGGTGAAACCCAGTAGCTCCACCGACCCTCTAACGGGGCAGGGAAACCATGAGTTTGGCAGGCTGGGGAACTCTTGCTTTTGGCTGAAACCAAACTTCTAAGTATTCTGTTTGAATGACCCCACTGGTCGCTCAACATTTGCTGGGGTGCAGCTGCTTTCACTTAACAAGCTTTAGGTTAAAATCTTATTATTTTGCTTTTTTAAGAATTCTGCTTGCTTTATAATTTGCTTACTATAATTTGCTTACAAAGCAGTCTTTGAAAACTCCATATAATAGTCTGCAACTGTGAAACCAGTTATTCTATAACTTTGAGAGAATGCTCAAGGCTAAAGAAGCCGGACAAAAATAAAATAAGTGTAGGAAGTGAAGAAAGGTAGGAGTTAGGAGAAAAAATTAAAGATAAATATATTCAGATTCCTACAAGAGTGAATGCTCCCAAATTATTTCTACATAAAATTAAAATGCCCCGTCGAGTAAGCATTACGGCCCCACTCTCATATTACAAGAACAAGAGCATGTCATATTTCTCTTAACACGAGACTTATTCTATTACAATGCACACTGATGCACAGGGGTGTAGTTTCAGGAAGGCAGGAGTGGGTGGGGGGATTTGGGGTGTGATATACCCAAAATAAATGCATTCTTTGTGCACCAAGAATAAAAGACAAAACAGTGACCTTTGACGTAAAACAGGAGAAAGAAAGAAACAGAGAGAGATACATTTGGTAGATTTTTTTCAAAATGTGAAACCAGCTAACCTGGAATCTATAGCGGCTTCCCTGCTTGTCCAAACTGTGTGATTCCAGGCAAATATTTTATTTCACAGTCTTCTTTATTATCACATATGATACCACATTTGAATACTTGGGTTCAAGATGTGCGCTATACAAGCACCTCTCATGTTTAATTTAACAGGCAATAATGTTGCTCTATCTATAATAAGAATATAGGTCACATTTAAGGTTTACGTAACTACTGACTTGCCTCGTAGTTCACTAAGGGCACTGGTGTTGGGAGGCGAACATGCATTCAAGTTCATGTTTCAATAACTGTGTATGCAGTGATATAATCTCATGTACTAAGGTGAAACGCTTCTGCATGTTAAAGAAATACACTTTTTTACATTTTGACGAGACAGTATTTTATTTTTACATTATGTTTTGAGTATTATTTACAAGCCAAACATTTTCTTGCCTTGGCATGTGCATGGACTCTTGGAGCCAAGTCAAACCCATGGCTTGGCGCATCCTTTTCATTTGCTGGCACACTCATCTCTATTTGCAACTTGGGCTTAGTACACAGGGCTGTCAGCCACTTGATAAAGTGGTTTTTAAAAAGGTGAGGACTGGAAACATGTATCCCTGCATATATGCACTGATTTGACAACTCTGTCATCAAGGCTTCTCAGAGTTGAGACGAAGAAGAATGTGTGCAGTGAATACAGATTTAAAGTGATCCCAGGTTGTTGTGTTGTACTTGACTCCTCACTGTAGTCAGGAGGTCCCATGAAGAACTACCAGGACCAGGTGGGACAGGCAAAGATGTAGCTTTAGGGCGGTGTTTGGGGTGTGGCAGCCCCTAAATACATTCTCTGATTGGTACTGAAGTTGAGTCTGGGGGCCTTTCTTATGTCTTGTTCCTTTTTTGGAGCAGAAATTTGAATGTATATAGTGATCGGTCTACCAAAGAATTAGGAAATCTGCCCTCCCTCCGAAGTACTCCTTGAAGTGTGCAAATTTACTACTTTCTGGAATTAACACACTTTGGCTGTAGTTGGCTTGGAATGCTGTGCCAGTCTCAGACATAGGGGGTCATTCCAACCCCGGCGGGCGGCGGGCGCCGCCCGCCGGGCGGAAACCTCCAAAAGACCGCACCGCGGTCAAATGACCGCGGGGGGTCATTACAACTTTCCCGCTGGGCCGGCGGGCGATCTCCAAAAGATCGCCCGCCGGCCCAGCGGGAAAGCCCCTGCAAAGAGGAAGCCGGCTCCGAATGGAGCCGGCGGATTTGCAGGGGTGCGACGGGTGCAGTGGCACCCGTCGCGATTTTCAGTGTCTGCAAAGCAGACACTGAAAATCTTTGTGGGGCCCTGTTAGGGGGCCTCTGCACTGCCCATGCCACTGGCATGGGCAGTGCAGGGGCCCCCAGGGGCCCCACGACACCCGTTCCCGCCAGCCTCTTCCTGGCGGTGTAAACCGCCAAGAACAGGCTGGCGGGAAGGGGGTCGGAATCCCCATGGCGGCGCTGCAAGCAGCGCCGCCATGGAGGATTCCCTGGGCCAGGGGAAAACTGTCGGGAAACCGCCGGTTCCCCTTTTCTGACCGCGGCTTTACCGCCGCGGTCAGAATGGCCCGGGAAGCACCGCCAGCCTGTTGGCGGTGCTTCCTCTGCCCTCCACCCTGGTGGTTTGAAACCGCCAGGGTCGGAATGAGGGCCATAGTGTGGGCAAACAAAAGACAAAAGGTTATGGGATGAATGCTCGTAAATAGTCCAACCAGTGCCAATCGCTTAGGGAAGCATTACAACACATTGGTTTTCACCCAATGTGCCACTCTAGACAGAGGACCACCTAGTGCAAATCAGCCCCCACCCAGATCTTCGTGGAAACAGTCCATCCCAAACCATGGTCATCTCACTCCTCCAGGATGCAGCACACTGTTTGGTTAGTCAGGCAGATTTGAAAATCACACCCCACACTGAATTTCAATACCAAAGCTCCACTGATGTATGTCAGAAAAAATATGGGCAAGTCAACGGTACTCAAAAAACAACTCTCTTAACCATGGTTTGCTCTGTGTGTGTTTATTCTATATACTGTATTACATTTCTGTAGGAAAATGTGAGCATTTTTGACTGAACTTTTTTATATCTTCCACTTCCAAGCATTTTATTAACATATCCTCATATTCCACACATCAAAACTGAAAACCTGCATAACTGGTGCATATTGCCACACTTTCAATAGCACTTGTACTTGGATATTCATGGTGTAAATTACATGTGAGAGGATGTTCACCACAATTTGCACTGTATTTCCCTGACCACTCCTTAGTCACATTTCCAGAAACACACACTGATATTCAAAAGCTATGATGGCACAGTCTTCATATAGGAAAGTCCAGTATACAGACCTATGTTGCATGCATTTACCTCATTTTCTCTTTTCTATTGCCTCAATCTTGAATTGTGGCACCATCTACTATTATGCTCATCATGTTTTTTAAGCTGCTTTAGTCTTACCTGACTAAAAGTCATAGCAGGTGGTACATTCATTGGAAAGGCCACTATATGGGTGGCATCTTTGCTTTATGGTGTTCCAAGCCATGCTGGTGGCCTGAACAAACAGTACATGATAAGTGTTCTAGATACATGGAACAAACAAGAGCATTTAATGTTCTTCTAAAAAAACAGACATAAAAGGAGTGATGATCCGGCTTTCCTTTCGGATTGCACTAGTTTCTTAAAAAAAACACACTTGGGATCTTTTTCCTATTACTGACCATTCAGTTAACAATTTAGTAATGGGACATCACCCCGAGCCTCTAAATTCCCAGAACATGATAGTGAAATCCGCCGTCAAGGAACCATACATCAGCCTGGGGTTTAAATCAAATCATCCTCGGCAACAATGACATTAATTATGCTTTTAACACATTTTACTGCTCCTTTTCTGCTTCACATCACATCTGTGTGAACAATATCAGGAAGATTTACGATTTTCCTTCGAAATTACAGACATACAGCAGGCACACTTATCAAAATACTTGCTGAGCAATCAGACCACAAAGCATCCCCAATAAAGAGTTATGTTGACATCAGCCATTCAAAACAAAAATGTTGAATCAGGACTTGAGCTGCCTCAAAACATGGAAGGAACATAAATAGGAGTCTATATGCAGCCTGGGAAAAACAGAGGCGCCAGCGAGAACAAGAAGCATCAATAAAAGCCTCATCATAATAGTATTAGTGTGAGTTTCCTCTACTGCTATCTAAGAACGGGAGGTGTCAATGAAAGCTTTTTCTTACAGCAGTGAAAAGTTTCCCTGTAACCTTCCTGTAGCATTGGATAGTAACAGGACCAGCGGTGGCTCCGCAATGGCGGAAGAGCGTCAGCTGAAAAATAAAACAATATTTAATTAATGTTTTATTTCTCAGCTGCTGGCTGAGCCACCGTGTGCAGGGAGGGGCGGGGCCGGGCCATGGGAAGGAGGAGTGGAGTGCAGTCACTCGAGTGCACTTAAAAGTGCGCAAGTCAGCTTGGCATGCGCACTTGAGTTTTTCCAACCCAACTGTGTTGCACAGCCATTTTGGAGAAACAGCACAGACTCCCATGTACTGCCTGAGCGGCAAACCAAGCACCTCAGACTAATCCTGGTGCTGCTGTCATGCTAAGCATAGCATGAGAGCAGCGCTAGGATTGCATAGGGAGCCTGTGCTGGTGTCTCAGGGACTGCTGGGACACCATTATGAGCAAGAGAGAAGCGAGAAGAGGAGTGAGGCGGCTGCAGCATCGGTGGCAGGACAGGTACGTTTTGTTTTTATTATTTCCCTAATCCCCCGTCCTGCCGCTCCCCTGCCCCAAAGAACAGGTAGTGAAAAATGCTTAACAACAGGAAGTGTCACTGTGAGCTTCCTTTGACACTGGATTACAGGAAGTGTCAATTCAAGTATCATCTCATGCTTATCAGCAGTAGACATAATTTGGAGTCTCTTCTAATGCTAGGCAAGGACAGTACCTGGAGGTGAAAGCTCCTTCTATACTAAACGTATAATTAGTTGTATGATGTAGACAGGCTGCGTTGGTAGAGAACATATTGGGTAACCTTACGGTTTCTAGTGCTTTTTGGAGTTAAGAATGGGCGGAATAACTAAAGATTACCATGACTGCCTTTAAGGTGATGGTTTGATCTCATATGAATTCAGATCACACTGGCATTCCAAAATAATAAGGAGTACCACACACTACCTCCATTTAATATATTGATGGAGGGAGAGGGCACCAAGGGAACATAAAAGAGAGATATAACCACCCAGGGAACTTTTCAAGTTCCCAAGGAGTTCACATAGATTTGAGAATTGAACTTGCACTCCTGTCATAACGGAAACAACATTTTATTGCCCTAAGGAAGAAGAATCCTAAGCCCCGAAATGTCAACTAGAATGCCTCAAAGAGCCAATGATATGAAATATTAATTAATTAATTAATTTTGGCCTCCTAAACTGTAAAATAAGTCAATATGGGAGTAGATGTTAAGGGTAGTGATACTCCAGCAATACATGAATCCTAAGGCACTGATTGTTGTGTGACTGAAGGGTAGCTGCATCCTCAATAAAGAATGATAATGTCGTTATTGAAGCATTTAACTGTCCATTCTAAATAAAACAAGCATTGGCAAATCCACTAAATGTCACCTATGGAAAAGCTATTTTATTTCGCAGTCGGGTGGGGGTGGGTAACAGGGGCGGGGTAAGTGGGAGTAAATAACAGGACAGAAGAAAAAAAAAGCGCTATGAAGCCGCCAGCATTAGCTTTTTTTTTTTTAAGCTTCTGTCACTTGCAAAGGGGAGAATAAACAGAGGCTTGGAGAAAAAACAGATGGGAGGGCGGCTGAGAGAGGTAGAAGAAACAGAGACAGGTGGGAGGGACGAGAAGAAACAGGGATGTATGGGAGAAGAAAGAAGGACAGGTAGATGGGGGAAAAGAAACAGGTGCGGGGGTGCAGGTGGGATGAAAAACAGGGACGGGTGAAGGGGAGGGGAAACAGGGACGTGTGGAAGAAGAAACAGAATGGGGTGGGTGGGAGGGGGGAGAAGAAACAGGATGGGGTGGGTGGGAGTGGGGAGAAGAAACAGGATGGGGTGGGTGGGAGGGGAGGAGAAGAAACAGGATGGGGTGGGTGGGAGGGGGGAGAAGAAACAGGATGGGGTGGGTGGGAGAAGAAACAGGATGGGGTGGGTGGGGGGGGAGAAGAAACAGGATGGGGTGAGTGGGGGGGGGGAGAAGAAACAGGATGGGGTGAGTGGGGGGGGAGAAGAAACAGGATGGGGGTGAGGGGGAGAAGGAACAGGATGAGGGTAGGTGGGGGAGAAGAAACGGGATGAGGCTGGGAGGGAGGGGGTGGGTTGGAGGGGAGAAAAAACAAGATGGGGTGGGTGGGATTTAGGGGAGAAAAACAAGATGGGGCAGGTGGGAATGGGGGGGAAAAACAAGATGGGGTGGGTGGGAGGGAAGGGAGAAAAAAAAAAGATGGGGCGGGTGGGAGGGAAGGGAGAAAAAACAAGATGGGGCGGATGGGATGGGAGAAAAAACAAGATGGGGTGGGTGGGGGGGATGGGAGAAAAAACAAGATGGGGTTGGTGGGAGGGAGGGGAGAAAAAACAAGATGGGGTGGGTGGGAGGGGAGAAGAAACAAGATTAGAAGTCACAGGATGGGTTGAGTGGGGAGGAGAAGACAGGATGGAATTGGTCAGAGTAAAGAAGAAACATGATGGCATAGGTGGGAGGGGGAAGAAGAAACAGGATGGGGTGGGTGGGAGAAGAAACAGGATGGGGTGGGTGGGAGAAGAAATAGGATGGGGTGGGTGGGAGAAGAAATAGGATGGGGTGGGTGGGAGGGTGGGAGAAGAAATAGGATGGGGTGGGTGGGAGGGTGGGAGAAGAAATAGGATGGGGTGGGTGGGAGGGTGGGAGAAGAAACAGGATGGGGTGGGTGAGAGAAGAAACATTATCGGGAGAAGAAACAGGATGGGGTGGGTGGGAGGGGGGAGAAGAAACAGGATGGTGTGGGTGGGAGGGGGGAGAAGAAACAGGATGGTGTGGGTGGGAGGGGGGAGAAGAAACAGGATGGGGTGGGTGGGAGGGGGGCAGAAGAAACAGGATGGGGTGGGTGGGAGGGGGGAGAAGAAACAGGATGGGGTGGGTGGGAGGGGGGAGAAGAAACAAGATGGGGTGGGGGAGAAGAAACAGGATGGGGTGGGTGGGAGGGGGGAGAAGAAACAGGATGGGGTGGGTGGGAGGGGGGAGAAGAAACAGGATGGGGTGGGGGAGAGTGGGAGGGGGGAGAAGAAACAGGATGGGGTGGGTGGGAGGGGGGAGAAGAAATAGGATGGGGCGGGTGGGAGGGGGAGAAGAAACAGGATGGGGCGGGTGGGATGGGGAGAAGAAACAGGATGGGGCGGGTGGGATGGGGAGAAGAAACAGGATGGGGCGGGTGGGAGGGGGAGAAGAAACAGGATGGGGCGGGTGGGAGGGGGCGAAGAAACAGGATGGGGCGGGTGGGAGGGGGCGAAGAAACAGAATGGGGTGGATGGGGTGGGTGGGAGGGGGAGAAGAAACAGGATGGGGTGGGTGGGAGGGGGAGAAGAGCGGGTGGGAGAAGAAAGAGGATGGTGTGGGTGGGAGAAGAAAGCGGATGGTGTGGGTGGGAGAAGAAACAGGATTGGGTGGGGGGGCATTTTGGGAGAAGAAACAGGATGGGTGGGTGGGAGAAGAAACAGGATGGGTTGGGTGGGAGGAGGGAGAAGAAACAGGATGGGGTGGGTGGGAGAAGAAACAGGATGGGGTGGGAGGGGGGAGAAGAAACAGGATGGGGTGGGTGGGAGGGGGGAGAAGAAACAGGATGGGGTGGGTGGGAGGGGGGAGAAGAAACAGGATGGGGAGGAGGGAGAAGAAACAGGATGGGGTGGGTGGGGGGGAGAAGAAACAGGATGGGGTGGGTGGGAGGGGGAGAAGAAACAGGATGGGGTGGGTGGGAGGGGGAGAAGAAACAGGATGGGGTGGGTGGGAGAAGAAACGGGGTGGGAGGGGGAGAAGTAACAGGATGGGGTGGGTGGGAGAGGGGAGAAGAAACAGGATGGGGTGGGTGGGAGGGGGGGAGAAGAAACAGGATGGGGTGGGTGGGAGGGGGGGGAGAAGAAACAGGATGGGGTGGGTGGGAGGGAGAAGAAATGGGAGCGAGAAGAAACAGGATGGGGTGGGTGGGGGGGAGAAGAAACAGGATGGGGTGGGTGGGGGGAGAAGAAACAGGATGGGGTGGGTGGGGGGAGAAGAAACAGGATGGGGTGGGTGGGAGGGGGGAGAAGAAACAGGATGGGGTGGGTGGGAGGGGGGAGAAGAAACAGGATGGGGTGGGTGGGAGGGGGGAGAAGAAACAGGATGGAGTGGGCGGGGGGGGAGAAGAAACAGGATGGGGTGGGCGGGAGGGGGGAGAAGAAACAGGATGGGGTGGGCGGGAGGGGGGAGAAGAAACAGGATGGGGTGGGCGGGAGGGGGGGAGAAGAAACAGGATGGGGTGGGCGGGAGAAGAAACAGGATGGGGTGGGGGGGAGAAGAAACAGGATGGGGTGGGTGGGGGGGAGAAGAAACAGGATGGGGTGGGTGGGGGGGAGAAGAAACAGGATGGGGTGGGTGGGGGGGGAGAAGAAACAGGATGGGGTGGGGGGAGAAGAAACAGGATGGGGTGGGTGGGAGGGGGGGAGAAGAAACAGGATGGGGTGGGTGGGAGGGGGGGAGAAGAAACAGGATGGGGTGGGTGGGAGGGAGAAGAAACAGGATGTTGAAGAAACAGGATGGGGTGGGTGGGAGGGAGAAGAAACAGGATGGGGTGGGTGGGGGGGAGAAGAAACAGGATGGGGTGGGTGGGAGGGGGGAGAAGAAACAGGATGGGGTGGGTGGGAGGGGGGGAGAAGAAACAGGATGGGGTGGGTGGGAGGGGGGAGAAGAAACAGGATGGGGTGGGTGGGAGGGGGGAGAAGAAACAGGATGGGGTGGGTGGGAGGGGGGGAGAAGAAACAGGATGGGGTGGGTGGGAGAGGGGGAGAAGAAACAGGATGGGGTGGGTGGGAGGGGGGAGAAGAAACAGGATGGGGTGGGTGGGAGGGGGGGAGAAGAAACAGGATGGGGTGGGTGGGAGGGGGGGGAGAAGAAACAGGATGGGGTGGGTGGGAGGGGGGGAGAAGAAACAGGATGGGGTGGGCGGGAGAAGAAACAGGATGGGGTGGGTGGGAGGCGGGAGAAGAAACTGGATGGGGTGGGTGGGAGGGGGGAGAAGAAACAGGATGGGGTGGGTGGGAGAGGGGAGAAGAAACAGGATGGGGTGGGTGGGAGGGGGGGAGAAGAAACAGGATGGGGTGGGTGGGAGGGGGGGAGAAGAAACAGGGTGGGGTGGGGGGGAGAAGAAACAGGGTGGGGTGGGTGGGAGGGGGAGAAGAAACAGGGTGGGGTGGGTGGGAGGGGGAGAAGAAACAGGGTGGGGTGGGTGGGAGGGGGAGAGAAGAAACAGGGTGGGGTGGGTGGGAGGGGGAGAGAAGAAACAGGGTGGGGTGGGTGGGGGGGGAGAAGAAACAGGGTGGGGTGGGTGGGGGGGGAGAAGAAACAGGGTGGGGTGGGTCGGGGGGAGAAGAAACAGGGTGGGAGAAGAAACAGGGTGGGGTGGGTGGGAGGGGGGGAGAAGAAACAGGGTGGGGTGGGTGGGAGGGGGGAGAAGAAACAGGGTGGGGTGGGTGGGAAGGGGGGAGAAGAAACAGGGTGGGGTGGGTGGGAGGGGGGGAGAAGAAACAGGGTGGGGTGGGTGGGAGGGGGGGGAGAAGAAACAGGGTGGGGTGGGTGGGAGGGGGGGGAGAAGAAACAGGGTGGGGTGGGTGGGAGGGGGGGGAGAAGAAACAGGGTGGGGTGGGTGGGAGGGGGGGAGAAGAAACAGGGTGGGGTGGGTGGGAGGGGAGGGGAGGGAGAAGAAACAGGGTGGGGTGGGTGGGGTGGGAGGGGGGGAGAAGAAACAGGGTGGGGTGGGTGGGAGGGGGGAGAAGAAACAGGGTGGGGTGGGTGGGAGGGGGGAGAAGAAACAGGGTGGGGTGGGTGGGAGGGGGGAGAAGAAACAGGGTGGGGTGGGTGGGAGGGGGGAGAAGAAACAGGGTGGGGTGGGTGGGAGGGGGGAGAAGAAACAGGGTGGGGTGGTTGGGAGGGGGAGAAGAAACAGGGTGGGGTGGGTGGGAGGGGGAGAAGAAACAGGGTGGGGTGGGTGGGAGGGAGGGGGAGAAGAAACAGGGTGGGGTGGGAGGGGGGAGAAGAAACAGGGTGGGGCGGGTGGGAGGGGGAGAAGAAACAGGGTGGAGAAGAAACAGGGTGGGTGGGTGGGAGGGGGAGAAGAAACAGGGTGGGGTGGGTGGTTTGGGGAGAAGAAACAGGGTGGGGTGGGTGGTTTGGGGGAGAAGAAACAGGGTGGGATGGGTGGGAGAAGAAACAGGGTGGGGTGGGTGGGAGGGGGGAGAAGAAACAGGGTGGGGTGGGCGGGAGGGGGGAGAAGAAACAGGGTGGGGTGGGCGGGAGGGGGGAGAAGAAACAGGATGGGTGGGCGGGAGGGGGGAGAAGAAACAGGATGGGGTGGGCGGGAGAAGAAACAGGATGGGGTGCGTGGGAGGGGGGGAGAAGAAACAGGATGGGATGGGCGGGAGGGGGGAGAAGAAACAGGATGGGGTGCGTGGGAGGGGGGAGAAGAAACAGGATGGGGTGGGCGGGAAGGGGGGAGAAGAAACAGGATGGGGTGGGCGGGAGGGGGGGAGAAGAAACAGGATGGGGTGGGCGGAGAAGAAACAGGATGGGGTGGGGGAGAAGAAAGAGGATGGGGTGGGCGGGAGAAGAAAGAGGATGGGGTGGGCGGGAGGGGGGAGAAGAAACAGGATGGGGTGGGCGGGAGGGGGGAGAAGAAACAGGATGGGGTGGGCGGGAGGGGGGAGAAGAAACAGGATGGGGTGGGCGGGAGGGGGGGAGAAGAAACAGGATGGGGTGGGCGGGAGGGGGGGAGAAGAAACAGGATGGGGTGGGCGGGAGGGGGGGAGAAGAAACAGGATGGGGTGGGCGGGAGGGGGGGAGAAGAAACAGGATGGGGTGGGTGGGAGGGGGGGAGAAGAAACAGGATGGGGTGGGCGGGAGGGAGGGAGAAGAAACAGGATGGGGTGGGCGGGAGGGGGGAGAAGAAACAGGATGGGGTGGGTGGGAGGGGGGAGAAGAAACAGGATGGGGTGGGTGGGAGGGGGGAGAAGAAACAGGATGGGGTGGGTGGGAGGGGGGGGAGAAGAAACAGGATGGGGTGGGTGGGAGGGGGGGAGAAGAAACAGGATGGGGTGGGTGGGAGGGGGGGAGAAGAAACAGGATGGGGTGGGTGGGAGGGGGGGAGAAGAAACAGGATGGGGTGGGTGGGAGGGGGGGAGAAGAAACAGGATGGGGTGGGTGGGAGGGGGGGAGAAGAAACAGGATGGGGTGGGTGGGAGGGGGGGAGAAGAAACAGGATGGGGTGGGTGGGAGGGGGGGAGAAGAAATAATGGGGAGATTAGGAGGGGAAGAAACAGGATGGGTTGGGTGTGATTTAGGAAGAAACAGGACGGGGTTGGGTAGGAGGGGAAGAAGAAACAGGACAGGGTTGGTTGGGAGAGGAAGAAGAAAGAGCATGGTTGGGTGGAATAGTATCCAAATCAAAGTGCAAGCATTAGATGGCCAGTTGAGGGACAATAATCAAATTAAATTAATCTGTGCTCGGTCCGTGCTCCACAGAAGAAAATGGAAGTGGCGCATGGCAAGTGCTGCCCAATTAGAAGGCAGCAAAGAAGAGTGACAATGATACCAAGCCCATTATTGAACATAATGATCTTGCAAGCGCAGGTGCATTGGTTAGCGCACATTCACACAGGCTCGACCAAAATCAGTAAAGATTATATTGTTTTTCTAAAACTTTGGCTAAAACTCTTTTTAGAATTTGTGGCATATTGGCCAATGGATACAAATTAGGTTACTATTGTTGTTAGGGAATAAGCAAATTGAAAACTCTATACATTATACAATGGAGGATCGCTATTGTGGGAGTATAACTATAGACCTGGTTAGTATAGAAATACACTGTGAAAGCGTCTTCTGACATCGGGTATGAGTGCTAGTATGAGTTGAAAGTGTCAATCTAAATATTAAAATAATTACCTTTAGTCCTGTCCTCTACGTACAATCGTTGTACTAGATTCTTCAAAAGATGTAGCTACCTAAATATTTGATTGTTTTCAACTACTGGGAAATTAAGGGAAACAGGGGCATCAAGATAAATCAGAGTTTCTGAGTACCACATAGATTTTCTTTTACCTAATCATGTGGGATTCATTTGTTTAGTTCCAAAGGGATTTACTTTTTTCTTGGCAGCACTGAGCTGTAGCAATTGGTTCTCATCCAGAACTCAATGCCACAAAAAATGTCCTTCAGGAAAGACAGGGGTTTGACACCAACAACAGATGCAAATACATATGCGTCATGGGAGTACTTAAGACAGTTCATATCACACGCTGAAAAATTGAAAAAGGGTGACTTATTCAGTGATTAAATATGACAAGGAAAAATAGGGAGCCACAAGATACTTCACATGTCAAAATACTACATGATGAGCTGCCATGTCAACCGAAACAACCTAGGTCCATTATATAAAAACAAGTGCTACCAGAATCAGTGGTTACAAGGAGATCACACACTGCCCTACATATAGAGTCAAGCCAGGCTTCACAAGGTCAAATTTAATAGCAGTGTTGAAGTGATACGAAAATGTTGATAGCACAATTTTTTAATCACTGCCTTGGGTGTCAGGCTCTATGACTGGCCAAAATTAGAGCATCCAAATGACTTTTTTTCAACTCCTAAGAATCACGCCCTCATTAAAGTGATAGGCTCATAGTCCTAACCACTCTAGAGTAGGATTAACAGGGCTACCAAACCTGTGACCAAAAGCTTTGTCAGACTAAACCCCTCCACTAAGGGCAAACCAAATAGTAGCAAATCACTATGACATCCTGAAACACTTGTTGGCCTTGGGCATCCAATATTGTAGATGCTTCGGTCTACTAAGCATCTAGCTCCCACCATTTAAGAAAGCAGCCATATTTCAGCAGGTAGACATCCTGGGGAAATGATAAAAGAGAGGGATGCTAGAGTGAAGGTGTCGGGAGGTAGGAGCAGGTATACCAAAGACACTATAGTGAAAGCCTGGATATCCACTTGGGTGATTAGCGCACCATACAAATTAACAAACATGTCAGGATGTGCATTGTCAATAATCCAAGGGAAGGTAAGAGCAGCCACTGGACTTTTAAAGAAGGGTGGCGGCCAAAGTTTGTCAGCTACAATGAAGACGATCATGGAACTGTCTGACCATAACTGTAGCTGGTAATCGAGGTATAAGATTTTTGCCAGCAAGGAGAGCAAAACCTCAAAACCAGGGTTGGGCTGGGTTGCTGACAAAGCAGCATAAAGGCTAGACAATCCATATTTACAATGGTCCCTTGCAATTAGGAGCTGCAGAAGTGATCTGCCTATCAGGGCAAGGTGGTTGGTGGTTAACCGATGACTTCCACCATAAGAAAGACAGTGGAGATGGAAGAGCACTTGGTCTCAGTGTGCTCCAAGGAATCACAAAAGAGCACTGGGATCTTCCTGTTGGTAAGCAGATCACAGCAGTCCAAGGCCACTCCCCATTCACTACCAGTAAACATTACTGTTGAAACTGCTGTCCATGATACAGAGTTAGATGAAATGAGGTCCAAGTCAGTGATACTGGACATGGGCGTTGCTAGCTTTATTGGTTTTCATCCAGGAGCTAAGTAGGGCTCCGGAGAGAGAGGCCTCGGACAGAAGCACCCATATGAGGACAAAGTAGTTGTGGTAAGAGTGATTATCGAAAAGAAAGAGGCTAAGTCGCAATGCAAAATCACATGGGGTATGGGAAGTGACAGCAAAACGCTACCTAAAAGGATTGTACACCTGGCCAGTCCATAGGAATGCTCTGGAAGGTGGGTGCTGGGGCAAAGCAACCCGGCAGTAGAGAGTCAGCTTGTGTTAGATGTGTAGACACAAACCTGAGTTAGTAGGCACTCTCTGGCAGTATGTGATTGCAAAAAGTGTGAAAGATTAGCTTAGCTCAAGAAGGCTTCAGAGTGTGGGAAAGGCTGGCAGGCCTGGTAGGTCATAGCATATGCTGCAGAAATACACCCACGGCATGAAAAGTAAACAGTCACCTGTGGACTGCAGCACTAATTGTGTCATCCACTAGTGTGGCAACATGAATCATGGCTTCAGGCTTATCACTGTAGCCTGAATGCAGTGTGATCTGTTAATTAACTATTTTTCAGGCAAAAGCTTCCCTTTTAAATATTAGTAAGTCACCACTATATAAGCCTTGTAGCCCACAAGGTAGGATGTTTTATATTAATAAGTGGGGCTTGAAGAAAATTAATATTAGACAGTGCTTAATTTGAAATAGTTGTTGGGGTGGGAGTCATCACACTCATTTTAGGGGACCTGCATTGATTTTGCCTCTTCAGACATTTCTCAAGAGAAATTCAGGGAAAAAGACACAAAGGGTAAAGAAGGAGGAAGAGAAAGATAGAAAATTGTTACAAAAGGAGAAAGTAGGAACCTGCACGAGTGAGATAAAGGGGCAGGCAGTGTCTAGCAGTGTATTAAAGTAGCCTGGGCAGGATTCAAGACTATGCAGCCTTGGTATTCTGCATGCCAATATTTAACAGTGGCGGCCACGTCTTTCTGAGCAGTGTTTTGGACACCAGCTCTCTTTCTAATACAAATTAAGCACTGATATTAAATAAAGGAAGACACTAGGATTATCATAGTACAATCATCACACAGACACACACACACATACACACACCCCTAGTACTCTTTGGAGCCCATGTTTAGTTTTGATGTAGCCAAGGACGTTTCCCATCTTGATAATGCCCTGGCACATATAGTTTTGGGCCTGTTTGCAGTAAAGCAAACAAGAACAGCTTCAAAAGTGAGGAGAGTTATCGATGTGTACTTCTACCCTACTGACTAGGTGAGTCAGGAGTCACGCCCACATACTAGCTGGTGCCAGTCATAAATGTGGCACCCGGCGCCTTCTTGAGAACCCGTTCTGAACCTGCAGAAGATCAGAAGAGAATTGGACCTGCTGTCTGTGTTCTGAAAGGAGCCCCAAAGGACTGGACTTGCTCACTCTTGTACATAGGACAAAAAAGTGGACCCCAAAGGTCATTTGGTTGACTTCCTGGGTGGCTACTGGGAGACAACCTGCAAGAAGCCTTTTTGCTGGAAGTACCCAGCAGACGAGTGGTAATTAGATCTGGACTAGACCCTGCTGTTGGCCTCTGCCTAACGCAATGTGAGTCTCTAGATCGTGGAGGGGGGGGGCTTTAGAAGTGTACTCCTGTGGTTGATTGGGACTCAAAAGAGTAAGAAGTCAGAAGGTAAAATCTTTGATGTAGATGAAACTAGTTGGAGTACTTGACCCAAGCTCCATTACAGACAGCCAGAAATTGAGCCTAGGTCCCAGTCTTACCATGACCATAGACTATCATTGGTGCCTAGCACTTCCTGGCACTAATGATGCTTACATTTTTCAAAATTCATCTCTCTGGTTTCCGTTATTGGATTTTTGACATTTTGGTGTACTTTTGTCTGTTAAATTTTACTCTATTTTCTATTTGGCTTGGGTTTTTTGTTGTTTGGCATTCTTACTTTCTTACTGTTTCAGTACTGATTAAATCCTTACTACACTACCCTAAATTAAGCCTGTCTGCTCTGTGCCATAGCTACCAGGGGTTGACTTCAGGTTAATTTAATGACTTGGAAGGTTTCCCCTGAATAATGTGATTATTCCTTGAAGTGGGTAGTCACCGACCCACAAAAATCTTTGGCCGAAATCTTAGGATAAAAGTGAGCTTTGCCAATGCTGCATAGTTATCTGTATCTGTTAGCATTTTAATTTGTAATTTACTTATGGCAGTGAATTAACCATGAGTGTTTTGTTTAAAGCGGGTTGACACATGATTGGCACATGTTAGACTGTAGTTCAATAAGTCTAACTAACAGCATCTTCCAAGGTTAGGAGTATGGCACTGAAGCAATTGCCAAAACGAACATCAACACAAATTGTTGGCAAATGAAGCCTCTGTTAGAGAGAAAAGTCCATGTCAAGTATTTGCTGAGTACTCTGCATTTCTTCTCACTTCAGGCTGCTGCTATGTCTCCTGACCCAACCCAAACATTTCAGAAGGCACTGATGAGCAGAAAGATGAGCATCTTTCTGAAAGTTCACAGCTGCCATGCAGATTTAGCGGTACACTAGTTTGGTTTAGTTTAAGGTATTTGTAAAGCGCATGGCTACCCAGAGGCCTCCCAGCGCTAATTCGGACCACCACAGACCAGGGAAGGGTTAGAATCTAAATAGCAAAGTTTTCAATGATCTGCGGAAGGAGAGTTTGTGACTGGTCAGACGGAGGACAGCGGGGAGGGAGTTCCATAGTTCAGCTCCCAGATAAGCCATGGACCTCCCGCCCCACTTTGCTCTTTTTACTGAAGGAAGCCTGGCTAAAGCAGCCGTTGAAGATCTGAGAGCCCTGAGAGGAGTGTAAAAGGCAACAACTGATATTGAAAGGGAGGGCCCTCTGTGGTGTAATGCCCTATGTACAACACACAGGGCTTTAAACTTACTCGTTGTTCAACCGGGAGCCAGTGGAGAGAGGAAATGACCCCCTTAGTAGATTGATGTCTGGGAATATTCAAAAGGAGCCGAGCCGGGGCATTCTGAACCACCTGGAGTCTTCTAATCACATACTTAGGCGAGCTAAGGTACAAAGCATTTCCATAGTCTAGCCGTGAGAGAATTAGAGCCTGGACTATGAGTTTTTGTGCTATGAATGCTAGAATTTTAAAGCATTTCCTTAACAGTCTAAGAAGACTACAGCAGGTCGTTGCTATCTTTTTCGCTTGATGGTTCTTGGTGAGCTGAGGGCCCATCCAGACTCCTATGCTCTTTATGTCATCTTTGGGAGGCGGCAGAGTCTTCAGAGAGTCCGGGATGGGAAGTTGTGGCCCATGGGGGGCAGTAATTCCCCAGTACCATCACCTCTGTTTTGTCTTCATTTAATACACACTTAGATTAAGACATCCATTTGGTTACTGCCTGAAGGCAGGGGGTCAAAAGGGAGTGATCAGTATTAGATCTGGTGGAAAAGGAGACGACCAACTGAGTATTGTCCGCATACAACACCAGAGAAAGACCATACGGTTTTATGATCTCTGCTAATGCATAAATATAGAGATTAAACAATATGGGGCCTAGGGAGGAGCCCTGGCCACGCCACAGTTGAGTGCGACGCAGTTGGAGAGGAATGAAAGGTCTAAGACCTGAAAGGTCCTACCCTCCAAAAAAGGAGGACAGCCATTTTAAGGCATTGCCAGTTATCCCAGCCTTTGCCATTCTCTGGATCAGAATGCCAAGATCAACCATGTCAAACCCTGCACTGAGATCGAGTAGGATGATAGCTGTGGCACCTCCCTGATCAAGGTATCTTCTAACCTCTTCCAAGACCTAAGCAGTGCAGTTTTAGTGTTGCGTAGAGGCCTGATGCCCATTTGCGTAGGGTGGAGGATATTGTGGTCCTCAAGAAAACCTAAGAGTTGGATGTTGACATGTTTTTCGATTATTTTGGACACGGCAGGCAGCAGGGAGATTGGCCTATCGTTGTTAAGAAGGGCTGCGTCAAGGTGAGGCTTTTTCAGCACAGGCCTCATTATGGCGTGCTTCCAGTGGTTCGGGACGAGACTCATTGTGAGAGAGGAGTTTAGAAGGTTTGTGAGTGAGGACCAGCACAATAACTGATGACCCCAATGCCAAAATATGAGGCAGGGCTGGGTCGAGAGGGGAACCTGACTTTAAGGAGAGAAGTAGATTAGTGACCAGGTCTACAGTAAGAGGGAGGAAGCCTGAGATGTTATGATGCTGCAGCGCATGCTGGCCCACAGGGTCGAGTGACTAGTAGGTCTTTTCCGGGAAGGCTGAGTAGAGGTCTAAGATTTTCCTTTGGAAAAAATGTGCTCTGTTGTTACTGTGGTCTTGTGATGCATCCATAAGATCAGTGTGTGTGCCTGGTTGGACAATCTCTTTAAGAAACTGAAAGACCTCCATCGGAGAGTTTGAAGACTGCTCAATTCTGGAGGCTTAGTAGAGTGCCTGCGCAGCTTTGATTTCTGAGTAGTAGTGTCTAATCGCTTTTAGTGAGCTGTCATAGGACTTTCTCCAGCGCCTTTCAAGATGCTTGCATACTAACTATTACACTTCAGGGAAAACCACATCACAGCTCCTAAATGTAGGAGTGGAGTGCTGGCTTCCGAGATGTCTTTGCAACTCATATTCTGTAACAAAGAAGCGGAGGCAGAGAAAAATCCTTCCAGAGTTATTAAAATAATTCCTCCCTAATTTGCACGTCCTCCGTGAACAGTTCTTTGTGATGCGATAAGGTTTGCTAACACTGGATTTTACCCTCTTTTAAATTTTGGCTGAGCAATCTGATGAATTTTGAAGGGGGAGAAGGCCTAATGAATTCTGGTGTAGCGAAAGCACCAAAATCGGCTCATTAAACCTTATTTTAAGAAAGCAAGCTCATAACTGGTGCTACTTATGGCACCCAGCAAACTCCGAACAGCGCTGGATCTCTTGGAGTCTAAGTAATTAGAAGTCGTAAATTTTAAGAAAACTGATCATACGGTTGAGGAAGTTTTTGAGTTGCTCACAGTCACCACCGAATACAGTTTTGTTGTTTTCAGACTGTACAGATGTGTTAAAGCGTAGGACTGCTGAAGGTGGGTCTCAATGCTGGAAGCAATTAGTTTGCAGGGTTGGCTTCTAATGCAGCATTCAACGCAAGAAAAAAAAATCTTTTAGTTAGTTCTCATCCACTGTCACACAATAAGAAACAAAGCCCACTGCTTTAGAAAATACATAGGCTTCATTTAAGAAACAAGCATTGGCTAAGCCAATAGGTCACGCCTATGCAAGTGTGTTTTAGCCTTGTTGTGCACCAGTGTAGCTGATGTTCTGTATGGCTAAAATTTAGTGGAATGGGATGGGGTGGGGTAGATTGAAGGGGGTAGACTGAGGTACAGTAGAATAGGGAAGATTAGGGGTAGAGTGGAATGGGGTAGGGTAGGTTGGCATAGAGCAGAGTGGGGCAGAATAGAGAAGGCTGGACTGGGGTAGATTGGAGTGCAGTAGATTTCGGAGGGAGACAGATTAGCATGGTGGAGTGGAGTGGAGTAGATTGGAGTGGAGTAGATTAAATTGGAGGTAATTCGAGTGGGTTAGATGGGAGTAGAGTAGACTAGAGTGGGATATATTGGGGTAGAGTGGAGTGGGGTATATTGGGGAAGAGTGGAGCACCATGGATTTGGGTAGATAGATTGGAGTGGGGTAGATTGACTGAGTGGAGTGGGGTGGAATGGACTGGAGAGGGGTAGATTAACGAAGGATAGATTGGACAGGAGTAGGGTAGACTCGAGTGAGACAGATAGGAATAGAGTAGATTGAGGTAGATTAGAGTGGGTAGGAATGGATTGGAGTGGAGTAGGTTGGAGTGGAGTTGAAGAGAGTGGTGTGGAGTAGATTGGCATGGGGTGGGGTAGGCTGGAGTGGGTAGATTGTAGTGGGATAGGTTTGGTTAGGGTGGGGTAGATTGGAGCGGGGTGAGGTAAACTGGAGTAGATTGGGGAAGATTGGAGTAGGCAGATTAGATGTGGTAGATGAGTAGGACAGTTAGTGGTGGAGTGGGGGAGGGTAGATTGGAATGGGGTTGATCTGGCTGAAGTGGGTTAGATTGAAATGGAATAGATTTGAGTGGCATGTGGTAGTATGGAGTGAAGTGGAGTGGGGTAGACTGGGTAGAGTAGAAGGGAGTGGGGTAGAGTGGAGTGGGGTAGAATGGAGTGGGGTAGATTATGTGGATTGGGGTAGAGAGGAATGAAGTAGAGAAGAGTGGGGTAGATTGGAGTTGGTTAGATTGCAGGGGTGTCGAGACTGGAGTGAAGTGAGAGACTGGGGAAGAGTGTAGTATAGTAGGGTAGATTAGGGTGGAGTGTGGTAGACTGTGTGGATTAGAGTAGGGTAGACTGGAATGGAGTGTGCTAGATTGGAGGGGGTAGATTGAAGAGGGATGTTTGAAGAGGGCTGATTGGAGTGGGGTAGACTGGAGTGGAGTAGAATAGGGTGGGGTACAGAGGGGTACATTGGAGTAGGGTAGATCAGGGTAGAATGGAGTGAGATATACTCAGGTAGACTGCAGCTCAGTGGGGAAGATTGTACAAGAGTTGAGTGCAGTGGATTGAGGTAAATTGGAGTGGAGTAGATTGGAGTGGGGTAGACTGGAGTGAAAAGGAGTAGATTGGAGTAAAGTGGAGCAGACTTGTTTGGAGAGGAGTAGATTTTAGTGGAGTGGGGTAGTATACTGAAGTGGTGTAGATTAGAGCCTAGTGGTGTGGAATAGAATGAGGTACAGTTGGGTGGGTTAGACTGCAGTGGGGTGGGGTGAAGTGAAGTGGGGTACATTGAAGTGGAGATGATAGGGGTGGATTGTGATGGGGTAGATTAGACTGGAGTGGGGTGGTTTGGGGTGGAGTGCGTTGGATTGGAGTGGGTTAGACTGAAGTGGAGTGTGGTAGATTTGAGTGAAGCATGGTCGATCGGAGTGGGAGAGAGTGGAGTGGGGTAGAATAGAGTGGAGAGGAGCTGGATATAATGCAGTGGAGTAGGTTATATTGGAATGGAGTGAGGCAAATTGGATTAGGTACATCAGAGTGGAGTCTTTTGGAGTGGAGTAGATTGGAGTGGATTCAGGTAGACTGGATTGGAGTAGGTTTGAACGGGGTACACTGGAGTAGGGTAGATGGGAGTGGACTGCAGTGGACTGGGGTAGACTGGGATAGATAGAAGCAGAGTGGGTAGATTTGAGTGGAGTGCAGTCGATTGGGGTGGACAGGTGTTAATTGGAGTGGGGTTGGGTTGATTGTGTTAGACTGAGTCTGGGTAGATTGATCTGGAGTGCAGTGGGGTAGATTGTAGTGGGGTAGATTGGGGTAAAGTAGAGTGGGGTAGAGTAGAGTGGGGATGCCTGGAGAGAGGCAGACTAGTGGAGTGGGAAAGATTGGATCATAGTGTAGTGGGGTAGATTGAGTTGGAGTGGGATAGACTGGGTTACAACAGGGTAGATTGGTTAGAGTGGGGGTACATTGGGTTAATGTGGAATAGAGTGGAGTGGTGTGGGGCAGACTGGGTTGGGTAAATTGAGGTTGAGTAGATTTGAGTGGGCTATACTGGAGTGGAGTGGGGTTGGGTGGAGTGGAGTGGGGTATATTGGAGTGGAGTAGATTGTGGTAGACTGTAGCAACTTGGAGTGGGGTGGCATAGAATGGAATGGAGTGAGGCAGATTGGAGTGGGGTAGAGTGGAGCTGAGTAAGTACTGTGGAGTAGAGGGGTGTAGGTAGGAGTGGTGTGTTATGTAAGAGTAAGTGGCGTGGAGCAGAGTGGCGTGGTATGTCACTGAGTTTCTTAGAGTGGAGGGGCATAGAGTGGAGTGGCATGTCGTAGAGTGGAGTAGAGTGTCGTAGAATGGAGTTGCATGGTATACAGTGGAAGGGCATGGAGTGGAGAGACGTAGTGTGGAGTATTCATGGTGTGGTAGTGCACTGCCATTACAGAAACACATTTCAATTGAAATTGCCATTACATTAGCACCGAAATACGATTTTACTGCACATAAACGGTAATGTGTGCAAATATCTTCACCTCGAGTCTTGATGTGTTTTGATGGTATTCAGATATTTGTTTCCACCACACTTCAGAATTATAAAAAAAAGATGTGCTTCATCTGTACTAATTCTGATATATTCTGAAACCTCAGCATAGTTCATTTTTTTTGCTGTGAGCTAGAAATTCATTTTGAAGTCAGAGAAAGAAACATAAATACCAAGCTCCCTAGAAGAGAGAGCCTGACAGTTGACCTCTGCCTTTGAATGCAAAGCAAATGTGATAAGATAAGAACAAGATTTAAAGGCATATTTACAGAAAGCGAGTTTGTAGAAGAATACAGGTTTGGGCAACGGGAGGAAGAAACTCGAGCTAGACAGCCTAAAGCAAATAAAGCCACCAAATACAAAGCCAGAAAATAAGAGTTACAAACCACAAGGCCAATGGAAAGCAACGGGCAGAATGTATTCCAAGTTCAGTTTTTTCAATGGTCCCAAGATGTCTTAAGCAAGCCGGACAGCCGTACTGTCTGGTAGGCTACGACCTAAAAAAAACTATATACACATTCAGCAGATATCAGAGAACATGTCAATCGCCAACCATCATTTTTGCCTTGCACTTAAACAAATGCAACATTTCTTAATACAATGCTCAGCAAGTCATCTTCTCCAATCAAAGCAAATTAGTTAAACTCATTTAGCTAAAAGGTGCAATGAAAGTGGAGTTAACGCTTGTCTTCTGCCACCATCATATGTGTGTTAAACTTTGCCCTGGAGATCACAGTGGGATTTATTCTTTGTTTTCGTAGTGGGATTTATTCTGTGTTTTGGGGAACTGGATTTGTCTTTTACATTCTCTTTCATTCTTTCATTCTTTTTTCTTTCTTTCCTGCTTTATTTCTTTCTCTCATTCTTTCTTTACTTTCTTCATTCATTCCAACATTCCTTCTTTCATGAATCCCTTCTTTCTTCCTTTATTCTTTCTTTGTTTCTTTTTGTTTTCAGTCTTTTTTTCCTTTGTTGTTTTTCCTACTATATTATTCTTTCTTTCTTCCCTTTCAGTCCGTTTTTATTTCTTTCATTTTCTCTATACTTACTTTTTCCTTCCTTCTTTTTGCTTTGAGCCTTCTTTTCCTTATCTTTGTGTTCTTTTTTGCTCTTTCTTTCCTTATTTTTCTGTCTTTCTTTTTCATCTTTCTTTTTTCCTTCCTTCTTTTGTCCTTTTTTCTTTCATTTTTTCCTTCCTTTTTCTTTCTTCCTTATGGATTTCCTTATTTCTTGTCTTCTTTCTTGCTTGCCTTCAGATCACATGAACTCAGAATATAAGATAATCAGTGTGCCCTATCTTTGCAATCCTGTCTTTCTTTCTTGCCTTCTTTTCTTTTTTGCCTTGTTCTCAAATGCAAGAGGCGAGCAGCCAATGCCAGACCAACTGGCTTGTTTGGACTGTATTAGCCAAGGCCTTTTGATTTTACTAACATTATGTGTATAACATCCTTACTTCTAGGGGTTTTCAGCCAGACTTCATCTATTAATCATTCACATTTTTCTTCCACCCACTCCAGCGTCTATTGAGGGGCAATGTGTCTGCCCATTTCAGCCATTGGCTGACTTCACGATAACTTATGGCATGCTGCCCTTTCACAAGAAACACATCCACTAACAAAGTAGTTCCCTTCAGTGCCAGGGAGTACAAATGGTAATGACTCCTTTTTTGCCTTTAGCCAATGTGTTTTGTTCGATAGATGAGGGCCCAACAGCTTCTTGAATGATAAAGTTGTACGAAAACCCTGACAAAACAATAACTTTCAGAAGGCTGGCAGCCAATGCCAGACCTATTAGCTTTTTCAAAGCTTGTTAATAATGTGAATGAAGAAATTAATTTTCCACCACAAAAAAAGTGCTCTAGATTTTTGGTTTGATATTTGAGAGCAGTTTGTAACCGTCTTCATCCAAGAATATTATCAATGTTTCCGTAACAGTATGATCAGAGCATTGAATGTAAACATTGTGTAGGCTGGACTGAGGTTTCTGTGTAGTCATTTGTGAGACAGATTCAATTCTAAATCCAAACAAATGTGCCTAAAAGTATAAGCTGTCTTACTACTAATAAATAGTATTGGCTGTAAATTGTTATGCATGAGTTACCATACAATACCACATTCCATTAAAAGGAGTATAGCAACATAACTTCATTTTTTTTAATTAATTGAGGTAAGTGCTTTATGCAATGCGCAGACTGTAATGATTGAATATTTTAATCAAAGAAATAAAAGCTAGGGGTGGCGACTGTCTAGACACACACAAACAATATTCTGTATTTTGTTAAAACCAGTTGATATGCACCATTTCAACTAAATATGTAACGAGTTAACATTAAGGATGGAGCATTTACTGAACTTATTGTTTCTTACTACCAGGAAATAGGGTATGGCCCAGTAACCCCTGGGAAGGAGGGAACAAGAATACAGTAAGAAAAGTACACAAAAAATAGGTCATCAGGGGACAAAATCCAAAAACTTTTATAACAGATAGGACTGAAATAAAACAGGCCCCAGCGGACTCAACTGCTGCCTTGAAATATTCAAGGAACTTTCATTTGGCGTTGGAAATAGCCCCTCTGTTATAAACTCATTCACCAGAGCAATAGTCATTAATTTTTGTAAGAAGTGTAAGCAACAAATGAAACATATGAACATCGTTCATCTTGTGACAATAAAGCCAATAAAAATAATATTAATCACAATAATTTTATGGAGAAATTGTGATCTTATACTTAATACATCATCATTTCTTGTACAGACGGTCCACCCCATGTTCAGACAACAGACAAAAAATCTACATTTATAAGCCCTTTTGTGCTATTTCCTGGGTTGTACTGTTTAACAGTATGCCATGTCTGAATGAACAGAAAGTAATTAGCTTGTTATTGGCACTTATTATGATCTCTTAAATACCCGGGGAGAAATAAATGATACAAACGTTTTCCAAACAAGAAGAAGCAGCTCACCTTTGTTAGGCATTTATTGGCACTGGCTACACAAACCTTTATCTATTTAAGACCTCATGTCATCAATTCTGCAAGAAAGTACAGTAAGAAGTACACATAACAAACACTGGCAAAGCCATTAGGTCTTGCCTATGCAAGATCTACTGGCTTTGCCAATGTTTTAAGCCACACTGCAAATGGCTGAAAGTTAAGATAAGAAGATTTATTACACAGCCAGTGTTGACAGTGTTGGAGCAGATATGCTAATATGAGAAATTTCTAATGATTTGCCTATACAAACTAATGAGAAATATTGATAAAAGAAACTAATAATTGAACATAACGTGTATGAGTAAAATGTGCCCACAGGGAATGGTCACCATGTGTGTTAACAATGCTAAAATAATGAAAAATATTAAAAATGATGTATTAATATGTCAGATTTGATTGTATAATCTATGTTTTATGATGCTTCATATTCTTAACTTAGCCGAGCTAGAGGCCTGGTCGGCGCTGGGCTTGCTTGCTTAAATGTGGAGACGCGATGAGCTGCCGAGGACTGGAACTGGAGAAAGGGATCTTGAACTCCACAGAGTTCAGACAGGCTGTGCTAGAAAATATCTGCAAATGTACCAGAGGACAGGAGATGATGAAAACAAATTGGTACAATTATGTGTAGAGTAGGCTAAATGTACTTTCCCAGGACTTGAACAGTAGAGGCACTGACTAAAAGACTGTGGGCAACAATTTCGTTACCTGAAGAGCCGGATGATGTTCTCATCGACAGAAGGACCAATCATATTAATGGAACTTGATGCTTGAACCAACGTAAACAAGTGGTAAACAAAAACTATAGGTTAGAATCATAACCCCTGATGAGGTTGACCAATTAGCAATTTGTGGGACAGACTGAGAGACCCTAATAAAAAGTCATGACTAGAAAAGAGGGGGGAGACCGGAGAGGTGAAAGTTGATGACGTCGGGAGAAGCTGTCTGAAGTGCTGATAATTGGGCTTACTCTCTGTGAGCCTGATACTTGCTGATGACTGATTACCTGGAGACGAAGACTGCTCGCTGCTGATCTATCCTGGATAGGTAGCTATAACAATGTGACTGACGTGTGCTTTTTCTTCTAGGTACCAACTGCGCTGTTTTAAAATGTTTTCTCTCTTTAGATAGATTTTTCCAAATTAATGATTTTTGCCTAAATTGTTTTCGCATGCAGACCCACATGCTGATGCTAATGTGAGTTAGGTAGGCTGACAAGGGTGACTTAACGGTGACAGTTGACTGACTGACTTGCATTGCTGAATTATTCAAAATGTTAAAGAATTTGCTGACTTTTGTGGATGCTCGTTTTGCTTATCAATAATTCATGGTGAATAGTTGTTTATGATGCTAATAAAGTTTGATAACAATAAAGCTGAATAAAGGTTTTTCATTAGAATTGTAACTAATAGGGAATAAAACGATTACCCCTTTTGAGAGTAATGGTATTTTCTTATTAGATAGGGCTTTTCTTGATGTTTCATTGTTGATTGCTATGTTTATAGATAATCCATTGGTTACCGCTTGACTAGGATACTTCATGGGATCCAAAAGGTTCATCGACCTATACGCGTCCCCTTGTAAGTTTACTAAGGACCAGGCACGCTAGCAACAGCGTTGTTCTTTTTTTTTTTTATTTGCAGCTATTTTGCACTGAAGCCAGCGCTGCTGTATAATCTACACCTTAATGTCCATGTAGAGCTATTGTCTGGGGGCTGCAAGCTCACACCAGACCTTTGCATGCAACACCCTGTTCAAAATGGGCAAGCATTATGTACAAGTTAATTGACATGAAAGAAAACAAGTACCTAGTGTGTCCTGCACAATTAACTTCAATTTTAAAGACATTCTGCAACAAGCATGTAAAATATGAAAAAGCCTCTTCAAAAATTCCAAAAATGTATTTTATTCACTTACAGAACTGTTTCATCTTAGTAATAGTAGTACATCATTTATTTTCTCATTTATTCCCTTATTTTTTTAAGGAATAGTTGTCAAACATGTATTTTGAAATGTCCATGTTTCCACTCCTGACAATGTCGATAGTGAACTAATAAGCAAGTCAGTCTGTGAACCCTTTGGATGGCCGGGTTTCTGTTCTACATGGATGTTTTAATTAAATTAAATGTTGGCGAGGTTTTTGTACAACGCACATCCTGAAGGTATGTATTTCAAGATCGTATTATAGATAATAATGAACAAGCATTGGTAAAGTCAAAAGGTTTTGCCTATGCAAAATCTATTGTCTTTATTAATGTTTTTTGTACATGTTGCAGATGACTATAACAGATGACTATAACAAAAATGTGAGATGCCGTCTTGGGGAACCGGGTTTGAGTCTTGGCGTCGGCTCAACATCCTGTGATCCTGGCCAAATCATGTAATCTCTTATAAAGTGCTGAAATACTTTAAAGAACTTTTAAGTGCTTTTTGTAAAAGCTGCCCGTACTGTGAAAAAAGGTGATCTGTAAACTTTTAAGGTGTGTCCGTTTTCCAGGTGAGGAGAAGAGGAAGCCTCTGAGGGAGGAAGCCCATGAGGGGAGAGAGGAAAGGTCAGGAAGCGTGGTGCCAGGAGAGGAGGAGGCAGCGTTCGCACTATGTGACAGGGAGCACTGGAATGGTAGACAGTCATTAGGAAGCGAGGAGATTTCGGCCATAGCTGGTTTTGAGTTGGGTGGAGTAGTAAAATATAGCAATTAACTGTGTCCACGAGGTATCATAGGCCTTTTGGCCCCTGGGCCACTGCATCTGCTGCACCATTCCAATCATGGCTCTAGTGCCTGCAAAGCAAATGCACTTGTGACTGCTTGTTTAGTAGTAAAATATAGCAATAATCGGAGTACAGTGGGTTTCCTAGAGCTTTGGCCCCTGTGCCACTGCATCTGCTGCACCATTCAAATCATGGGCTTAGGGCCTGCAAGGTAACTGTGCTTGTGACTGCTTGTTTAGTATTAAAGTATAGCAATAATCGGTATTCAGTGGGTTTCCTAGACCTTTTGTCCCCTGTGCCACTACAACTACTGCACCATTCAAATCATGGCCCTAGGGCCTGCAAGCTAACTGCACTTGTGACTGCTTGTTTAGTAGTAAGATATAGCAATAGTAGGTGTTTGGTGGGTGTCCTAGGGCTTTTGGCTCCTGTGCCGTTGCACCTGCTGCACCATTCAAATCATCCAAGTAGTGCCTGAAAGGTAACTACACTTGGGACTGTTTGCAATAATCTTTGTTCAGTGGGTTCCCATAATCATGACCCTCGTGCCTGCAAGGACAAATGAGGAAATCGGTTATATCCATTAATATATGTATTCGTACACAATTATTGCATAGCTGACCATAAACAAAAAAGCTTTAAAAAAAGTACCTTTAAACTATTCAACTCTCCAAAACGAGTTGCCACAAATGTCATAAATTAAGCATAGGCTTTACACATCAAACTGGAAACCAAGCATTGTTGAATTGTGTTACAATGCGCTGGCCCTTTTCTGTGAAAAGATCTTATCCTGTGCATAGCAGTGAATGGACCAGTAACAGTGTAAATTGACCAAGATCACTGTTAGGCTGCAGCAGAGACTGAATTGTGGCCTTGTATCTTGTTCTTAAAAAGGCAGTTTCACAAATTAACTGCACTCACCAAATAAGAGGAATTTTGCAAAAAACGTGTTAAATACAAGAAAGTCTCTGTAAAAAATCTGAAAAAAATATTTCTTTCACATTGAGAACTGTTTTTTCTTGGTAGTACTAGTACATCAGACTAGATCAGTACAGTCCGCAAACTCTCTCCTGAACTTTGCTTGTGGCCCCCGTTTAAAAAAGGCAAGCATTTATTTACAAGTTAATTGATGTGAAAGAAAGCAAGTAACAAGTGTGTCCTGCACACTTAACTTTCAGGCCAACTTCAGCTGTAAAGACATTTTGCAAAAAACATGTTAAATATTATAAAGTCTCTGCCAAAATACAAAAAAAACTAATTTCATTCACATGCAGTACTATTTCATCTTATTAGTATTAGTACATCATATTAAATCAGTGCACTTATTTTTTTGTAAGTAATAATTTTCAAACATGATTTTAGAAGCGTTCATGCTTCTACCCACCCTACAATGCCAATGGTGAACTTCATGCCCCATGAATGAAAAGCAAATGTTTTGTGCGACTGAAGAACGAGATACCTTTTGAGATGGCTACGTCTAAAATAAAATAAAAAAGGCACAAGCAGTCTCCATGGAGAAAGTATGCCTCATTCCTTTTTCCTGTAAATGCTCTCACTTTGAAGTCAGCCGAAAGCAAAATAATCATCAGGCTCCATGGAAGACACATCTTGACATTTGACCTCGGTCTTTGAATGGCCAGCAAATGTGAAGAGATAGATTTACATGCCTATTTATTACAGAAAACAAGTTTGTGGAAGCATTCTGTAAACACGGCTTTGGCATGGGGAGGTATGAACTCATGCTGGGAAGCCTAAAGCAAATAAAGCCAGCAAATGGAAAGCCAGAAAATGTGAATCGCATACTACAAAGCCAATGGCACGCTACAGGCAGACTGCATTCCCAGGTGAACTTTCAGAAACTCCCCAAGATGTCTTTCACATACCACGCAGATGCACTGCCTAGTAGGCTGCGACCTAAAATGGAGCAGGATTAAGGCCACACACCTTCAGCCATTGGATTTAATGCATTTTGTTATGGTCACATTTCCACATTGTCCCATGTGTATTATCATTAAGTGTTGGTTACGAAGCATGAAGGTCGTCCTTTGGTTTGACTGAATAGCATGAAGGTTGAAATTGAGAGCCAAAAGGTGTTATTTGATGGCCCGCTGACAGTTTAATTACTAATTCATGCTTTTATTGTTTAAGAACTGATGTATGTGCTGTTTGGATGCCTTAGCCTGTTATAAAGACTATTCACTTGCAGGTTCATTTGTCTTATTTTGTCATCATAAAAAGATATTGTAGTATTCACAGCTTATTTTGTTCACAACATAAATTTGTGCAGGCACATGGGCTTATAAAAAGGGTGCAACAAAAGTACTGGTAAAGTTTCAAAGGTGTCTATTATTAATTTCACTGTGTATGATTTTTGAGTTCACATCTTATGCAAACTACAGCTTCTCCGTTTCATAAAATCCTTATTTGAGGGTACCGTGTAACTCAGCAAATCCAGTCTGTTCAGCAATGGTGCCAAACTCCCAGCTTCCCTACTGCTGTAGCCCAAGGTGCAGCTTAGATTAAGTACTTTCTTGGTCAGCTATGGAGAACCTACACAAAGTTGTTCAATCAAATTCTTAAGGATATGCATGGCTGTACATAGCTCCTCCTGGAGGTGTATTTTTCTCTCACCTCATGCTATTACCAATACCAATTTGGTGTATCATTCATTTGCTTCCTATGGAGTGGCTGCACTGCAATGTACGAGGAACTATTTTACATCTTGAAAATATCCTGAATCCTACCACATTAAACTATTTAGCCAATTGATGCACTGTATACAGAAAGCATACATTTATGTTTTGTTTCTTACTGCAGGAGGGTTTATTTTAATGTTTTAGTCCAGATTCAAAATGTAAGCCCGACTGGTTGGTTTTGCCAATGCTTGTTTTTATGAATGCAGAAGATGTGTAGTCTATTGACTATGCTGAAAAGTAAATAATATCACATACTTTTTCAAATGTTTTTTTAAAAAATCACAGTTTATATTCAAAGCGAATCATGGATTAAAGGGTGTTTTTTTCCCAGATAAAGACTTTCCCAAATGGATGCAAACAATAGAAAGACATAACAAGCCATGAGAGCACGTGGGAAGCAGTACTGCTTTTTTTTCTTTAGTAAACCACACTTTTATTTTTTAACAATTCCTATTATCTACTTGGCACCGCACATGATTTTGCTAATTTAACCACTATCCATTTAGACGTAAGTAGGCCCTTAGCTTCTCCTGGTTTTTGTAGCTTGTGTTGGTTTCTGTAGTTATCAATGGCAATCTGAAGTTACCTTATCAATGTTATAATTGATATAGGATTTTGTAATTGAGTTGTTTAATAAACCTTTGAGTTGTCACTTTCTGTGATATCATTACGCTCACTGGCAATACTGTTAGCTGAAGTGTAACCTTTAGGTGGAAATAGTTGTATTACTTTTGCACATTTCAAATCTTTGATTCTTATAAAGTGTATTTTTGAAAGATAAATGTTCCTTACTCTTGAGGGAAATTTCAACTATCTAGTGGGCTTGCATATACTGCATTACTGGGTATCGCAAGAGAGGAAAGGTGTGTTAGGAGGAGGTGGACATGCGGTGTACTCTGAACACCCACAAAGTCCTCATGGTGTGGGTATTCACAAAAGTTTTTCATTGCTTTCCACCTTTATAGCACATGGAAAACCATCTCTGTAAAATACAGGAGTATTTTCAGGGCACGAAAGTGGAGCCCATAAGCCAACATTTAATGGGGGTGTTGTGGAAGGGTTTTGTTAACAAAGAAAAATTTCTCCCACTGCAGACTCAGACGAGCTCAGCAACTACAGGCCGATCTCACTGCTGCCCTTCCCATCCAAAGTTGTGGAGAAAGTTATCCACAAACACCTCTCCAACCAATTCGAACAACACAACCTACTAGACATTATGCAGTCTGGATTCCGCAAAAACCACAGAACCGAAACCGGTTCCATTACAGCAATTGACAACATCCGGGCCATCATGGACAATGGAGAAACCACTGCACTCATATTATTCGACCTCTCTGCAGCCTTTGACACTATCTCACAAAGTACCCTTATCACAAGACTCCACAACACAGGAATACATGGTCCTGTCCTGAGCTGGCTGGGCTACTTCCCTCTAAACCAGACCTAGTGAATCGGCTCCCACCCTTCACCTCCGAACTTAAGAACCTCATTTGCGATGTCTCTCAAAGATCATCATCAACGTCTACATCCCACCCCTCGTCCATGTCATAAGAACCCACAGAATCAACATTGTATCCTACGCAAACAACACTCAGCTCATCCTCTCCCTCACAGACAACAACCACACCATCAGAGCCAACTTTAACACATGCTTGTCCAACGCAGCTAACAGGATGAAACGGAACTGCCTAAAGCTCAACACAGAAAACTGAAGTCCTGCTCTTCAACAAAAAAAGCTCTCCATGTGACTCCTCTTGTGGCTAAAATATCTGGGACTCAGGCACACTACCATGACCATGCCAAAAACCTTGGTATTATCATGGACGACAGACTCAAAATGGCCAAACAAGTGAATGCTGTTACCGCCTTCTGTTTCTTCATCCTAGGCATGCTCCAGAAAATATTCCACAGGCTCCTCAATGATACCAGATGCATGGGCACCCAGGCAGTTATTACCAGCAGGTTATACTACGGCAACACACTCTACGGCGGCATCACGCATCAACTCCTACCAGTGGCGTGACGAAACTTGAGGGGGCCACCCTGCACATGGACATGGAGGGGCCTCACCTCTGGACTCACTCAGCAGCTCCCAGGCCAGGGTACTAAGCTGAGGGGGCCCTGGAGCTCGCCCCCCTAAACTGCAGGGGAGACGGGGGCCTTTGTTACACCACTGACTCCAACAAGGACTCCAGACCACCAAGAACGCTACCACCAGACTTATTCTCAACATCCCCTGCAAAGCACACATCACACCCCATCTCAGAGTCATCACTGGCTACCAATTCAGAAGCGAGGACAATTCAAACTCCTCATCCATGCATACAAAGCTCTCCACAATGTCGGACCTGCCTACCTCAACCACCACCTCAACTTCCATCAACCCACCCGGCAACTGCACTCCTCCTCGTGCAAGTACCCCGCATCCAGAGAAGCAAGTCACAAGGAAGCTCCTTTATCCACATTGCTGCCAAATCCTGGAACAACCTTCCTCACCACAACAGGACCTACCAATCCCTTCTCGACTTCTGCAAGAAATTTGACCAGGAGCCCGATCGGCCTACTCACCTATTCCTGAACATGGATACCCTTTGGGTGATATGCGCGCTCTATAAATCCTCATAACGTAACTTAATATGGCATAACACATTTTCCTTTTAGAAAATGTGGATTTTAAATATCGTAAGACACTGTAAACAATTTGCAAAACTGTTCAGGATTAGCAGATTTGAAGAAGATACTTGGGAATCTGCAAATGGCACAGACTTAAAAGTATAAACCTCTGAAATTATATCTATAACCACTCCGCCTCAGGATAAAAGGTACAGTTAGTTACTTAGTTTAACATATTTTTTGTGAATGATCCCCCGAGGGCAAAATTGATGTTCTACCTCTCCTTTGCAATACATCAAGAACACTTGATGACATGATAAAAGCCTCATTTCATGGTCAAAATGCATTTTATAGTATTTTAGATAAGCAATACTGGATATCATACACAGCTTTTAGAACTGAAATGCCAAAGGCTCAGCTGATATATATATCACAGTGAGAGATCCCTGCTTCTGAAAACTCAAAGGCCCTTGCATGACACTATGCAGCGTATTTTCACACCATTCCTCTCTGCATGGAACACCCCCAGCAGATCTTACCTGGGGCTTCAATTAACTGCTTGTAGACGCTCAGAAAGGCAGTCTCCGCTTCCTTGCTCCTCCGACTAAGTGCTACTACCTTGGGGAAAACAAAGACGCCAAGTTAGGAGATGGGAAACCAGGGCCACGCAAACTATTGCATTTACAAAGGGAAAACATTTTTTTTAAAAACACATTTCATTGCAAGGCATACTTGTATTCTAAAAGGTAGCTAGTGAATAGTGTTTGACCTTAATACATCGCACGCCAGTCACATTTAAGCAAAACAATCACACAAATATTGGCATTTTTGTGGGCCTGGTGGAATATGCCGCATGAGGCAGCCTCGGACATTATTGGAATCTGTTATTTCCTCTCGGATTCTTGTCGAGATTTTCTAAAGCCAGTAACCTTCACTGAAGTAAATTAGGTACATTATTCTTCCTGTAGAGCAAGTGTCTGAAGGCTTCCAGGTAGGCCAAAGGTCACCCACACAGCCGTCCAGTCGTGAACACCTCGTCTCCTGTGCTTCCTGCTGCCTGACATTCTCTTCTGTCTTTATTACCAGGATGTGTTATTTTGCATCAAGCTACAAGTAAAAACTGGGTCAAGTGAAGGGCAGGATCAGGGCAAATCTGGAGTACACTTGCATCCATGAACATGCGTTTTCTAGATGTACAGGCAAGTGAGTATTTACAGTCACTAGTGAATTCTTGCCACAAGGGTGTGAATGTGCTTTTTTATGTCTCACACATTGAGCATGGGATCGTCTCGATTATCATTTTCCAGACAGGCTAATGATGTTTTAAAATCAGCCAGATTTTCAATGTAATCTTTTTCTAAACGTTTTACATGCTTAGTTTGTTCACTATTTTGTGAACTGGCCTCAGCTAGTAAAACGGGGAATGACAGATGGTGAAACTACCACGTGCTATATTTACATATTTTACAGTAGCAAAGAACTGTTTTGTACTGTATCGTTTTAGCATCAAGCTAAACGTTGTTTATTTAATTTCACTCCGCTGCAGCAATTAATTTATTTTCTTTATTTCCGTCGGTCCTTTGATGCAGTCCTATTTCATGTACTGAAACGATTCATATCAAAGGAGGAGTATAAGGGGGCACCGGTGGGAGGGGGTAACAACAAGCGTTTTCAGTGTGAATTGGTCTTGCTTTTTGGCTTTGTCAATGCAGCATTATTCAGGGTGCCAATGGAAATAGCACTGGAATCATAAAAAAGTATAAATGGCTATGGCCAGTGTTGGACAGCATCGCAAAAAAAGAGCAATGATGTGTATGTGTGTATGTATCAACATGCATGCACACATCGGAGTCATGACGCTAAGGAGGGCATCACATGACATATATGAGCATGTGTATCATCACTCATACACAAGGTTACATCAGGTCGCAGCGGCCATTGTGTTTTTTTTTTCAATTTAATGTTCCAAGATGACAGATGCTCTTGGAATAATACATTAAAAAAATGAAATATATAAAAGGTGTTTGAAAATGTGTTTTTACTAAGGAGCAGTCCAGCAGCAAATCTCAGCTGCCAGGGCAGGTGTGGAAGACCAACTGGGGTGGGCAAGGGGTGGGAGAGCAAGACAGAGAGCGCAGTGAGGGGAAGCGAGCACACAGGGAAGAGAGCAGGAAAGGCACTTCCATGGAACAATACAAGAAAAAGAAGTTTCCTGAATGTAAGCAATGGAAGGGCACACGTCATCCAATCTAAACATGGTAAAAAAGAAATGCTCCAGAGGAGGAACTAACAAAGAATAGGGAGGAAAACCATAATACAGGAAGCAGGGAAATGAGATAGACATGAAAGCTATCTAATAAACAAGAAGGGTCTAATCAAAATGCTACTGTATGAATAAAGTTTAATTTACTGGAGACACTGGGGGCCAAATGTATCAAAGGATTTAGCATTCGCAAACGGTGTGAATCGCAAAATTCCACCTTTTGTGAATGCAAAATCGCCTTTCATGGTTTATGAAAGGAATTCGCAGTGCAATTTTAAGGAATCACAAAAATAGCGATACCTTAAAATTGCAACTCCAATTAGGGAATCGCAATTTGCGATTCCCTGAAGAGATATTCGCAAATATGGAATACCTATTTGTGATTACCTATTCACATGTAACATACATTTCCTAAATGCAAATTTGGAAATGCAATTACCACAAATTCAAGGTTGGTGGTAAGCATGTGCAATTTTAAAAAATGCATTACAAATGCATTTTTAAAAATGACATGTAGCGCACACATGCCCCTGGGGCATGTGTGCGCTTTACATGTCCAAAAATATTTTTTTGGGGTGCATTAAAGGGGGCCTTAGGCGGCCAGCACCCTGGGGTTTGCATTACCTAATTTGCGAATGCCCACCAGAAATTCACAAATTAGGTAATGCAAAACCATTTGCACCTATGGGCCCATAGGGATGAATGGAGCCCCATTCCCTAATTGCGATTCGGTAATAGCGATTGAGACTTTTAGGTAAACGCTATTACCGAATAGCAATATTCATACATCCATTTTGCATTTCTTAAAAATCGCTATTTAGGAAATGCAAACCGGGATGATGATACATCTGGCCCTAGATCTTTAACAACACACAGCCAAACCAATGTTGAATGTAGGAGAGACCTAAAAAGGTTACGAAAACTTTTAAAATAGGAAGAGTATCTGTACGAATCCAGAAGAGCACAAACAGGTTGGTTGCAATGACTGGCAGAAAAACCTCCACATTAATACACAAGATGTAGGCTTCCCTTAGCAAATTCCACAAGCAGAGAATAAAGGCCTGCAAAGGAACTGCAGATCTCCACCTCTGCAATGCCATTCACAAGGCATCGGTATTGACAACCCAACTCCTTTAAAAGGAAAGGAGCCTCAATGCCAAACAAAGTGGTACACTGGGAAGAGGAGCTTGGGGGGAGCATGCAGTGATTTGTGGAACTGCCGTCTGCTCCCTCTAATGCCCACTGAATGTATGGTAGAGCAACGAACGCTGGTACTACGCATGCCTGAACAACGCGGTCGGAACAACGACCGTGTTGTTACCATGAATGCCTTCACCACACATTTTTCATTGTACAAGCATGCCTAGTAAAGGCATGTGTGGGAAAGGCATATATGGGAACGGAATGCGTGGTTCTAGCATGCAACCCCCACCTGTCCTAAGGCCCAGAAGTACCTCACCCCTAATACTAAAACTACTCTGACCCCCCCACTCCTAAAACAAACCTACCCCTGATACCTCCCACCCACCCTGAGCCCTAAAACCTTCCGTGACCTCACCCACCTTTCCTAAAAACAACCAAAGCCACCCACCCACCCGCAAAAACAAAACTACCCCGATCCCCCACCCCCAAAAACCAAATTACCCTAAACCCCCAACCCCAAAAACCAAACTACCAGGACCCCCACACCCCCACAAACCAAACTACCCCGACCCCCACACCCCCACAAACCAAAGTACCCGACCTCCCACCCCCAAAAAACAACCTACCCTGATCCCCCACCCCCAAAAACCAAACTACCCCACCCCAAAAACCAAACTACCCCAACCCCCACCACAAAAAATAAAGTATCCCATCCTGCACCCCCCCAAAAACCAAACTACCCTGATCCCCTACCCCAAAAACCAAATTACCCTAAACACCCCACCCCCTAAAACACAAACTACCCTGATCCCCCACCCCAAAAAAAACAAAGTACCCGGACCCCCGCTCCACCCACCTCAAAAACAAAACGCCCTGCCCCTAAAAACCAGAACTACCCCGATCCCCACCCCGCCCCTAAAAAACAAACTACCCCGACCTCCCCCCACCCCAAGCTCTTAATCCACCCCCCACCCCAAGCCCCTAGTCCACCACTAAAAACTACTGCCAACCCTGCCCCAGACCCACTTACATGCCTGCATCCTCTCCCTTAACCACGTTGTTCAGCACATGCCTGGTTAAGGCAGAGAAAAAGGGAGTCGTCATTAACGCAAGTGTGGTTCCAGAGTCGTCGTTCCAGATGTTCCCCATGCCCACTGTGCCCAAGTTCTCAACTGACAAGGGCAGGCAGTAACCATTCAATGCTTTGCAACTGCATGAACTATCATGAAGTACGGACACATTTTCTTACAAATCGAAAGGAAGGAGGGAATGCCCGTTCACCAGCATATTTTTTTTCAAATTTTTGAGACACAAAAATATTTCAGACTCGTAATATCACTTTGGTAGACTACATTTTTGTTTTTCTCTCTCTCACACAAATCCTGCCAATTTGCGAAGTGTTTCTAATGAGAAAGAAATGTTAATACATCAAACTCAACTTAACAAATTACTTTTGTAAACAGTGCATGTCTATTCTGAATGTAGTGCTCTGAGAAGTGATGATCTAAAAATGATTTTAAAAACGTATGGAAAGCATAGTCTTTCACAACAAAACCCAATTCCTATTACTTGACACCAGTAATCCTCAAATCGTGCTCCTTTATTCCTTGGCCTCTCTGCGACCAATGCCAATAACACAGTCTATGCCAACTACAATCGCAGCTTTGTGTGAAGTGGGCACCTGCCACTTGGGAGCAGGCATGAGGCTTAAGACATTTTGTGTGAACAACAAGGCAAATTACCACAGCTTAATGAACTTGAATCCCCACTGAACAGTTCTAGATTTCAAGTTGTGACCCAACAACTGAAAAGACTCCGCATTCTGTACCTAACAACCTAGGTGCAGGAATTTCAGAACCATGCTAGAATTTGGGATAATCACGGATTACAGCTATCACTGTTTGTAATGTTTCTTCCTAAACTGAGAAGGGAAAGACATACACCCACCCCCCAAGGACAGGCTTTAGTACATCCGTAAACAACAGCACAACCTCAGTCAACTTTGTAGATTTCCCACAATGTTTCACCCATTTTTCTTCACTTCAGAATGTAACTGTCCGGCTGGGCACCATTTTGTCTATCTACACTCCTGGTTCATTCCCCTTAAATTTCGAATTCCTTTGCTGTCAATTTGTTTAACTGTCCTAATCTGATTACATCATCAGCCTGTAGAGGCAAGAATTACTGGGAGGACATGGTCTACTGACATCATTAGGTAGGAATTGGTTAACAATCACAATGAAAGAGGATTCAAGCTGCAGAGGGCAAGGGGCTTGGGCACGAGCCACAAAATGGCGACAGGGCAGGAAGTGGATGGCACGCTCCAGCAGAGAACAGAACGTGAAGCGCCATCAAGAAGGTTGAAATCGTCTCGGCTTCGCGTGGGCACAGAAGTGTCCTCAAATGCCAACAGAAAGAAGCTTTTGATGAGGCCTGCCCTTTACAAGATGTATGTGCTAAAGCACGTGTTTTAATAAAAAATTATTAATGAATATTCATGTATTATGAGTAATGGATTTACATAGAAAATGTATTAACCTAGAGGAAAATAATGCACGCATTTGAAAATGTGTCTACGTGAGTGGCTGCCAATGTTCACGAAGTATACTTATTAATGGCGTATTAGTATGAAATATGGAGTTTTTGTTTGATTAATGTAGTAGTAGATCATAAAAAGGGTTATGATTATGCATTAGTTTATTAACTGGAGTGCTTAACTTAGCGAACGTCCTGGCCTAGTTACACGGCCACATGTCAAGCTGTATTTCTAAACCGATTAATAAAACGTTTGCTTAGAGAATTAAACTATGATTTTCCACTGTGCTGATCAAATGTGCACGTAGTTGAAAGTCTTTCTCATGACCGATGTTCTTGCTAAATGAAACATTATAAGTGTAATGTATGTAAGACTGACTTTCTCAGGAGGAGAACACAGAAGACACTGAATGGAGTATAAGCTGCAACAATATTGTAACCTGATGAGCCGGATGATGAGGACTTTACAAGAGAAGCCAATCAGCGACATGTGAACCGTGTCCTAGTAGAAATCATAGATTTGAAGTTTTTGTTTTAATGGACAAAGTGTGAACATGCGATCCCTTGACCAATAGGGACTTGGGAAGTAGTTTAGGAAATCTAACTTAGCCGGACAACACTGAGAAGAAGCAGCCATTGTACATTTGTCTTTTGCCTAGCCCATTTGCCCATTTTCTTTCTTGCTGAAAGGCTATTACTTTCTTGAGCGTCTTGACAAGAGATGTGCTGAACTTTACTGCTTAAAGACTTTGCGTTTTCTGAACTTTGATGCTGCATCCTGATGCCTTGCTGACTGAACTGATGTCCTGATGACGAAGACTATCTTAGCTTGCCGATCCATTTGAGGAGAGGTATATTATTACTGATGTGTTTCTCAAGACTGTTTGCTTTTCCTTTCTAGGTACCAACCGCACTATTTTGATAGAGTCATAGTTGGATGTTTTTCCAAATTTGTGTTTACTAAATTGTTTTCCATAAAGCCCAACATGCTGATGCTAATCTGGTATTAGATAGGATTCCCTACTTATGAAATTCTGTTATAGGGAGTAACGTTTGATGTCTTTTCGTTGCTGAATCTAAATGTATGTGATATTGTTTGCACACTTATTTTTGTTATTAATTTGCACAGTAACTTTAGAATGTGTAGTGGTTCAAGCTTTGATTAGATTACGTTTCTTTCACCGCTTTGGACAGCTAGTGATGTTTCTGTATGTTTATCATTTAATTTTGAGATTATCTTATGTGACATTAGCATTGTTAATATAGGGAAATAAATATTCTAACTTTTACTAAAAGGTGTGGTTATTCATGACTAAAAGGTCATGGTGTGTGACAATTACTGACTATTGATTATTACTGTGATTGATGGTCGTTGATTATTGATATGGTGTATTGATTATTGATTACGTACTGGAGCTATGGTAAGAGCATCCTAATTGCAAGTCAAAAGGTTCATCGATCTATTCACGTCCCCTTGTAAGTTTACTTATTAAGGTCAGACGCGCTAACATATGTATTTAGGCTAGGCTCTGGACTGGGGGTGCAGACGAGAACCCGATTTTAATGTCCCTCCAAATGTCTCTCACTGTGAGCTCAATTTTCATGTGACAAAATAAGCAAGATTGTGGGATGGATAAAGGGTGGCGCTGTGCTCTTCCAGAGCCCGTCCTCTTCATTACATTAGGCGGCCGAACCTCTGACCTGTAAATCGTGTCTAATGCACATTACACAAACGGGAGGGGCCAAGAGTATGGATTTCAGGGGCAGATGATGGATGCTCCAGCCATATCAGATGAAGGCATTAATATCCTCTTTTAAAGTATTTTGCTCCAACCGCTGCCAAACAAGCAAAAACATTACTTACTTAACAGATCAAGAAGCAAACTAAAACGTCGGTGCCAAAACTGGAGCTGAATGCACTTGTCTCAAGCTGAACAACCTACTCATTTGGTCAATTAATAAATCATGAGTGGCAGATGCGCCGCCTGCCAACAGTACCATAGGGTGGTTGCCTGCCCTGCAGACTGAAAAAAATGATGTTGTTATTGGTTTATTTTCCTTTGCTTAAAGCATGGCCTTAAGCTGATTATGAATGACACAATTAAGACCCTCCTGTCCAGCCACGAACATCTTCCTTTGCTCCTGGTGGAAGTGAAACCCATATGTATAAAAGGAAGACTGAAGATCACACATCTTGTGCAGTGCTGTCAGTGAGAAATGTACATAGTACCATAGTGTGCAGAAATGAGGAGGACTACTTTGCCT
Organism: Pleurodeles waltl; assembly: GCF_031143425.1. NCBI lineage: Eukaryota > Metazoa > Chordata > Amphibia > Caudata > Salamandridae > Pleurodeles > Pleurodeles waltl. The sequence goes on from NC_090450.1 coordinate 906,829,331, forward strand.
TGAGGTAACATTATCCACAGAAATCAAGATTGTTTACAGAATTATTCCTGTGATTGCAGAAAAAAGCAATGTTAGGTAGCCTGTCCCCCTCCACCTGGCCGGCACTTTGTTATGGGGGTCCCCCTTGCCTTGAGCTCGCCCATCTCCTCTTCATCTGCTCATTTCTTTCCATTTGCAAGGCACAGGGCTTGTGCTAACGCATCCATCTCCTTTCCGCTGTTACTTGACAACAGACCTATTGTACAATACAGAATTAGAGTGGGCTTTGTGTCCACCCTTGCTCATGGTTCCATGTCTTTTTCGTCTGTCTCACTTCCTTGCTCCTGATTCAGTCGTTTTCCTTCTTTTTCTTGTGTTTGTCCGCCCAAGGTACATTTGGTCTCGCCATGTTATGATGGAATGAGTTGCATCCTTCCACTGCTGGTGTTATTACCTTGAATTGCAGCTCCGCTGGGTGTCTCTTCTTTTTCGTCCCCCTACTTTCAGGCCCCACACTCTCTTTAAAATTTGTTAGCACCCTCAGCGCCCACATGTCTCCTCAGCGCACTCGCACTGTATTGGCTGGCATCCATCTTTCAATAGATTTTAATATATTTGTAGATGGCTGCCCATGCGCACGAGCGATTTTAGAATGTTTTGTCTAAAATAAAGGAAAACCCATTCCAAGACGACAGTCGTGCATGTGCATGCCTATGCAGTAGCCATCTTTGAATATTTTTTTTATTTGTTTAAAAAAAAAAAACAGTCAAGGATGGCTGCAGTGTTTCATAGAGCGGCCATCTTGAATTTCTTTTAGAAAAAAGGATTTAAAGATGGTCGCTGTGGATTTGCATGCATATGCAGCGACAACCATTTAGTTATTTTTTTAAAACAAAAGAAAAATAATTTCACGATGATGAATGTGCATGCCTGTAAATGGTGGTGATCTTTATATTTTTTTTCTTTTAATAAAAAACATTCCTAGATAGTTGCAGACTATGCACAGCCATTCGCGAAAGCCAAGAATTCATCAGGAAAAAAAAAGGAATGACAAAGCAAAAAGGTATCACAGTCAAAGCCTAATGGCTACGCCAATGCTAATTTGTATCTTACTGTTTTCATCCAGTCTAAATCAACCCTTCACTGCCCTGTCACATTTACAGGTGAGAAAAGCTATGTTACGCGACGCCCACCCAACTATAGCAGTTATTAAGACACTTTCTAATGACAAAATATTTTCCTTGTATTTTTTTCCAAGCGCAACTTCACCAGAAAATAGTTAATGAAGAAAGCAGGTTCCATTAATTTGGTATTAGTAGGAAGCAGAAGGTGGATTATTCCTAGGCATGAAAGAAGCACAGATGATCTAGTAAGGGTAGACAATCTATAGAGCATTTGTTGCACATCACATTGGCACGTTGGCATTAGCTTGTCTTTTTCTGAAATAACATTTGCTTTGTCCCAAAATGCTTTTAAGATTTAATAAAGAAAATCATTTGACTCCATACGCCTGAATTCCAGGCTTCTATTTTTTTTAATGAATAAATATATATTGCCTTACATCCCAGCCTGCAGTATTCATTCAACTTCCATCTATTATTTGCTCTTATGGACAGACACTCCTTCACTTCGTCATATGCCCATGTGCTTCCATCCCAAGCCATGAGCAGCTCATATGTCTTGGATCAACCTCCCCGGCATCACATGCCCAAGCATTGCTTCATATGAACATGTGGCAGTGCAGAACGTCAGGTGTCATTATCACAGACCAGGTATTAGCATTTTTTGCCAGGGATCAAGATTCTCTGCCAGTAATCACCATTACATGCCGGGGTCGAGCTCGCGCCGCTCGGAATCCCAGAGATCCATCTACAATAACACCACACCTGCTGCGGGAGAGGCTCTGCTGACAACAACAGATCCACCACAAATGAAGATAGCAACACATAGGATGCCTGGCAATTACCTGCAATGAAACTACAATTCTCAGTCTGTGAGGCACAAAGAGCCCCCTCCAGGCTTCATAAACCCAGAAAAGAAACATTGTACACAGGTTACCATCAGACCAAACCTAAATCACTTGAATCTCACACACAGGCTGGATATAGCTTTGGCACTACTATCACAAGTTGTACAACATCCCTGGAACAGGGAGAAAGCACAGAAACAAGAATAAATAAGAAAAAACAATGGAACTTTCATGGTCTATATAAATCACTGCCACAAATGTTTAAAGATTCTCAATCATATACCCTTTGTCCCATTATACTCGTGTAGGACTGACATCATACACATCTCTGTGACTCTTTGTGCCGCAAGTGGTTCCAACTTCTATTTTGTTTTTCTTCAGTATTACTGCTATCATAGGTAGTCTGATAGCCAACAGTGTGTGAATCCTTCCAGTGGCAGAATATCAAGACCAACAGTAGCCAGGCATCTCCTTGTATCTCTAAGGTAGGGCCTGGCCTGCTATATATTCAAAACACCCCTAGGCCTAGTTTCCTTTCCCCTTCAGGTACTGGCTTACGATGTAATTGTCTAGCAGGATCTCACAATAGTTCACCTTCCACTGCCATCATCATCATATGAAAAGTATTACCCGCATATACCAAGTACTGCCAGCAAATGTCTGGTATTGTCTTTATGTAACATACCAGGAATCACCGTCATATGCCAAGGATGATAATTCTATTATTGAGATCACTAGTATATAGCGCATAGTCCCATTGCTATCCACCATCAGGGATCGCCATCATACTCTAAGTATTGCTTTCATTTGGCAGACATTCTACCCTACACCTTGTACTACACATACCTGGGATTATCATTGCCTCACAATTACATACCAGCTATTGCCATCACATACTAGGAACTGCCTTTACATGCAAAATATCACCATTGTGGAACAACTTATACCATTATGTGCCACAAATCCCAACCATGCAAGAGTTGAGGATATGATCTCACCACGTGCATACTCAAATAAACAGACAAGCAATCACAGACACATGTCCAAACATATACACACGCAAGGAAACACGCAAAAGGAACTCATACACAAATATGCACTGGCAGACGCATACAATTACACTTATGTAGCCACTGCCATATAAATGTATGCACAAGCACATTTTCTTTTTTTTTTTTTTTTCAGAAAGTGGGCAAGTTAACAAAATGTTTTTTTGTTTATAAGAAAAAAAAAGTTTTTCTGTATATCAGAAAATGCAGTCTACAACAATGACTAACATAAATCAAGTGCGTTTCTCTTTTCAATCTTCCAAGAATCATTAAAATGTGTTTTTGGGGAAACCACCACTGATTTTCAGGTGAAGCAATGCAAGGATCAGCCAATGAGCCAGTTGATGCATGTATCTAGTTCATACATAGCAAATAGTGAACACCATTTTTTCATTGAAAAAGTTAGGTTGGTCATTAATGTCAAAGTCACTCAGTAGATCCTAGAACTTGATTGACTGTAAGCCATAGAAGTCTTATATAGGTAAATATTTCTTATCCTGAAAATGGTAAAATTTTGTCTTAGAACTGCTGTAGTTTTCAAATACACAGCAGTTCGAAAAGCACAATACCCTAAGACCATATTTAATGACTGCTTTGAAACATCAAATATTTCAGAAGTACTTTAGGGCGTTTGATGGCTGCGCGATGGTTTTCCTCTCTGTAACACAAAAGGAACTTGAAGCTAAAGTGTGGATGGACAAGGCAACTAAAAGCCATACTTGTGCTTTGGGACCCTTGGAAATCCTCTAGTATTTCACAAAATACATTTTTCCTTTGGCTTTTGTTATATTCTATATAATTCCAGTTTATGCTGCTGGTGGTGACTTAACTGGCACATGAAACACAACAATTCTGCACAATGCTTCATGTATAAAAAAAAATAACTACACTAAGGAAAAATGCCCAAATAACATCTTCAAGAGGAACATTCAGCTGGTCTCATATATATACAGTAATAATGAATTAAATCTGAAGTTACTCTCATCAATTAGTTTCGCCAGCAACATTTCATCCTTTGAAGCCCCCTGCTCCAGTATGTGTGCATTGTATCTGTTTAGGGAGTATCTGGCATATGTGGTGATGGCGGAAGTATTTACAGGCTCTTCCTTTACACTTCTTCAGAAGTCTTTAAGCCGACTTTCTCCTCCTCTTCTAGTCAATCTGTGCTTGGTTTCTTGAGTGAGAAAGCTACTATCTTGAAATGCTTACTTAATTGGTTCACCACTTGGATTCCATAGTGAATGTGAGCAACCGTGATAAAAGCCGTTAAGGTGAATAGTAGAACTGTTTCGCTGGTCTGGACCAGTCCTGTTAGGATGATGAAGACGACGAGAGCCAATGGCAGAAGCAACCAGTTCAAAGCTTGGCAACGGGTGTTACTCATCTGACAAACTATAAGCTTGCATGTGATATTAGCAAAGGCTGTCCCAACCATAAAGTAGAACACTCTGGGGTGAAGCTCGAGGATGTTCGATGGAGATAAGAAGATCCACAGGGTTGAAAATGTGAAGAGCAGCATGGGTGAAATGAAGGGTAACATTGACTCATATAAAGACGTATGCTTCAATGTGTTATTTCGATATGCTTTGTAGACATTAATCAAGCTCATGGGAAGAGTCACAGTAAGAGCACATCCAACTATCATCGATGTGAAAAGGTCCCTGTATAGCAAACTGAACACAGCAGGTGCATACCAGGTTTCCACTCCAACTACTGCAGTCACCAAATAAACAACAGAAATGGTCACTTGACTGATGTCATACCCCCAGGGAAGGAACAGAATCCCTGTGTTGTATTTTTCCTAGTGAGAGAGTATGAAGGAGAATAAAACCACCCATAGGAGAAAGTAAAGCACGAAGACGCTGACACCATACTGCCCCCTTCCAAAGATGGAGTAAACAGTCACAACAAAGTATATGCAAGCCCAGCTGTCCAGGCCGTGGTCAAAGAGCTCTCCCAACGGTGTGCTGGAATTTGTCCGCCGAGCTTGTTTGCCATCAACACCATCAAGAGTGTAGGCTGTAAAGTTCAAGATACCCACTACTATCCACACCCAGTTGGGAACATGTTAATGACCTGGAGCAGATGCATAGAAGTCTGGGTCAAAGAAAGCCATGAGGAAGAAGTTGAAGACGAGTAGGAGAAAGCCAGAGAACGTGATCAGGTTTGGAGCCAACCATCTAGGGACAATCCAAACTAACAACATTTCCAAGAAGTGTCTTCCAGAACCCCACATCTTCTTAAATTTTTCTGCATGCCTTGCAACTTCACTATGGAGTTCCAAAAGGGGTGCATCACATACAGGGAGAGCGGGTTGGTGTCCACAGTGCTATACCTCTTAGCAAGTGCACAGCGCTGAGGCTGTTCCATGCCAGGTACATTCTATGATCAGGAGGCTGACTGATTCAACCTGCAGTGAAGGGCATCATCATGGTCACTGTAGGTGCTGCGGAGATCCCGGGAGTCCATAAATCACGTTTGTTCGTGGATGGAATAAGGTTCTTAACGCTGGGTGTGACGCTTCCAAAAAAACTTTCACTAAGTTGCCGGGATGGGAAGTACTGCCCACATGCTCATAGGAGCTGGGCAACCTTTAACGGCTTCCAGATTGTGATATACTTGCTGGATCACTTTAAGCACCATTACTGCTAGGAAACAAGAGTTGGTTTTTGACTTGTGGACTGGTGTAAGCTGGTCATAGTGCTAAACTGTGCAGTGCTTAGAAACCCGGCGCAGTCCCTTAAAGTTCACAACTGTGTTTGTGCCACCACGGACTGTACATCACCTCCAGGAAAAAGCTGCAGGCTCCCTGACTGACTGGAACATGCTTCACAAGCACATTTTCTGTCCATCACCTCCCACAGACACTTCCGATTTTAATATGATTATCAGGTAAGTGAGTGGTTTCTCAGCAGATCACAGCTCGTCAACACAAGGCAGGACAGAGGAGGGTTCAGAACAGCAGGCCAGACATGGAAACAACTAATCCCAGGTAAGGACCACTGCAGCTGCCTCACATGGTCTCGGCCCATGTCTGCATTGTTCTCTGATCTCTGGTTTCTCCCTCATATTGGCTATCAGTGTTTGGTACAACAAAACCTAGACATCAAACCTCGTGTTGAGCCGTAAATACATCCATTGTATGTGAATGCTAGTGGAAGCGTTCAAGGCACCGTAGGTGTGATTGTACATAGTCTAGGAGAGACGAGATGCTGAAGGTGCGGCCCATTACAGAATTTTGAGAAGAACATGAAGGAATCCATATTTAATAATTTGGAAGAGAGCCACGAGCCCTTTAGGACCCACTAGTAACGAATTATAAGCTTCCCTCATCATTTGCATTCAAAGAGTAGGTATCTTACCTCACAAAGATTTTTTCTTGTATTTTGTTTAAATGTTTTCTGAAGTACCACGTAAGCCAGAAGTCACTGTAGAGTGGTACACTACAGCATGTTGAACCAGATAATAGTAATAGTAATGTGTACTGTACATACACAGAAATACAATACAAATGTTGACAATAAATCTACATTAAGAGGCCAAAGATATAAAAAGAAAAAAATTCCTAGAAAATCAATGACAAAAATATTTTCGATTGCTTAATTAAAATTATCTGAAACCCTCCAATCACAATGATGTTGGCGGTGACTTGTACACCATTGTATACTTGTGAATGACTGTTCCATGGCTCCTGATAATCCTAAATCTAAGAATCTCCAGACTCATAATGCCTGTATTGCTATGAATAAAACTCTCTTAAAAACTGAATTTTCCTGCTAAATGAGCTGGAGTTCCCAGTGGAAGTATCAGAGAAGCTATCTGAAAATGTAAAATTTCCTAGCTTTAGTAAAGGAAAGTTTCAATTCCATTAAGGACACGTAGGCGAGGATAATGCTCAACTTTCTTTTCCTTTAATATGTCCAGCAGTGTTCAACAACAAACTACCTTTCCCAAGAGCCCCTGGGAAGGAAGTATAGAACAAGCAATACAACAGCCAATCAAATATCCGAGCTACAGTCCATATTACCAAACGTCCCCTGAGGCACTTCCTCTTTCTTTCCTGCTTCCAGCAGCGATGGGGCTCTTTATTTGTTTATTTCTTGTTAACGGTGCTAACCTATTTTTCCCCACAGCGTTTGCCCTGGGATCGCGGTAGTGATCCGCTCCATTCGTGGCTGTCTTTGTCAAGTACAGAGGGGACCGCATTCTGCGGTGAGGCTGGTGGCCCGCTAGAAGGCGAGCGATCGGCGCACTCAGTGCCTTGCTTAGTCGTAGGATGGTGCTTCCACCGATAAGTACTATCGGAGCGACCACCCCTTAGCTTGCAGCCGTCCTGGTAATATGACATTCTCTCAAACTTTGCTGGAATCCGCTTCAGCCTACCTTCAAGTGCAGCTAAAGTCACCCCGCTTGCAGAGGGTGAAAGGGGACCTTGTGACACCACTTAGCAGCACTCACCTCCCTTGAGTTAAAAACATGCAAAGGAGGGAGCTAATAGACAGGCTTCGTAGATTACCATTACCCATCATCCCATGCCTGCCGGGTGACTGTCCTTTGCATAATTGTCATTATTTTGAATGCAAAGAAAGTGGACACAAATGACGTGTCTCTATGGCCATCTGTGTGTCAGGGAAGGGAGCACCAGAGGCCCAAACGGTAATGCCCAGCAGGAGATTCATACAAGCTTTATAGATCCCGATCAGTTAGGGGCAGGGAGCTGCATAATATGTATATTTTCATAAGAATTGCATTATTCTCTTACAGACCAGCATAAAAATGCTTCAAATCAATGGTCTTTTTTATTGCAAGAGAAAAAAATCCATTTTGTACTCAAGGTAAATCGTGGAAAGCACAATGAATTCTGATTCTTATTGAATGAATGTTGTTGTTTTTTTATTGTATGGCATTGTTATTAAGCCATTTTAAAACAGGCTCAATATGACACCCTGACCAGTACCGAGACGTTCAGTTCTAAATTGTATAGCGGGAGATTAACAGATATATTCAGTGCTTAATTTGTGCTTGTTGTTCCCGGTGCTGAGCACCGACACTTATTTTTGAGGGCCGGCGCTTATTCTTCTGCCTCAAGCATTTACTGCGAGCAAAAGACACATATGGGATAGAAGGAGGAAGGGAAAAACGAAAAAACGTGTCACAAAGGGAGAAAGTAAAAAGCTGCAACAGTGAGCTGGAGGGGCAGGGAGTGGCTTTATATCGATTAAAGAGGCCCAAGATGGCTTTTACGCTGCCTCAGTATTCCATGTTCACACATTTAATTGCAGCAGCCGCGTGTTTAAGAGGAGGGCTCTGAGCACGGCACCTTTTAATTTACAAATTAATCACTAATCATATTGTGTGCAGGCTGGAGAGAGGGGGGGCAGAGGTCTGTGGCAGGCACATTCATTTTGCTCAAGACGTAGTCACACTACAAGAGACGGGCAAGTTTCACCAGAAGAGCGCAGGGGAAGCTTCTGCTGGGTAGCGAAGGTTAACCACTGCTACCTATCGGGCCCTGTTTGCAAAATCTATGGTCCTCGTTGCAACCACTCCGATCTAATTTATATGAATTATGGTCCTTTAATGCAAATATACATCCAGTTTTCTCTAGTTTGAAACGCTGCTTCTTTGTGCGTTGTAATCAATAATTGTTTATGAGCACAATATAGCCTTGTGTCCTGGCCATCCCAACAAAATAATTTGTAATGTCACTTCCTGTAATGTCATCATGTCTCAAAGGCACATGTTGACCGTTCTAGCTTTTGGTGTACTAACGCAACTTCAGAAAGGTACTGGTTGATACAGGTCACAATCTGAGACTGAAAGAGTTTCTGGAAAGGGTGGGGCAGGATAGTCTAACGTGAGGCAGTATGTCTTCATAGAAAAGTTAGTACATGTATAGAGCGGTCTCCCAAAAAGAAAAAAGGGACTGGTGCACAAATTGACGAGGAGTAAATGTTGGAAATTTAGAGTAACGGTGTAGCCCAAAGTGGTCGCTCTGACTTTTCATTATACATGAAAACAAGCATCCAATATGGGCCGGATTCACAAAGCTGCTTGTGCATGTAGGCTTCACTTACCTACACAAGTTGCTGCTTTTAGGGGTTCAACACTACTTTTGCAATTCACAAAAGTCATGCTGGAATTGTAAAACATCCACTGACACTAATGCTTCTGTATGAGTAAATGTGTGGAAGGGTGGAATCTTTCTGGAAATGTAGGGATGGCCACAAATGTGCTACTTTGTGGGTATCCACAAACTACTCCACATGCCCTCCCTTCTGTGAAAATGTTTACTCCTGACAACTGTAGGAAGGGTAAGGAAAAGAGGACCCTGCGCTCCCTCACCAAAATTGGTGGGAGTGGAGAGGAAGGACTTTCTCCAAGGGGAAAATATTTTCTCCCTAGAGAAGAATAAAATGAAAACATTTAGCATTTGCCCTTCATTTTCCTATGTTAACAGACCTGCACAATTTCACTTGAGACAACGGAATCTACAAAACGTTTCAGGATTACGCCAGAAGAGCTGTGAGTGACACAGATCTTCATGGCATAACCTCGAAAAGTTTTTTAATTTACCACAAGTTGCAACCCTGCACATATGCGAGATACTGTACTCGCGGGTGCAGTTCTGTTACTCTGACTGCCAATAAAGCCTTACAATTACTGTAAAATATTTACAAATCGCAAGATGCTGATGTTTACAATTCTGAATTAAAGGGGCAAATCGGTAACCACAGCTCATGTCTTGAATGGCGCATCATGGCTTTGCAAAGCACACGGGAGTCACATTTCTCCATGGGCGTGATGCGGGCACCTACCGGGGCCCCTGCGGCGTTAGAGGCCTCCAGCCCTTCAGTGGGCCTCAGACTCTTTCAGGGCCCCCCTATTCAGCGCAAACGCCCTGAATACTTGTCGGAATGGGAGACTCACGGCCACTGGCCACACTCTGCAGCGGAGGCTCAACATTTTGTTTTACACAATCGTTTCTGTCCCCGCATGCATGGTCACACCCCCTGCGCCAGCCTTGCGGCTCAGTTTCAGGCGGACAAAGGGTAAAGAGGCAGGGCTTGATTAACGAAAATAAACAAACACTTGTGGGTAAATTGATGATTTTTTGCAATTCCCCAAGGAATTTTAGTAGTATTTTACAGCTGCCTATTTTTCACATGCACAGTCTCCGCCACGAGCGCAAAGAATCCACAGTCGTTAAGATATTACTCTTAAAATTACTTTATGAATTGTAAAAAATCATAAACTTACACAAAAGTGCAAGTTTACCTTTGTGAATCAGGCCCACAGATTTCAGTCCTTCTCTCTGTGAATGAGAAATGTCCAGGAATCAGCACCTTTCACACACTGAGCACACCACTTGTTTAGTGGCAAAAGGAATGTGGGCAAGCCAATTTATACACACCATCCCAATAAGTTAGCCCCAGGCTACCTACCGCTCAGCTGTATTACTAAACACCTAAAACCAGGTCCACCCACCATGGCCTATTTCAGACTCCTTTATTTCCTCTCTAAAGGCTTTGTCATCTTGGTCTCTACATAATCAGTACATCAACCGTTGTCAATTTTATATTCCCTTAATTCACTGCTCTATCAATGTATTTGACACGCAGGGCTCTGAGACTATTATCAGTAGTTTGTAGCGCTATAAAAACAAAGCAAAATACAAATAAAATAAATTCTGAGCACGTCCAAATTACCTCTGGGAATTAATTCATGTGCAAACTGCACCTTTAAAAAAAAACTCGTCTTTAAAAAACTAAAAAATGGCATTGGGGGGAAGGCTACTTTTAGAAATGTTCCCTAAATTATTGATTATGGAACTTGTCGATCTACAGCTTAAACTGCCTCTCACACTTGCCCAAATACTGCACATTTCTGGAAAAAATAGTTAATCTCCCCCTAACTATGTAATGCCCTGTCAATGTATTGCTCCGTCCATAAACATGCAGTGACACAGATTTTTTAATTGTAAGTTATGGATCACTTCTATTTATTCATTAGTGTAACACAGCTAGTCGCCTACAACCAATCAGGCTGCAGCGACTGATAGAATATGGCAGACGTTTAACACAGCTTTATGCCTACAACCTGGAGGCGGCAGCGTTACAAAATGTAATGAGGAAAAGGGAAAGCAAAGAACCTTAACACCCACCAGTCGATCCCCCCCCATTGCAGGTAGGTGGTCTAAGGAGAATCATATGTGTGTGAGCCTAAGGAGAGAACTACTGGTCACTTGTAGCTATATGGTAACTCTATGTTGGGATCACGTTGGTGTGGGGCACCAGGTGTAGTATCTTCAAGTAGGTACAGCAGGTAAGCTCAGTAAATTCTGAAAAGAGGACCTGAATGAAGGGCACCCATGTTGTAGAGTAATCGTGGCCCTGTTGGTCCGTCGGTAGAGACAGCTTCTCCATCCCCAGTAGAAACCATAACCTAGGAGCCAGACAGTATAGTCTGGTGTCTTCTCTGTGCCCAATGTGATAAGATTACTCGATGTGCTGCACCAAGGGCGAGGGACATCTGTTTCCCTTTTTGAGAGGGGAGCAGGAAGGTTAAGGGTTGGGGAGCCCCAGGGTAGTATACGCAGGGAACTGGGGAATTTCAGAATTAAATGCGTGACCTATGTCGTCCAACATGCGTTCCCAGAACAGTTCAAATTTGGGGCAGTGCCACATGAGGGGGAGCAGCATACCAGTATTCCCGCAGCGCCTCCAACTCTCCTTGGATCTGGTCGGTTTCCAAGAATGAAGCAGTGCAGGAGTAAGACACCAGTAGGGAGTTATTTTGTAAGCGGTTTCAAGTGATATGCGCTATAAAATATGTCTCCCCATTTAGTGTCTGTCAGTTCTCTGCCTAATTCCAACTTCCATCTAGATTGGCCTGACGTCACAGGGGGGATAGGCCTGTGTGCCCAAGAGGGCGTATATCTCCGATATTAGGTGCGGGTCATCTTTCTTAAGAAACATCCTTTTCTTGAACGGCATGAGAGGTCTCTGAGCCTAAGGTGGAATGGTGGGCTGTAGCACCAGTGGCGGAGCTGCAGGTATTGTAATTTAACAGCTTCCGCTATGCCATACTCCATTTTGAGCTAGTCAAACAGTAGAATTTATTGTGGGTCGAAAAGGCAGCCCACTCTTCTACACCCTCCCTCCTGCCAGCGATGGAATTGGTCAGAACACATCCCCGGAGTGAAATCAGGATTGGCACAGATGTGGGGTCATCAGGGATTGAAAAGAGGTCACCTACGCTTTGGTCGCCACCACATCCCAAACTCAAAACACAGAGCTAGTGACGAGGGAAGAGCAGAGTCCCCATGCCCAATGCTTGCGGGGAAGCAAACGTTCCTTCCATATGTGGGACACAGCAACTGCCTGGTCCATAAAGCACAGTGTTTCTCCGAGTGTGGGCCGCTCCACTCCACTAGGAAGCGTAACTAGGCAGCTTGTAACTTTCTCCACAGGCAAGGTACTGCCAGTCCCCCCATCCCGCTTTGGGTGGTACATCAAGTATCTGGAAAAGCAAGGTGGTTTCCCATCCCAGGTCAATTTAGAAACACATTTTGGAAGGGTCTGCAGGGTATTTTTTGGCAGGGGTAGGCGGAGGGTCTGAAAGAGGTATAGGAGACGAGGTAATAGTCATTTTAATGGCCGTGCTCCAGCCCATCCAAGAAAGATGGAGGCGTCCCCATGTATCCAAATCAGCCAGACCATGAGATGTACTGTGAGTTTGTAGTATAGAGCGGGCCAGTTTGATCCTAAGGTAGGCAATGTGGCCGGATGTCCACATTAATGGGAATTTAGGGCCAGATGTATCATGAAGGCCTTTTGCAATTCGGAAATAGCGATTTTAAAGAAATCACTATTTCCGACCTGCAAAATGCCACGTATCACATTTGCGAATCGGTAATAGTGATTTCTTAAAAATCACAAATGCTATTATTAATGCTATTACCGAATCGCAAATTGCGATACCGGCCCCATACGCACCTATGGGCCTGTTGGCGAGGCGTCAACCAAGCAAGACCTGTGCTATAGCATATAATGTGGTAGGCTCAAATGTAGCGACATAAGACCAGACAATATGGAGTAGTAAAAAAGGTAGCCACAAACTCTAACATGTAACCAAATAAACCAATGATGAAACAGAGTTCTGAGTCAGGAATAAAGTACTACTATAAGGGGGTGGACCTGCAGCATTGTGCAGTTTGGTAGGGGGGTATAGCTGAGGGTTCCCCCGCAGTCTCAGGCCCATTTATTTGGGGGCAGACTGGAGCCATGAGGTTGTTGAGGCATGCTAATTGGGAGGGTAGAGGTCATGGTGCAGGTTTATTTGTACCCGAGGCCAGGCTGTCTGGAAAAGATTGTCTTTCTTGAACCTGCTCCTCGGTTGATTATGCTTCTGACGGCGGCCTGTGTTCTGCCACTGTGGGCCCTTTTAGGAGATTCTCAGGGGAATTATTGCGTTGCTTGACAAAGGGGATTGTCAGCCATTTTGCAGAACTCAGCGAGTGTTCTATTGAGTCTTTAGTTGGTGTAGTTGACCTTCAAAGCAAAATATTAATTTGAAGGGGTGCCCCCATGAGTAGAACATGTCCTGGGAACGCAGGAATTCCATGATCAGTTTGAACTCCCTGCACCGTTGGAGCATGAGTAGAGAGATGTCTTGAAATAGGCCCACAGTGTGGTCTCTGAAAATCAATGGGTTGCTTGGCCCTAGCCAATCTTAAAATGTCTTCTTTAATCTGGAAGTTGTATACACACACAAGAATGTCAGGTGGTTTGGAGCTGGGTCCTCGGGAGCGGCCGGCTCTGTGTACTTGGTTTAGTTGTAAGTCTCTGTCTTCCTCCCAGTTTAAGATTGAGCGAAAGAGAGCTAGGGTATATTCTTTTATGTTTGTGCCTTCAGAACCAGTGGGGGCCCCCTCTGAAATGAATATTGTTGTTGTTCTCAAGGTACTCTGATTGGGCCTGTAGTAAGTCTTGTTGCTAGTGCAGGAGTAGTATTTCTTGGCGCAGTAGCTCTACATCCTCGTCTCGAGTGATCTCATTTTCTTCCAGACCGGAGACTCTCTCCCCTATTGTGGTCAGATCCGTTTAGAGATCTCATAGTTCCTGGGACAGGTCTCTCTGGAGGTCTTGTAGGTTAGTTTTCAAGGAATTGAACAAAGAGCTCAAAAAGCCCCTTGTAGCCAGCCCAGTTCAGCCTCGGTGGACAGGTCTGGGCCACCCTGTGTGGGGTGTCTTGGCGACACTCCGGTTTCCTTATTGTGTGCCGGTGTGGAGTGGGTCAGCATCTCACGAACAGACTGGCCTCTTTTGTGTTTCGATGCACCCATGAATGAATGGTTTATTGTACAGATATCAAAATCCAATACAATTAAAGCAAAAAAGAAGATCAATAATACATTTGCAATTGAATGTTAAATATGTAGCAAAAACACTCTATAGTTTAAATGCACATACCACAGTAAGAAACGTTCCTAGATAATAATATGAAACCTTCAATTAAAATAAGGCCGGACCGCCACAGCCCAGAGCCCCACATGATGCATAATAAACAGAAGGGCTCACAGTGCTAAAAGCCCTAAAGTGCTTTAGTGCGTAAAATGATCATTACGTTAGATACCAATAAGGATCACAACCCGAGGTGCAACATTGAAGCTCAGCAACCTGATGAATTACTACAAACCAAAGAGGCAGGAGTGGGTGAAAATTTGAAACAATTATCCACTGCTCGCAGGGCCCCTAAATTTTGTTTGGGCGATTTTAATAAATTTGGTCAGTAACACATTCAACATTAAATTTGCAGTATCCAAGGACTTAATAATGGCCTGTCGACAGGAGCGAATCCCCAGTTCCTTCCACTTACTCCATAGCAGAAATCTACGTTCCTTGAGTAGAGCTGGACACAAACAAACCACATATTCAATTGTTTCTTCCACATTACCACAACCACGGCACATCACGCAATCTCCCGGAGTTAACCGCCATAAGAGTAAATGTTTAAAAAAATAAATAATCGCCCATCCTTAAGGCCATAAAGGCCTCTTAATAACGAAAGTCGTAAGACATGACTGGCTTAAAGGAATTGATTACCGACCAGGCATGCTTAGGTTTGGAAAGGAGGGGGCGATCCGAGTGGTACGAGTATAACTGTATAATCTTTTTGACACCCAGTTTGAACAAGGAATGGGGGGGTTGCTTACCTAGAGGTCATCGGCTTCCAATCGCCATTTACATTCAACCAAAAAATGAAAATGAGACCCCTTCGTTTTCGACGTACTGATTTCCTGTCAGAGAACTGCCTCCAAGCTACCTTCCTTGGCCCCGCCGCAACTTATGAAAGAGCTTCAAGAAGGCTCCAGCACCGACTCACGACTGCCAGCTGATCCAGAAGCCCAAATTCCAACCGCACTTGCGCGGGGGAAGCGAGAAAACTCTCTTATAGATCTTATTAACCAGCCTATTTAATAAACAAGAGCCTTTTTCAAACAAAATGTCCTGACCATAAGACAATGAGGGGATTATCTTAGCTCTCATAACTTCCATTAAAAGGAGAAGATTCAGCCCCTTTAAAACTTTAAATAATTTAGAAAAGGCCACCTGCAATGCCACAGCTTTAGATTCAATCTCCTTCTTATGCTTGACAAAGCTACCCCTAGAGCCGAAATGCACCCCTAAACATTTATAAGACTGGTCTGAAACAAGTTTACTACTCTTGTAATACCAACTGGGTCTCAAATGCTTTTTTCTTCCGAAGGAGACCACTTTAGTTTTGAGCAAATTGACTTCTAATTGATTGACAGGAGTATAAAATGTGAATTGATTAAGCAGTCATTGAAGGCCAATCTTGGTATAACTGAACAATGCAAGATCATCAGCATAAAGCAAGTGCAGCCATGTTTAGGAGGGCAGGAGGTAGCGTGCTCCAACCCAACCCACTCACCCTGCTATGAAGCGTATGTACTGCAGACACTCTGTTTGCCTGTGCGTGTAGGAATCCACACAAAAACTTCAGTTTCTGGAGAAGCTGCAGGGCTCCAAAATGAACGGGTAAAGCAGAGGATTGTATTATCTGAGTCTAAGAGTCTTACATCAGCCAAGGCACCTTCTACAGGGTAAAATAACTGTGGACCCCGTGGCAAAGCCAATACAGAGGGCGGGCACAGTAGTCCCGCCCAGATGGCATGTGCGTGACAGCTTGTTTTACTCCAAGTGCAACGCTGGAAGAGGTGAGTTAAATGGTACGGCCCAAGCTCCTGCGCTACGCCCGACAAGGCCCTTTCGCAAAGATCTACGCTGCTGAGGGAGATCACGGCTGGACCTTGTGGTAGTCTGGATTGCTGCTGCTAAGCAGGTAGGTGGGTAGTGAGTCCAGGGAGGATGTCTCGCACTCTAATGGGAAGGGGGGGGCTGCACCCCAAGAACAGCACACTCACCATCATGTAGAGTAGCGGTGAGGGGGCTGGCCTAGCTCCTCGTTGGCGGTCCATTTGGACCTAGTGGATTCCGTCTTGTTATCCACTTCGCATGTGGAAACCGAAGTATGGCATAGTGAGGAAACAGGAACAGTGTCAGAGCGCCGTAGAAAGTCTTGCGGGCCACGATGTGCAGCCGATTGTCCTGCAGTGCGCTTAGATGGCCTCTCCCGCCCGAATACTCTGCAGTCTCAGTGGTGCTGTGTGGGCCGTGGAGAGGCCGGCCGGTAGTGGATGCACCCTCAGGGACCAAAACCATCCTCCATGTTCAGAAAAGATGCCAAACCGTGTCCGCTCGCCTCATACTCATTCCGCCATCTCGGCAGGCCCCAGGGTGGTCTACAGAGTATGCTGCTGCTTAAGTGTTGTTTCACCAAGAGGCCGGGGTAAGGAACGCGGCCAAGGCCTTTGATCCGGGGCTCCCTGTCCCATGTCCTCCACCGACTCCAGTCCATTATGCGCCCCCTAGGCGGTGTCTCAGTTTTTGTAGACCCCATATGGCTCTAGCTGTCAGGGAAATGTAACTGTCGCTGCTGCTTGACTCAAGGACTTTGTCAGCGCTCGCCTTCCGGCCGATCTCCGGGGCCTCGGGTTCCGCTATTGCAGCGAGGCGGCCGTCATGACTGCTCCCTTGGTGTTGTCGTCTTCTGCTGTGGGCAAGTGTGGGTGACACAGGCTCCACAGTGTGGCCCCCACCTGCCTAAGATAGTGTCCCCTCAGCCGACCATTTGGAAACGGATCCAATGCCCCCGATAATGTTGAGATTGTGGTCCTAAGCAGCGGAGAATTACAGGGTGCGTCCTACTAGACTACTATCTTGGCCTAAATTGTAAGTTATGTGCAAGAAAGAACATGTTTTCAAGCATGAGGCAGAAGAGATGTGATGTAAAGGGGTGCTGGGAGTTACAAAATGGAGACTTATGGCCTATTAATGACCACACAACTGAGGTGTGATTGATCTTTATGATGCACTAAATATATACTAAGAACACTTCCCTTGGCTGGAGCTGTATTCATTGTGTTCTTCACAATATAACACTTTCAAGGGAGACAGGCTGTTCCCAGAGCGATCATGACGCATAAGATAGGAGTAAATACTGGAATGTAATTTGGCTCCAACTACAAATCCAACAGCCAAACTAATAATGTGCGCGCACTGGCTTCTTCATGGGGTTTGCATGCAGCTACCCTGGTCTCACAGCACTGGATGCCAAAGGATCAGTGGAGTCTTTTTATAGGTCTGGCATTATGAATGTCTCAAGGGGCAGGAAGTCATGACAAGTGCTTTTGTAGAATAAGGGAGGAAGGGATTCTAGAGCGATTAGAGAAATGCTGCATTATGTTTTAGGAATGAAATTTAGGTTCACACCTCAATAATGAGGCACCTTCTGTTTTCATTGGTGGTGCTGTGAGAAAAAACAACCTTTACAAAAAGCAGGTGCGTACATCAGTACGACAAATTACAAGAAGCAGAACATACAGAGCATTTTGGAGGTCCCAAAACCTGAGAATCACAAAAACGGAGGTCTTAATGTACAAAAGGCATATTCGAAGTGGAAAAATCTTTCCTACTCATAAAGTGCACTGTGCAACCTATACTGAATCAAAGGGGAAAGGTGGTGGGTAAAGGGTGTTCTCCTTTCCTTTGTGATTCACAATACAATGTACAAATACATTGCAACTACATTTGTGGCCCCAAACCATTGATCTGTTAGCAGCTCCAAAAAAAGATTGGTAATGCGTTTGCAAACTACTAGGGACAGCTTGTACCGGTGGTTGTTGGCACTGGCATGTGGAGATCAACGAATGCCACCATTCACTTTTTAAAACAGCCCCTATGCCCTGTCCCTTAAATTTACAGAAGTTGATTAACAAAAAAAATCTCAGCATTCAATGAATGCAAATAAAATGACAGAGGCTTCCTGACCCCTCCCAGGCCCCAATCCACATTTCACAGCAATTTGCAGGGAGCCATAAAAGGAATCCTGCCTCACAAATAACAAATATTAAGGAGGCATGAGTTTTTCAATACCTGTGAATGTGCATGTTATCCTTTCATTGATTTGTACGTTTGTTGCAGCGAGAAAAACAATGCAGGGATTGCAAAACAGTTGTTGTGCAAGGCACTGGATACTTTAAAATCCTATCTATAATTTCTCCTCGTCCCACTACCATAGTTTATTGCACGAAACTCACTACCTGATGTGAAATGTAAAAGAAAGCCAATGAAAATGTGTGATAGTCCAGCAGGGTAAAACCACTAAACTTTCCTCGATCTTTTTGAAAAATTCCTAAACCGATGCATTTCTTTGACAGCACCAAAACAAGCATTTCAAACTGCCAGCATCACAGAAACCGAAAGGACTTTTTTTTTAAAACGTTGCTGATCATTTGTGTGTGTGTATGTGCACGACCAGTGCTGCCAAGTTGTCAATGAAACCTGCGACATCTGTATACATTTTTGGATTTAAAGCCAACAGAAATGTGTATTTTGCAATTGCTATCACAAGTATGGAGATAAAAATTCCAGGGTGTTAAATGTTTTCAGGGAAAAAACTGACACACATGAAACCGAGGCCGCTTGGCAGCTGTGCATGTGGGCTTATGTGAGTTACATGTGGTCTTTGTGCATAGTTAACTTTGTGTGAGTATGTTTAGGCGGGTGGGAGACTATTCTTGTGTATCTTGCACGTGTGTTTTCTGTGTGTAATTGTCTGCATATATGTGGGACCACGAGTGCAAGCCTGCAACAAGAATCTGCATTAGTGCATGTGGTCCTGTATGTTATAAAAGGGTTAGCCTTGATCTGAACAATACCCCAGCTCCAATAGTGTCTAGATTTTGGCACGGAGACTGTTTTGAAATTCTAGACATTTCTATATTTTTGGTGGCCCTTGAACACAACAGCTGGATAATTCACTTTACAATTACGAAATGCGATCTTGTACCTCTCTCGCCTTTTTGGTAGATAGTTTAAGGCAAAAAGGTAGTAGTAACATGATCGAAAGCCAATGTTTTTGGCTTTCCCTCTACCGCAGATGCCTATGTGATCTACTGCGAACATAATGGCTGGGGCTTACACATACTGGGAACCACAGGGAATTTGTTTTGCATTCTAGAAAAAAATACGAGATTGGGAAACATAAATGCAAGCAGATTATAGCGAAATACCTTGACAGTGTTAAGCCCTGGTTCCAGAAAGCCGTTGCAAGAAATCCAATCATCTATCATGGATATGCCAAGCCAATGGACAAGTGTAGAGTCTGTTACAAACTATACCAGTTTTTGGTTCCTCAATGATAACGCCTTTTGCTTACTGGTCAATGGCGCAATTTAAATGGCCCACTTTGGACTCCAAAAACTGATGTAGAGTAAGTATTTACATTCCAAAAAAAGACGTCACATGCCACTACGACTAGATTAAGCATATTGTCTACACTGAATTGCTGAAATAAACATCTGTAAATATCATCTGTGAGTTCTACCCTTAGGTGGCAGGAGCTGCAAAGCTCGACTACGGAGCCCAAAAGGTGCACTGCAGCTCCATCAGCTTCCTCTCAGGAAAGAAAATGTTTGAAGTATTATTACTCATGTTCACAAGAATTTCATGATGGGTTCTAGCTTACCTGAAAGGGGACATCAGGTGAAGGATGTTACAAGACATCTCAAAGCTCCAGCAGATACCATCTAACCAAGCAACGTTCTAGAATGTCCTGTGATTGTTTGTGATGCAATGACTGGATAAAGAAACCTGTTATTTTACTCTACACTGGATGGCTGCTTCAATGACGTTGCTGTGTATAACCACCCTTATAGAGTGTTCTGTTTCCCAAACAATCTCTAATGAAATACTCGAAGCCTTCACTGTTCCTATTGGGCCTTCCCTCTAGGAAGTAGTAAGAAACCTATCTCCTAGGACAAAGTCTCATCTCTACATCAATCTGTTAAGTGCAATCAGAAGTCCCTTAGGGAAATATGCATGGTCTTTATTTAGTGACCACCTGGGTTGAAGTGTTGACTGAAGGTGTTTAGAAGAGTAAGTAATTTGCACTTTACAAATACTCAAACACAAACAGATAGCGATGAATGATATGTGGCTGTTTCATGCGTGCAGAGTCTGCAGTTCAGTGTGACAGTACTCAGAGCAATGATATGTCTACCAATCACATTCCATAGTGATATCTTTCATGAGGCGATGCAGAGGATATAGAGTCTGCTGACATCAAACAAAATGGGAACAGAGCTTCCCATTCTGGCCCAATTTCAATGTTGGACAACCAAAATGGGCACTGACAATCAGTGAGCGGAAAATGAAGACAGGTTAGATCACAAGTAATTGTGTAACTGCTTCAGTTGTAAATACGCATTGTCAGATATGTAGTGGGCAACTTAGCCGCGTACCAGGTGAGTTACTTTATACATTACAACTGCTCCAAAAATGAAATGCTCAATGAGTGGCACTGTAGTCTGTATATCTGCAACTAAACTACAGATGACCCTCTCAAACAAAGGACTGTGAAGGAATACATAAGAAATGGTATAAAGCTACCAAACCTGGTAGAGCTGTGAGGATGTACTAATATCAATACAGCACTATACAAATCTCTGTTAAAATAACATAATTTCACTGGTTTTGTCAAACAGCCATATGGCAATCCAACTAACAATATAAATTAATTGAGCATAAATTGGGCAATATGATTTTACTCTACTGACACTTAGAATTGACAGGACAATGACAATAGACCACTGTCAGAATGGCCATCTTCAGCATTTTTCCCATTCTAAATGGCTCTGTTAAGGTTGCCCTCTAAATTCATAGTTTTTCTTCTTCTGAGCTGGCAAATCCCAAACAGGACTGTGGTTTTAGAGACTCACCATGAGAAAGACTTATTCTACACAGTAATAGACACACAAGACGTGCCACATGAAAAGTAGCACCAGGCAGGATGACGTTCTTTGGGCTGCTCATACATACCACTGCTAGCGCAGGTGTTTTAATAAAATTATTAACGAGTGTTCATGTATTCTGAATAAGTGATTTGTGTAGAAAATATAATAACATAGAAAAATAATGCACACATTTCAAAATGTGATTATGAAGAGTGGCTGCCAATGTTCACGAAGTGTACTTTTTAATATCCTAATACTGTGAAATGTTGAATATAAGTTTGACTAATGTAGTAATATGTTATATTAAGGGTTATGCATTATGATTTAGCATTATTAATTATAGGCCTTAACTTAGCGAGTATCTTGGCCTACTTGCCAGGTAACATGTCAAAGCTGCATTTCTTAAACGTTT
This sequence comes from Pleurodeles waltl, assembly GCF_031143425.1. Lineage (NCBI taxonomy): Eukaryota > Metazoa > Chordata > Amphibia > Caudata > Salamandridae > Pleurodeles > Pleurodeles waltl. The sequence continues at coordinate 906,851,122 of NC_090450.1, forward strand.
AATAAATGGTTGTCCTGGAGAGTTAAACTGTAATTTCTATTGTATTGTTTAAATGTGCTCATAACAGAAGCTTCCTCATGAGAACCGACTGCTAGAAGATGCTGCTCTTGTCAATGTAACATTGTGTGTGTAATGTGTGTGAGACTGACTTTCTCAGACGAAGAACAATGGAGATACTGACTGGAGTGGAAGCTGCAAAAACATTGTTACCTGACAAGCCTGATGATGAGGACATTGCAGGACAACCAATCAATGACATGTGGACGGAGTAATAGTAGGATTAATAGATTTGGAGTTTTAGTTTTTTTGGACAAAGTGTAAACATGCGACCACTGACTAACTGACCAATAGGGATTTGGAAAGTAGTTTTAGTAGTTTTGATTTAATGACACTGCACTGAGAAGAAAGCAGCATTTTCAGCCCAGCATTCTGCCCTTGCATTTTGCCTTAAGCATTCTGCATTTTCACATTAGCGTCATTGCCCATTTTCTTGCTGGCCAAAAGGTCAATATTTCTTGTGCGTCTTGACAAGAGATGTGCTTATCTTTAATGCGTAAAGACTTTGCGTTTCCTGAACTTTGATGCTGAATCCGGATGCCTTGCTGATAGACTGATGTCCCGAGGACGAAGACTGACTGCTTGCTGATCCACACTGAGGATGGGTATTATAAATTAGACTGTTGATTATTATGCATATTTACTTTTCCTTTCTAGGTACCAACTGCATTGTTTTCATACAGCCATAGTTAGATGTTTTTCCAAATTTGTGATATAAATTGTTTTGCATGAAGCCCAACATGCCTATGCGAGTCTGGTGTTAGTTAAGGATCCTCACTAATTAAATTATTCTAATAGAAGAATAATGCTTGTTGAATTTATCTGCTTAACTTAATGTACGTAGTTACTTTGATGTAGTTGACTTTGTTATTAATTTGCACTGTAACTCTAGAATGTGTTGTAGCTCAAGCTTTGATTAGATTACATTTCTTCCACCACTTTGGACAGACAGTATTGTTTCTGTATGTGTTTCATTTGATATTGAGATAAATCTACATGACCTTTAGCATTGTTAATATAGGGAAATAAATTACCAATTGACAAAGTTCCCATCTATACTTGTCATGCAACAAGAGAAGTTGCCAGAATCATGGTTAATGATGCAGAAGAATCATGTGGAGGGTGGAAGGACGGTCGGGGTAGTGAGGGAACACAAGATTTTCAAAGATTTATTGTATTCGATATTTAGAATACCAATAAAAAGAATGCTTAAAAAATAAGTCAGCTCTGTTTTCTAGGTGTATGAATGATGGTAAATTAATGACACACATGAACCTAACCACTCATCTGTATAGAGATGATACTCAGCAATATTTAAGTCATATCGGATTGCTCAGCTAGCTGAATACCTAAGTTGGAGTATCCATCTTTGGTCCACGAGGTTCAGATCTATGACGGGTTTTCAGGACCTCTCCATGAGATACATTTTCAAATGATCTAAACAGAAATAATTTACATGACCAGAGATAACCCTTGAAATCTACTGAGGATCTGGTCTGTGGCCCAAAGATGTACACCCCTGGCCTATGCAATTAATGAGATGAATAATAGCCTGAAGAATATCGTCCATGAATTGATGGGTGTTGCTTGGTTAGGTTCATATCTACTATAAATCACCCAAGGGGCCGCACACAAATGTTAAACAAGAACGGGGTGAGGATAGAAAATCTAGGGTCTCTCGGATGTTGGAACCAGTGCAGACAGAAAATCCCCAGTTTTCGCCAGCTTAATATTTCTTTAGACTTTATTTATGCAGGAATGAAAACTCTTCGACTCCCGATTCAAATCTGGTAAGAAAATGTTTTCGCAATGCAATAAAATGGAAACAAAAATATTAGGTAGTAGGAATAGAGCACGTGCTAGCAAATAATATTGAAAGTCAAATGACCAAAAACGTTTGTGGAGTGTCCAAAAACACATCTCGTCGTACAAGGAATACTCTTCAGTGAGAATTTTTTATTAAGCGAATGAAGTACGCATTTGGGACTTTGACACCGGCGGCAGCAGAACTCGCATGACCTGTCAAGCATACAAGGAATCCTTTTTGGACTACACATCAAGATCTCGGCTGAAGGCCGCTTGAAAATTACTTGTCATTCAAACAAAAGCAAACAAGCCATTTGTAATTCAACAGGCACAAGAACATATTGCCTTTTCCTCCAAACCCACTGTATGCTCACTGGAGCACAAAGATTATTTTTCTGTTACAGGAAAAGTAAAAGGCGGGTGCGTTTTTTTGTCATCTAACACACAATTTCCCTAATTTTAGCTGCATTTGAAATAAACAAAGAAATTGGTGCTTTCTTCAATGTTTCGCAAATAACGTTTCGCTCGCGGATGTGAAAACAATATCGGCAATAGGCCGGACACAATCAATTTCACAAACCACCATACGTGAATGTTTGGGAACGAAAGACATATCGCCGCGTTATCCAACTCTAATCATCTGTCAGTGATTTTGCAAAACTCAAGGCAGGGCCCACTCATGTCGGCGGGATCAGAAGCGGCGGCAATGTTTCTGCACTAGCAATCACGGGTTACATATTTCTCCTTTATGGAGGGCCTCGATTTTGCCACACAAATTGCTTCAGCCAAGGACAACAGAGCCGGGAGGATGACTTTCATTAGACGCCGTGGCGGCCTGGTTCCACGCGCCGCGGCGCGCGGGCTGACAGCGAGTCACGCCTGCGTAACCTTTCGCTTCAGACTGACAGCAGCGAGCCGAGACTGGCCGCCCCTGAGCACGCGCCTCGGAGCATCAGCGGACAATTTCCCAAGCATAACACGGCTGGCCCGTTTACCTGGTTTTATGCGTTCCTGCCGTGGCTATTTTACATTTCTGCACTCTAATCTGCAGACTGTACGAACTGTTATTATTTGAGATTTGTTACCTCTGCTGGGGCGTTAATGGCCGTCAATTGCACGCCTCACCATTGGAGCCCCGGTCGAAACTGTAAAAGCACACGGCAACTAATTGCTTTTTATATATTACTGAATATCGCCCTGTAGCCACTCCTAAACGCTCTAGAAAATAAATATTACTATTACCCAATTTATGGTAATCATTTTAACCACCTGAGACGGATAGAAGGCTGAGCTGGCCTTGCTAAGGTTCGAAAACTTGACCTCCACAATACCGCTTTTGTCAATACAGAATGTTCAGCACACCGAGTCATCCTCCCAACAATGGGCTTGACTCACAAAGGTAAATATACTTCTGTATATTTACTCACATGTTGATCTACTCCTACACCTAGGTGCAGCACTTCATTTTTTTTGCTATTCTCCATTTCCAAATAAGTTACACCTAGGTATAGACGTATATGCCTTCACCACCTCAAATGAGAACTAGAAGTGTAAAGGTGTTTTTAGTAACTTTCCACCTGTTGGTAGAGATGTCCACTACTGGGGTAGAGCTCTCCCTGTGGGGAAATGTATGGAAATTAAATTAAATGTATTCTATTTTTTAAAATATGTAAAATATTTTCAAGTACAATATAAATGCTTCAATTTTCTTACGATAATGGCATTACTCCTAGTCCTACTCCCTCGCCTTCCTTTTAACCAATGAGGCCTCCTGCCTCCCCCCTAGACCCTCCCTTCCCCTTTCAAAACCCCCCCCCACCCTTATCCCCTCCTGTACAAAAACCAAGCCCAAGCCGCAACTCGGACAGTCCGTACCGGGAGGGTGGGAGGGAACGGAAAAGGAAGGCGAGGGAGTAGGACTAGGAGTAATGCCATTATCGTAAGAAAATGGAAGCATTACCTCCCGTCCCTCCCTTGCCTTCCTTTTAACCAATGAGACATAGCAAGAAAAACACACAGGAGACGGACATCGAGTTGCAAGACCCTTAGTTAATATCCTGCACCAAGAACATCCCAAACATTATCTCATAGAGGATAAGACCCGGTGACCAAACACCGACTCCAAACCATCCAAGTCCGACAGCCTATAATGACGCACAAACGCCGAAGGAGAAGCCCAAGTGGCGGCCCTGCAAATCTCCACCACTGAAGTCCCCTGAAGCTCTGCCACCGTCGCCGCCATGCCTCTGGAAGACCTCCCCTGAATCCCTAGAGGAGGAACCACCTCTTTCAAGGAATAGGCCAACAGAATCAAAGATCGAACCCACCGACTCAAGGGAGCCGTGGAAGGTTTCTCACCTTAGCGCGCCGGACCAAAAGTAACAAACAGTGAATCCCCTGTACGAAAAGGAGCCACCGCCCGCAGATACTCCAACAAAACCCTACGTACATCCAACAAATGCAAACGGACCTCCTCCCCTGATGAGGGATCCGGACAAATTGAAGGAAGGATGACCGCCTGCCTGGAATGGAACGAAGAATTGACTTTTGGAATAAAGGAAGGCACCGGAACCAGAACCACCCTATCGGGAAAAATCTTACAAAAAAGGAAAGGAACATGCCAATGCCCCCAATTCCCCCAACCGACGAGCCGAAGTAATGGCGACCAAAAAGAACGTCTTCAAAGATAGACGTCGCAAATCACAGTCCCCCAATGGGTCAAAAGGGGCCCCCGTCAACACATCCAAAACCAAGGACAGATCCCATGAGGGAAAAGAACGTACCGGGCGAGGAAATAAATTAATAAGCCCCTGAAAAAATCCAGGCATCAATCGCCCTTCAACTTGAAGATTACGCCATGGTCCCTAAATGCCTGAATAGCCGCCCACTGTACCCGAAGAGAAGCCACTGACAACCCTAAACGAGCACCGTCCTGCAGGAACTGCATCACCTCAAAGAGAGAAGCGCAGGAAGGATCCAACTCACGACTTAAGCACCAAGACGAAAACACCTTCCACTGTCTACCATAAGAAAGCAAAGTTGAACGTCTCCATGAAGCCAGCAAGGTAGAACTCAAAGCCACTGGCACCTAACAGAAACGCCCTGAATAGTTGAAACGGAGGGAATGCATATAAAAGGCCCTGCGGCCAAGGACATGACATCCCGTCCACCTCCCATGCTTGGGGACACCGAAACCGGGAGCAGAAGCACTCCACTATCGCATTCTCTACTGACGCAAACACATCCAGCACTGGAAGACCCCAAAGCCGAACCAGATGCCGAAACAGAGACCTCCGGAGAGAGAAAAGTTGAGAGGAAGGAATCACTCTGCTCAGTAGATCCGCCCGAACATTTACCACTCTCGCCGAATGACATAAGCCTCGGCCACTAAGTCGTCTGTGCGAACCAGAACCGCCAACCCCCTCAGGGAATCCTGGAAATGGACCAGAGCCAGGAATATAGCCCGCAATTCTCGCCAATTAGATGACCGACTCGCCTCCCGAGGGGACCAAAACCCCCGAATCTGAGCTGACCCCATCCATGCCCCCCAACCGGAGAGGCTGGCATCCGTCGTCACCACCACGGGTCTCAGAGGTGACAAAGACACCCCTACCCTCAGGTGGTCTGCATCCAACCACCATTGCAACTCTCTGTGAATCAATCCGGACCCTGGAACCCCCTCCTTCAGAGAACCGGACCCTGGATCCCACCTACTCAAGAACCACGTCATCAAGCACAGGGGATGGAAACGTGCCCAAGAACCCAAAATATCACTGACGCCAAATGTGCAGTCGCAACCATAGAAGAGCTCGGGGAGCAGACAGTAACCATACCTTCTTTACCAAAGCCTGGAGAGCATCCAACCTTTTTTCAGACACAGTCACCAACCCTAGAATAGGCTGAAACCGAGCCCCTAGAAAAACCAGATCCTGGGACGGCACAAAGTCTGATTACACCCAATTGATCAAAAACCCGTGTTATTGCAGGACCCCCAGAACTTGGGCCACCTGCCTCTGCAAAAGGTCTCGTGAATGGGCATGAATCAAAATGTCGACTAGAAAAGGGTGCAGAAACACCCCTTCTGAATGAAGCAAAGCCACTAGAGGAGCCAGCATATTCGTGAAAATTCGGGGAGAAGATTTCAGTCCGAAAGGCAGAACGCAAAACTGGAAACGATCCTGCCCCACAGCAAACCTCATGAACTTTTGAGAGGACCATGCCCCCGGTACGTGTGGGTAAGCATCCGGCAGATCCAGTGACACCAGAAAATCCCCTTGCCTGACCAATGGAAAAATAGTCCGAATGGACAGCATGCGGAAATGCCCTGTCCTGATCCAGGTATTCACCTCCTTCAGATTGAGCACCGGTTGAAAATCCCCCTGAAACTTTCCGCACAAGAAACAAGACCGCATAAGTGCCCTGACCTCGGTCGTCTAGCGGAACATGGGAAATGGAGTAAGTCCCGCACTCCGTCCAATAATGCTCCACTCCAAGACCCCTCTGAAGGCAGAGGTGTGGGATGCACCCCGGAATCTGGAGGAACCGCCACAAAATCTATGACATAACCATTGGTCATCATGTCTAGTACCCAATGATCGGTTACACTGTCCTCCCAAGCTGAAAGAAAGTGACACAGTCATCCCCCAACCGGCCCTCTGCCAGGCCCACAGCGAATGCCAGGACCCCTTCTTGAAACCACCCCGGGTCTCAGGAGTAGACTTCTTAGGTGAAAAACGCGGATGAAAACGCCGTCTCCTAAACGAAAAGGATTTAGCAACCCTAGTAGGAGAAGATCTGGAATGCTTCTTCCACCCTTTACCCGAAGAAGAAACCCCTTTATAAGGTAAGGCATGCTTCCGCTCCTTAAACGCCTTGGAAAGTATGGATGGTAATAGTTCTCCAAACAAGTTACAACCCTCAAACGGCAGTCTCAACAAGGCCGCCGTTTCCCCTGGATCAGCCTTCCATGAACGCAACCAGAGGGACCTACGAGCCCCAATCAAAGACCCAGATGCCAGAGCCGAAGTACGGACTATATCTGAAGACACATCCGCCAATAATCTGGCCAGCTGTTCCATACCAGCCAGGAGCTCCGAACACTCCGCCCCTTCCTGTACAGCCACCGCCAGTTTATCAAAGCCTTGAACCAATGATTGTGACGCATAAGCAGAATAAATCCCTGCCTCAGCGCCAGATTCTCCGCCGCAAAAGCCCTCTTAAGACCTGAATCCACTTTACGGTCTGTGGCATACGTAGGCACACAATCCTCCGGATTGACTGCCTTTTTGCCAATTAGAGTAGCCAGAATAGAGTCCAGGCGTATTGAAGGAGGAAAAACCCCCTCACCCTCAAGTAAGTAAAGTTACTGAAGGAATCGTGCAACCTGAGCCTTCTCCACATCCTTCCACTCACGAAACACCATATCCTTCACAGGTCCCTGGAAAGGCATGGCAAACATAAAAGGCGTCTGATATTTGAGGAAATAAATGAGACTCTGAGTTTGTAGGTTGAAACACAGGGAAACCTAAACTGTCCCGAACATGTGTCATCACTTCCCACATTACCTCTTCTGGAAACCTATTTCCCCCCAGATGACGTTGATGGGGCCTCATCTTCACTCTCCGATGAGGATTTCCTTGCCGCTACCGATGAGTGCGCACGCTTAGACTGATCAGTCCTGGCCACGCCAGCTTGCAGTGCCCTGGTGACAGCCATTTCACCCATATCCTGCACTTCCTCACTAGACATGAGGGGAGTACCCCTGCCAGGTACCTGTGGGTTCTCAGGAAGAGCAATGCTACCCTCCCCTCCCACCTCCGAGGAGGAAGAAGAGACAACCATGTCCCTTTGCTGGAGCTTTAGGCATGGTAACCAAAATAACACTGCCTTTCATTCCAAAACACTACCCTACATATAGGACCCTGGTCCTCCCTAACAGGGCTCCACCAAACCCTAAAAAGGTCACAATCCTTGTAAAAATCCAAAAAACCACGGGCAGAACGCCCGTCCTACCTGACCAGCATCCAAAAATTGAAGTTCCTCGGTCCTTGCGGCTCCGCGGCGTGGAAACCCGGAAACTAACGCCCCAGCCACAGAGGGCCGGCTGACCCCGTCAGCCGGCCCCCAGTACACGCCTCTCGAGCAGCCATGCCGTTCGCTCAAGACGTGACCCAGCCATAGCACTCCTCGCGGAGCACCGCGTCCCGAGGAGTGCCTCCATCGACGACCTCCAGGCCCCGCCGTGCAGGTAAGAAAGGGAAAGAAAACCGTCTAGCGTGGGCTAGACAAAAGAACAGGAGGGGATAAGGGTGGGGGGGGGTTTTGAAAGGGGAAGGGAGGGTCTAGGGGGGAGGCAGGAGGCCTCATTGGTTAAAAGGAAGGCGAGGGAGGGACGGGAGGTAATGTACAATAATTATATTCAATAAAAACCTAGAACTAATAACATAAAATGTTAGAGCACATTAACGCAAAATAAATGGGCTTTATTAACCAATAATATTTATGTATGAATTTAATTTATAATTAGTTTTTAAGCAACTAAAGAAATACGAACCTTAGTTAACATATTCATTTTTATTTCATTGTTAATAAACAAGGTTAAAATTATGTAAGTAATTAATTTAAATGCTTTTATTCCAACTGAAATACCTTACAACTGGTTGGAGTTTGGTGCTGTAGATGCCAATAAAGGATATTTTATTACATACAGACATTGCTGCAATACCACCTAATTAAGTACCATATTGTGATTTGGAAGTCCCTTTAGGATATCAAGGCCACCAATGCTGCATGGGGGTTTAATACCCGATGTAGTGCACACCATTGGAATGAGTCCCCTATGTAACGATCGGGCCTCTGCTGGCATAAATTACACTCCATCCTGATATAGTAAATTTACCAACTGCAGAAGAAAGGCGGTTACTACATCAGGTAGTGGCTGTCTAAAGATGACTTTTAAAATATATCTTACAAATAACTGCTACGGCAGCAGTTAGTCTACAGACTATTATGCTATCATGGGCACAGCAGCCATAAAGAGTGATGAAATTCCATTTTGGATCGCTCACACAACCAATCAGTTTGAAGAGGTCTATCCACGTACAACACCCCAGCGTAAACATGGAATCCTAACCACGTGTCTTCCCCTGGGGTTGGTACCACCTATAGAAGCAGCACGTGGGGAAATGTATTTCCAAGTATTTACACATAGCAAATCCCCGTTGACAGTGCTCCCGGAGGTGTTGAAACAGGTACAAAATGAGCATGGTGCTACACCATCTCTTGATTTAGGGATGAAATTGATGGGCAATTTTGAGACAGTCATCACAATAATTCTGAGTAACGTTCGTAGAGAAAGTGCAGTTCTAACAGTGCACCAGCAGCTAGCAGCAGTTCTCCTTCAGGGCTGTGAAAGAGAATTTCCCAAAAATATTTTAGAAGTTTACACCTCTGTGGGACAATACTTTAGGTTCACGGGCTATTAAACAGCATCTCAAAGCAAACAAATAAGAGTGAGTGAGTCTCCGGAAGCAGGGAAAAATAAAAGGGGGAAAAAACAAGCATTGGCAAAGCCAACAGGGTTGACATTTGTTTTTTTCTTTAGCATTCTATCTTAGTAACTGGATTGTAAATATTAGAAAAAGGTTCAATAATATTAATTTTAAATTTGAGAAACCGTTAATAGTTGTTTATGTTGTGATATAAATTGAATTAATATCCCAGGGTTCCAAACTCGTAATTTGTACCTTATTTAATATGGCTTTATATTAAAGTATAGTACTGTGTAGTTAGTAAAGTGCCACTGCACCTGCTGCACCATTCAAACCATGCCCCTTTTAACTAAAAGGTAACTGCAATTGTGGCTGCCTGTTTAGAAGTAAAATATAGCAATACTTGGTGTTTAGAGGAGCTATGACAACCTTTGGCCTCAGTTTCACTGCAGCTGCTGCACCATTCAAATCATGACCTTACTGCCTGCAAGATAACTGCACTTGTGACTGCCTGTTTAGAAGTATAATGTAGTAATACTATGAGTTTAGTGGGGTTCCTAGGGCTTTTGGGCATCGTGCCACTGTACTTGCTGCACCATCCAAATCATGACACCACTGCCTGCAAAATAACTGCACTTGTGCCTGCCTATTTAGTGGTAAAATATAGCAATGTTTGGTGTTTAGAGGGGTTCCAAAAGCTTTTGGCCCCAGTGCCACTGCACCTGCTGCACCACTAAAATCACGGCCCTAGTGCCTGCAAGGTAACTGCACTTGTGACTGCCTGTTTAGTAGTAAAATTTAGCAATAACCTGTGTTTAGAGTGGTTCTGACACCGTGTGGTGCCAGTGCCCCTGCACCTGCTGCGCCGTTAAAGTCATGACCCTAGTGCCTACAACATAACTGCACTTGTGGCTGCCTGTTTAGTAGAAAAATATAGCAATATTTGGTGTTTAGAGGCGTTCTGACAACTTTTGGGCCTGGTGCCACGGCACTTGCTGCACAATTTAAATTAAGGCCCTAGTACCTGCACGATAACTGCACTCGTGGCTGCCCGTTTAGTAGTAAAATATTGTGATATTTGGTGCTCGGAGAAGTTATGACAACTTTTGGCTCCGGTGCCACTGCACCTGCTGCAACATTCAAATCATGACCTTTTTGCTTGCAAGGTAACTGCACGTGTGACTGTCTTTTTAGTAGTAAAATATAGCAATATTTGGTGCTTAGAGGGGCTCCTACAGCTTTTGGCCCCAATGTCACTGCACCTGCTGCACCACTAAAATCATGACCCTAGTGCCTGCAAGCTACTTGCACCTGTGACTGCCTGTTTGGTAGTAAAATGTAGAAATAATCTGTGTTGAGGGGTTCTGTCACCCTGTGTCCCCAGGGCCACCGTACCTGCTGTACCATTTGAAACATCATGACTATGGCTCCTGGTTTTATGGTGTTTATTATTTTAACATTTCTGTCTGTATTTATCCATAATTATTTTTTTGCCACTTTATTGGTATTGATCCATATTTAGGTTGTGTTTTGACAATAAATTGAGTCCTAAAATGCTATATTCTCACAGGTATTTAACTCTTAGACATGCACCCATATGTGGAAGCCTGTTGCGTTTCAGCAAGTTAAGCCACATCTAATAAAACACCACAACGATAGGGGCATATTAGCTTTATACTACCATATACTAATACTGCCCTACCACTACAGTAATGTACATTAACATATGCCTGTACTCAAGGAAATCTGAACTTGTTTATTTGTAACTCCCTACCATCTAGGTGCCCAGCTTTTGCCTGGAGTTCATGAAAGACAGCATGGAGAGTCTTTCACAAAAAGCACAATTTTCAGTGTTTTTCTGATTTAAAAAATAAATACAGACAGGAAACACATTGTTTTCTGTTTGTATTTATCTGTAAAAATCAGTAACAACGGAAAACTGGGAACCTTAATCATGACCCTAGTGCCTGCAAGATAACTGCACTTAGACTGCCTGTTAATAAGCCACTGATAGAATAACAATTTGAAATAAAACATCTTCCAATTATACAAATGACTTCTTTAAAAATGAGTGTCTGGTAATTTAAGAAAGAAACACACAAATAATTAAATATTTACAACTGTTATTTATCAGAAATTTAATTAGGTAATGAAAAACACATAATCATGAGCCCACGCTCTGCTTGCTTTACATCTTACTCGATACTCCACTGCAAGATGGCCGACACGTTTACACACATTTCAACACAAATTGACTTGCGTTCAGTTCATCTGTTTGCGTACAAATACTAACAAGTAACCAGTCACCAAAAACCGGAAGGTGTACTTCGGAACGCTGCAGCGACGGCAAAAGCAGAACAGAGGAGCAGGAAGTGACCTGCTAGCGAATATACAGCAAGTAAATTCAAGCAACATTGGTGCGACATTTGAATGAGCAAACAGGAAGTTCAAGTAAGTAAGGGGCAAAGTAGGGGCAGGTTCCAAGTCCCTTTAAAGATTGTTTTTAATACCATTAGACTTCGCAAGCACAGAGAAACCTAAAAACAATGACTGGATTTCCCTCAACACAAGAATCTAGACGGAGTGGATATAATTTGAGAGACTCTGATAACATGAAAAGCCGGCCCGGTATTAGTATTCTAATAGTCGTTCTTCCTGTTCTTTTCAGGACTCTAGGAACAGTGAAAGGCCAGAAAGAAGTGAATGGAATGAGTATTGCAAAAGGACAAGTTACTTACCTTCGGCAATGCCTTATATGGTATAGACTATGTCTAGCTGCAGATTCCTTTTTTTTAAATTCTCCCCAGGAGTCAGACTGGATCCGGAATGTTTTAGTGAGCTGTACCCCTGCAAGCCGCTGGTGGTATCAATTTGGTCCACCTCTGTTGTCGGTGTCGTCTGCACAAGAAATTACATCACAGTCCCTATATAAGTGCCACCCAGACACGCTGATGTCATTTTGTTTTCACAACTTTCCATGCCAGAAGAGCGGAGCCATAAAGAACACTGACCACAGGTGTGTCAAAACTAGGGTCCTGAAAGGGAAATCCCAGCCCCTAGAAATCCATTTGCAGAGTGCGGAGGATGGGTGGGTCGCAAGGGAATCTGTAGCAAGATACAGTCTCTACCAGATAAGGTGTAACCAAAGGTAAGTAACTTATCCATCTGATAGAGACTTCTAGCTGTAGATTCCTTACCTTTGAATAGATACCCAAGCAATAGCATCCCCGGTGGGTGAGTCTGCGAACCAATTCAAACGAGAAAGTCCTGCAGGACTGAACAGGCAAAGTGCCCATCCCTACTGACCTGACTGTCCAGGCAGTAGTGTTTGGTAAATGTGTGCAGAGATGCCCACAATGCTGCTCGGCAGATGTCCAGAGCTGGAACTCTGCGTGCTGATGCAGTGGTTGCAGCTTTAGCTCTAGTAGAATGAGCATGCAAACCCTCAGCGGGTTGCTTTTTGGCCAATGTGTAGCAGAATTTAATGTCACATACGATCCTTCTGGAGATGGTCCGCTTCTGCACTGCCCGACCTTTCTTCGCAACCACATACCCTACAAAAAGTTTGTTATCCACCTGGAACTATTTTGTATGGTCAAGGTAGGACGACAGCCCTCTTTTTGGGTCCAGGCGGTGGAGTCTCTGCTCTTCTTTTATCATTTTCGGCAGAAAAGATGCCTTAGTGCGAAGCACCTCTTTGTCAGGATAAATAGAGAAGTAGTGAGGCTTAGATGATAAGGCTGCAGCTCACTCTGCAGGCAGATGTAATCACCACAAGGAAGGCTGTTTTCAATGTGAGAAGCCTGAGAGGACAACTGTGGAAGGGGTCCAAGGGAGCATGCATCAAAAAGGTTAGAAACAAATTCAGATCCCATTGGGGCATAATGAATGTTGAAGGATGGAAGAAATGAGTAAGACCCTTGAGGAACCTATGTACAATCGGAGACTTAAACAAGGAGGGTTGATCAGGCAACCACAAAAAAAAACAGAAATAGCAGAGAAATATCCCCAAAGAGAGTCCAAAGCAGAGCTCTGCTAGGCAAGGGAAAAAATGAACAAAAGAACCTCAGAGAGAGGGGCGGATGGGGTCAACAGACTTGTCTGTGCACCATGTCACAAACTTCTTCCAATGACAGGCATTTACCATCATGGTGGAGGGATGTCTGACTGCCAAGATTATGTTGCAGACTTCGGGAGGAAGGTCAAAAGCTGTCAACTGCTGTGGTTCAAACTCCATGCAAGAAGGCAGAGAGTGGACAGGTTTTATTGAAGAACCCTCCCATGCTGCTGCGACAGAAGGAGCAGTCTGATCGGAGGATCAATGGATATGCTCAGCAGCTCGGGATACCAGACTCTCCGTGCCCAGTCCAAAGCCATAAGGATTACTTGGGCCCAGTCGTTCCTGATATTCTTGAGAACTCTGGGCAGGAGTGGTATGGGCGGAAAAGCATACAAGAGGCCTTAATTCCACTTGCCGTCTTGGAAACTCCAACACACAAAACTGCCTACTTTGCGCGTTCTTGGCAGAGGCAAACATATTTAACCAAGGCTCTCCTCACTGCTGAAAGAGACCTTGTGCCACTTCAGGGTGGAGATGCTGTACCTGATCCGCTAGGCATTTTCAGCTGAGTTCATCCGCTCTGTCATTCAGAGAGCCCGCCAGATGGTGAACCACCATTGATATGCCCTGTTATACCAGCTACATCAAGAGCCTCCCGACAAAGGGTCCACAACACCACACCACCCTGCTTGATGCAGTACCACATGGAGGTGGTGTTGTCCGTGAACAACTGCACTATCTTTCCCTTGACCTTTGACAGAGGGAAGAAAGGCTTTCAATGCCAGCTGGATCGCACAGAGTTCCAGCGGGTTGATGTGAAGTCTGGATTTTGCCGGAGACCAGATTCCTCTGTTCTCCACCTCTCCCAGATGGGCACCCCATCCCAGGAGTGACACATCTGTCACTACTGTCAGATCTAGTTGGGGTAGGGAGAGGAATCTGCCCTTGGCCCATTTGCGGTTCGTTAACTACCACTGCACATCTTTTGCAGTTCTCTCGTGAATCTGGACCATGTCAGAGTGTTTCCTCTGATGCTGCGCCCACTGGAACTTCAGGTACCACTGCTGAGGCTGCATATGCCATCTGGTATGCATCACCAGCAGGATGCAGGAGGCCATGAGGCCCAGGAGCCTCAGAGTCATTCTCACAGAAATCCAGGATAGAGGCTGAAACATCGGTTTCATACTTGAATATCCTGGACTTGCCACTCGGGAAGATAAGCCTGAAACTATACTGTGTCCAAAACAGCTCTGATGAAAGGGAGCGACTAAGAGGGAGTCAGGGGTGACTTCAGCACGTTTATAGTGAACCTCAGTGAATGCAAGAAGTCCTCTGTAGTCTAGAGGTGGGAGACAACTGCCTGGGTCGAGCTCGCCTTCAATATCCAGTTGTTAAGATAGGGGTAGACTGATACCCCTGATCTATGCAGTTGAGCTGCAACCATCTCCTTGGTGAACACCTGAGGGGTCAAAGGGAGCATGATGAGTTGAAAGTGCTCGTGGCCTACAGAGGACCGCAGGTAACATCTGCAGACATACAGGACAGGGATGTAAAAATAAGCGTCCTGCAAGTCCAATGCTACAATCCAGAATTCTGGGTACAAGACAGACAAGACTTGAGCCAACGTGACCATTTTGAACTTTTGTTTCCTGAGGAAGAGATTGAGGGCTCATAGGTCTAGGATAAAGAGAAGGCCCCTGTCCTTTTTGGGGACCAGAAAGTAGCAGAAATAGCAACACAGCCTACTTTTGGCACTAGAACCTTCTCTATGGCTCCCTTGGCTAAGAGAGCCGCAACTTCCTTGAGGAGAAGGGAGAAATGATCATCTGTCATCCGATCGTAAAATGGATGGAGGAGTAGTCTCAAAGGGGAAGGACTAGCCTCTTCGGACTATCTGCAAAACCCACCTGTCTGAAGTAATGGATTGCCAGTGGAGCAGGTGATGGCGAATCCTGCCGCCAACTGGCCCATAGTAGGGGGAGGCAGACTAGGAGGGTTTGGAGGCTGCTGCAGAGGGGGGTAGGGGTGGACTGACCAGACCACTGGCCACCTGACCCATGAGGTTAGTGGGTCCCACACCCTCAGCCATACAGAGGCTGGGCTGCATGGGCGGCACAGTGGCTGGATGGAAAATGGCACAGTTGGTAACCCTTTCGTTAGCCACGAAAGGGGCGAAAGGCACACTGGGGAGGACGAGGAGCCACACCAAGGACCTGGTTATAGCGTGTAAATCCTTGAAGCGCTCGTGCACCAAGTCTGCCTTGTCTCTGAAGAGACAGATGCCATTAAAGGGAATGTCCATCAAAAAAGCCTAGGCATCCCCTGAAAAGCCAGACGTCCTGAGCAAGGCGTGGTTCCTCAGGGACACTTTCAATCTTACTCCACCAGGGTCAGACTGCCCAAAAACGAGGCACATGGTCTCATAGAACTCTTTAATTTAGGCAGGGATCACTCTGGGTCCCGGAAATTCAGGGAGGCGCTCAGCCCAGGCATAGGTGACACAGAACAAGATCTAAAATGACAACGCTCCCTCGTTGCGCCAGCTGACGGATGAGGAGAAGTCGAAGAGTGCTTCAACTTCTTTGTTTTCTTCTAATGCCTTAACTTACCCGATTGCCCGAGGACTTCAAATGGGACAGCAACAACTTTGGTCTCCGCGACTGGTCTCAGGACCTTTTTCTCGACCAAGACCTTGACCTGCATGGAGTCGCGTGCTGGGTCACCATTAGCTTTAGGAACTGCTCCCACAAGGCCTTCGGATGCACGGCCTGGCACTCAGAGCATGACTTCGGGTCATGGTCACACTTCAAACACCACAAACACACAGGGTGCGGATCCGTCACGGACATCACCCATTGACAGGATCCGCAGGGTGTGAAACCTGTCTTTCTAGAAGACATCCTCAACACACCAAGAGAAAATTCTTGAAAAAGATTTTGACAAAAGTCAAAAAAAGACTAAAGGTTAGCTCACTTTGGATCAGTGCTGGCTGGCGCGGAACGAAAATAACTGATGTTGGCGTGCCTGGGTGGTGCCTATACAGGGAGTGTAACATCATTTCTAGAGCAGAGAGATGCCAACAACGGATGCAGAGCCGATCAACGCCACGTACCGGCATGCAGAAGTACTGTTCCCAAAAATCTTCCAGATCCAGTCTGATGCTTGGGGAGAATTCAAAGGAAAGGAATCTGCAGGTAGAAGTCTTTATCAGAGAAGATGAATATATCAAGTATAAAAGTGAATTAGGACATGACGCTGAAGTTTGTGTAAAGAAAGAAGATAAAGGTTCGGATTCAAACACTCACAATAGAAAAGGAAAGTGGCTGGTTTAACAAATAAACATGCCCTTCATACTACAGAACGTTTGTGGACTGGGACTTGGGTGGTAGTGCTTCTGTACGGCGCAGCAAAAGTGGTGATATTTCCCCAGAGTCTCAAGAAGCATGTGGTAATGATTCCAACTAAAAATACATACAGGTTGAGATGCCGAATGGACTTGTAAAGCCAGACAGGGCTCAAAATGTAGAAATACATATTGAAGGGGATATGCTGTGCAATATAAAATCTATTTTCTGGTTACTCTATTGGAGTCATATGCTATCATTCTTGGAGGATGGCTAGCCTCTGGGTTTTGTAAGAAATGCCCCTCACGGTGAGGAGGTAAGAACACAAGCATTTTCCTCCTTAGTACGTGAAGAAATCTGGGAAAAATATGCATGAGAGTGGGCGCTGAACAGGTTCCTGCACTGTATAGAAACCAAGCGGGGTGCGTCAAAGGATCTGTTCGACGTGTAATTCTCTGAAGGACTGAACCCCAAGTATATGCTTAGTATCCTTTGAAGCCAGTAACTAAGCTCAATATCAAAGCCATTTTAGACCACCTGTAATATTAATGTGTAATAGGGCCTTGTAATTCCATAATGAACACACCTATTTTTCTGATACTGAAGCCTGATAATTCTTACAGAATAATTTTAGATTATAGAAATTTAAATGTACATACACGCACACAAGCTGTACAAACCACTCATAGTGCTGGACTAATGATGAACTTATTGAGAAAGAAATATAAAATGACTCTTGCTATAAATCCAATGGGTTTTTTGTCCAAACTATAGCCCTAGAATCCCAGTATCTAACCACCTTCTCCTTCAGTTGTTTTCAGCACTCCTAAACAAGATTGCTGATTAGACATAAAAGTGGCCCTGAGCTTTTTGCAGTAAGAATCATGGCAATCTTACAAGAAGACCCAGAGGCTCTACAATATATTAATGAAATATAATATAAATGATGACTTGACCGAACATCTGGTTTGTGTGGACAAAATAATGAATTTGTTAGATCTATAATGTGATTCTGCATGGGTGTGAGTTATCCACTCAGGGTAAAGGATTGGCACCTGACTTCCTACAGAAGTTTGCTATTTTACAACATCCAAATACATTGAGAAGGTTACAAGTCCTGATGTGGTTTCTTAACTTTGGTCAAGCTTACTTGTCAAATTATGTAAAATGTGAGCATTACACTCCACTCCACGTACAAGAATTTTTACAATACACATAAAACACACCACAAATGTATTACCTGTGCATCAGTATAGGAGCATGTTCTACATGGACGGCTCTGCACAATTTATGGCTGGTACTAAACAAAAATACTGCACAGCTTGGCCTGCAGTGCAGGGAATTTTTCAAAATTGTGACTTCAAGGCGCTACATGGACACACTGAAGCTTTAGGTGATTTCACTGCACAGCTAGCAGAAATACATGCCCTGTTTGCATTGCAGAAGGCAGATCCGTTGGTTACTGCACTTATTGTGTGTCCAAGGGTAAAATGTGGATTTTCCACACTGGTGCTTAAACAGATTCAGAGATTCAAAAAGGAAGTCAATAAAAAGTAAACAACATTAGGGAAAGGTAGCTGTCCTTCAGGAGAAGCTTCATTTGGTCCATGCACAGCACACAATGGCCGTAAAAGTAAAATAATTCATGTTAAATGAAACTGTGCAGCAGACTTGACTGAGAAAAAGCAGTGCAGACGTCTAAGGCACCTGTCACCTGATCTCAAACCAAGATCAATGCAAATATTTTGGTAGTGATACAGGCAACCTTGATAGGCGGGAAACATCCTGATGGTTTTCTTTCTAAATACTCCTACGTCCTTACTAAAGCTAATGCTCCTATGGTATTTATACCTGGAGTGAGGGACAGACAAATCCATAATGAGCCAGGTAGGTTAGAGTTAATCAGGGTACATCATGAAGAGACAGCTTCTGCACAAGCTGGCAGTAGTGCTACTGTATCTGTTGTACAGCAACAATACTAGTGGCCATATTTACCGAAGCTTACAAAGAAATACGTAGAGCAATGCAATAGTTACAAACAGATAGCACACGCTAGTGTTACAAAGCCAGCGCAGACTCCCCTTACTATTTTTGCCCCAGCCTCAGGGGTAATTTTCCTTGGCAACACAAAAGGATAATGGATGGAGTGCTGAACAATGCAAACACTCACCCCCAGTCACAGATCTGGGTTTAATCCATTGTTCTTTTGCTCATTATGCCACCCCAGTTTGGACCCAGCTATATGCTAATCAGTCTTGACCCTGTTCCTCATGGAAACAGTCCAGCCCGCACTGCCAAGCCAGGTCCTCCCTGGACCAGAAACAAGCATCCTGGGACCAGTTTCAGGGTTTCACCCTTCATCAGCCAGGCCAGCTTGAATCCAGTGGCACAGTGAGCAAGGGACCCACATCTCGGCATACCCTTCCCACTTAGGGCAACTTTAGCAACACAAAAGGATGATGAATGGAGTACTGAACAATGCAAACACTCACCCCCAGTCACAGATCTGGGTTTAATCCATTATTCTTTTGCTCATCATGCCACCCCAGTTTGGACCCATGGGAACAGTCCAGCCTGAACTGCCAAGCCAGGTCCTCACTGGACCAGAAACAAGCATCCTGGGACCGGTTTCAGGGTTTCACCCTTCATCAGCCAGGCTAGCTTGAATCCAGTGGCACAGAGAGCAAGTGACCCACGTCTGGGCATACCCTTCCCACTTTTTTTCCTTGACACTTTGGGCCAATCCCAAGTGTAAATCGGTTTAAATATATATTGACTGAAGTAGATTCATACTCTAGATTCTTTTGGATTTGACCACAAAAGACTGCCACTGGTGAAGCAGTCATAAAAGGTTTGCAGTGCCTAGTAATGATGGGAGTATTTCATAGTTTTCATTTAGACAATGGTCCGGCATTCACCGTAAGGTGTTACAGGATGCTATGTCTGCTCTTGCAGTACAGCGTCATGCATGAAACTGAACGGTGTTAAAGAACATGCCAATGGTACACTTAAACGAGCCTTGACCGCTAGAGTAATTGACACAGGACTGAGATGTATAGGGGTGATTGCACAGTATATTTCGATCTGATGTAGCAACTGTGTTTTCAATCCATTGGTAAAAACAGATATGTACTGTTTCTGTCACGTCCTACTAAAATGCTGGTGCACAGTTTAAACCATCAAACCCCAGAAGGGGGCTCTTACTGGGACTCTGGTAGGACTTAAGACACCAAAATCAAGAAAGAGGGCTAGTAAGATGGGCACAAATTCAAAAAGGGGGCGGTACCTCATTACCCACATATATACGGTGAAGTTTCAATACTACAATTTACACTGCTCGAGTATGTACTCCTAGGGCCCGATTCACAAAGGCAAACTTACACTTATGTGTAAGTTTACTCTTTTTCTGTACTTAAAAACAAATTTAATAGTAACTTTATGGCTGCAGAGACAGATAAAAAGATAGGACAGGGCTATGTTGGTGTGTGCTGGGTTCTGCGCCCCGACTGCAGAGGCTCTGCAGTCATAAAGTTACTATTAAATTGTCTGTACAAAATGAACAAGAGTAAACTTACACAAAAGTGTACGTTTACCTTTGTGAATCGCCCATAATATGTAACCCAAAGTAAGACATTATTGGGAGATGTATAAGACTTTCGGATAGGGGAGCATCATTCAAAGAGCAGTAAATGCATGCTGTGCTTCCATCCCGATCCCTTCAGTCTGGTGAAGGCACGAGCCCAAATACATAGATGAGTTGAGAGACCAGCAGGAATGTCGGTATAATACTGGGGTTGTCTTCATCTGTGGACCTGGTGCATAAGTTTCATGCTTTATTGGTGTGTCACGACTTCCAGGATGTGGCCTACGCTTAACATTCTTGGGTAACCTCTTGGTGCCATTACAATCAAGAGCACTGGCAGACAGGCAAAAGCCTTCCTGGAAAAAATTTATAGAACTGATGAGAATGTTTGTTGAGTGAATGGTGATAAGGGAGCATATTTGACAGATATTAAATATTTGTAAAAAGCAAGCATGTGCAAAGACTGAGAGTGAGGAAATGTTGCAAAGAGACTAAAAGGGCACCGAAGAGCGGAACCGCATGACAGAATAAGAAAACAAGCATGAGGAGAAAAAGCAGGAAGGAAAAGCTTTAAGGCGTCATTGGAACTGAAGTGTAAAGATTGGAACTCAAACGTTAAGACGGATGGGACGTCTATAAAAGGACTGCAGAGAGACATGATGAGAAGGAATCTTGGCACTGATAAGAAAAACAAGAGGGGAAAAGATCTGAAAACCAAGAGCATGCAACTTTCAAGCGAGACTGAATGACAGGATGAGGGATGCTGGCGGTAGTACATGCTATCACTGCAGCCGGTGCAATAACAGCATCTTGGGTAGCGGTGTTGTCATTTTGAGGGCTCCTCACAGAGAACTCCTTTCTTTAAGTTCTCTATCTCAAAACTAATTTCCATAGGTACAGCAAAGGCTTCACACGTCTTCTGGCAGGCTTTCAAACCTTTGGTGCTCTTACACTGTATTGGCACCCAATGGACATTCGCCACTATATCATGTAATGCCCTTTCTGACCCTGCTGCTCTTGTAATTGGTTAAAGGCAGTGGTTCCCAACCTTTTGACTTCTGTGGACCCCCATTTTATCATTACCGGAACCCAGGGACCCCAACTGAATCATTTTAGATTCTGGGGACCCCCCAACTAAGTCATTATTGGAAGATGGAAACTTAATCTGTTACTATTATTTAATTATTTAAGAAGTCGCGGATCCTCTGAGGAGCCTTTGCAGACCCCCAGGGGTCCTCGGACCACAAGTTGGGAACCTTTGAGTTAAAGGCTTTGGAGCCACCATTCTGTTAGTGACAGTACTATGTATAACGATGATTTAAAAGAAAAAGAAAACACTTGCCTACTGTAAAGTATGATGTCATAACTGGGTGATGAAAATATTAAGAAGTATCCTTCACACTATGATAAGCAAATACAGTTGAACTGGACCCAATGAACAGAGGCACATCAGGTCCTCAAAATCAGGCAAGGAATAGGCAGGCTCGATGCCATGCACACAGAATAGGAGAAGCAGGCATCAGAAGTCGACCTGTTTTTAAAAAAGATGTGTGAACTATTGAAGATGAAGTCATATGGAATGCAATTTGCAGTCAAATAGAAATAAGTCTGGCACTAATGTTAGCTCCGATTGCCAACAATGCAGTATTTAGAGCCAAATGTACTAATACGCAAGTTGCAATTTGATGGTTTGAACTGTGCACCAGCATTTTTTTTTACTTGCATGCAGCTTTCGATACAACCTATTTACTAATGGGTTGCACTGCAAAATTCCGATTGGCTGGGGGTTGCAGAGTGATCTAATGAATCATAATTAGGCAGGTCGCTATTTAAGATCCCCTATGACTGGTTAGAAACACTGGGATGGTGGACTGCAAGGGACAACATACGACTATTCCTGTATTCGCATTCCCAAACTGGGGACATGTTTTTCAAAGCAACTTGTTTCCCTTAAAGGAACAGTTGTTGATTTTTTTAAAGTTTCCCCTTTGGGGAGCACAGACAGTAGCTGCCGCCACAACCCCTTGCACCTAAGGCCACCCAACATTATTCTGAAAGGGATCGCAATCCATAACAGACGACTTCCACTCTGCGAATGAGTTACTACTTCCTTTAAAGAATCAGTAACTTCTCAATGGTTTGCAACTGCAAACGCAATGACAAA
Source organism: Pleurodeles waltl (assembly GCF_031143425.1). Taxonomy (NCBI): domain Eukaryota; kingdom Metazoa; phylum Chordata; class Amphibia; order Caudata; family Salamandridae; genus Pleurodeles; species Pleurodeles waltl. Next base: position 906,873,626 of record NC_090450.1, read on the forward strand.
TAACTGATACATCCCATTGCGAAAGGGACTCCCATTCCACTGCCCCTTGTAAATGTGATTCAGAATGAGTTGCAAAACCCCTTATTCAAATCAGAAAGGTTTTTCAAAATCGCGATAGGGGTACACTAGGTGGTTAAAAGCACCTTTGTGGTCGCAAATCCTATAACTTTGCAAAACACAGGTTTTGCAGCTATAAAAGTGCTTTGTACATCCGACCATTAGCATCTTGTTCAGTACCAGTGGATCTGGGACAGACACATTCTTTCTGTAATCTTTGTTCCTACAGGGTTTGCAGGCATGTCCTTATGAAGCAGCATCGCTTCCCGCCAATGCCCTGAAATAAGAGCTGGGCAACAGCAGAGCATGATGCAGAATGTTTTGAAGGCAAGCCATCAATAATCAAGTCTTGATGTAATTCGGTAATGGAAGAACCCCGCACAAGGATGTATCCTTTGATTGTCATTGCAGTATTGGCTGCAGGTGCACCTAGCGTTACACCTGAGATCAATACACAGACGAGCTGCACATCTAAAAATGATGGAGCGCCAGTGCCAATCACCTGCTGAATAATCAATGAACTGGGCAGACCTCTCCACGGTAAAATACCGCACATAGAGCTGCCAGTGTCTCTCCCTCTACCTTGTACAAGCCAGCCAAACATGCAAACTCTTTGTCCCCGATGTTATACAGCCAAGAGCTCAGGTAAGTCCACTACAAAGGATATCACATAAGGGTTGGCTCTAAGAGGAACTGAGTGTGCCAGTATCAGTTATCAATTACTAACCACGCTCACCCTGTCTCCAGAAGGACATCACACAGAATGGGCCTGATATCAATGATCTCTGTCACTCACTTATCGCACTCACCCTGGCACACAGAAGTGTGCCTTCATCGATGCTCTCACACTACCCCTGGCTGAAGAAGAAACGCCACACAAGAATGTGTCTATACCAGCTATCTCACTCACTCACTTATCACATTCACCCTGGCTCCAAAAGGATGTCACACAGGGCTGTGCCTTTATCAATGTTCTCACCCACTTCCCTGGCTCCAAAAGATATTTCACACAGGTTGTGTCTGCATGAAATATCTCTTTCCCTCACTTATTACATTCACCGTGGATCCACAATGAATTCCACTCAGGGGTATGCCAGTATCGATGATGTAACTCACTCCTTCCCTCAAGAACCCCTGTCCTACACAAGGGCCCATTAGCTCCCAACTTTGCTTGCAAAAAACTTTGCACCCATTCTGCTTGGTCTGCAGTGCCTCAAAGAGGTGCTTCACTTGGGAGTCTTACTATATACATAACATATCTCAGTCACTCACCACACCTGCAAAATGTTCATTGACTCCAGAAATGTCCTATATCATCAGAAAAATTGTGATAGCAGTGGATATACCGTCACTTCTGCTTGGTCTGGACATCATAAATGGATTTTTTTTATCTCAGTTAATTCCGTCAGTACCACCACCATCCTGCCCGATTTGCAGTGGCACATTGTGAAGTGGTACCACCACCATCTTGCCCGATCTGCAGTGTCACATGGGGAAGTGGTACACAACCATCTTCCTGCCCGATCTGCAGTGGCACTTTATGAAGTGGTAGCCCCACCATCCTGCCTGCTCTGCAGTGGCACCTTGTGAAGAGGTAACACTACCATCCTGCCTGATTTGCAGTGACACTTTAGGAAGCAGTACCACCACCATTCTGCCTGCTCTTCCGTGACACCTTGTGAAGTGGTACCACGACCATCCTGCCAATCTGCAGCGGCACCTTGTGAAGTGGTACCACCATGATCCTGCCCGATCTGTAGTGGCACCTTGTGAAGTGGTACCACCATCATCCTGCCCGATCTGCAGTGGCATCTTGTGAAGTACTACCACCACCATTCTGCCTGATCTGCAGTGGCATCTTGTAAAGTAGTACCACCACCATTCTGCCTGATCTGCAGTGGCATCTTGTGAAGTGGTACCATTACCATCCTGTCTGGTATGTAGTGGCATCTTGTAAAGTGGTACCGCCGTCATATTGTCTGGTATGCAGGGGCACCTTGTGAAGTGATAACACCATCATCCTTGCCTGCTCTTCAGTGGCCTCTTGTGAAGTGGTACCACCACCATCCTGCCCGATCTGTAGCAGCACCTTGTGAAGTGGTACCATCATCATCCTGCCTGATCTGCAGTGGCACATGGGGAAGAGGTACACCACCATCGTCCTGCCCGATCTGCAGTGACACTTTATGAAGTGGTAGCCCCACCATCCTGCCTGCTCTGCAGTGGCACCTTGTGAAGAGGTACCACTACCATCCTGCCTGATTTGCAGTGACACTTTAGGAAGCAGTACCACCACCATCCTGCCTGCTCTTCTGTGACACCTTGTGAAGTGGTACCACGACCATCCTGCCCGATCTGCAGCGGCCCCTTGTGAAGTGGTACCACCATCATCCTGTCCGATCTGCAGTGGCATCTTGTAAAGTGGTACCACCGTCATATTGTCTGGTATGCAGCGGCATCTTGTAAAGTAGTACCCACCATCATCCGGTCTGGTATGCAGTGGCATCTTGTAAAGTGGTACCCACCATCATCTGGTCTGGTATGCAGTGGCATCTTGTAAAGTGGTACCCACCATCATCCGGTCTGGTATGCACTGGCATCTTTGCATTGGCTCACTGACTTCAAGGGTGCAATACAAGCGAGAGCACAGTCTACGTTTAGGTTCCTTACACATAACCCTCTTGTTGAAATACCCTCGGACCTCAGGACTGGCTAATCTCTTCCTGTCAACTGCCCTGCTTCCCAACGTAATGGGCATGCCTGCCAAAAATCAGACCAATACTTGCAACATAAAATATATGCAATAAAACATACTACAAAGGAGAAACAGATATGCAATGCCATGCTCCTTGCACAGCTTCACTAAAATATTCCGACTGATGCCAGAAACACCAGGGTGCCACAGGGCAGAACTTTACTGCTGTTGTTACTTAACCTAAATAAAAGTCATTTGAATACAAAAATAAATCTTTACATTTGCGTGGAAGAGTAACTAGAAAGAAAGTATGCATTTCAACAAAATATCCATGTTGGAAACGAAAATCGATGTTTGACTCGCATAATAACACTTCCATCAGACATCGGTATTGTTTTACTTGACTCTGAAAAAATAGCAAGTGTACTGTTAACTTTCTAAAGTAAGAGTACAGTACTCCCGCTTGAAAATGCTACCCAGCATCCTCCTGCCTCACTTACGGACAAGGTTCCCCGAGTACCTTCCGTCGCAGACACGGTACAAGCTCTGACTGCTGCGTTTCCACAGGAGACACACTTCTCCCATCTGGTCTTTTTGTAAGGACACCTCCAGTTCATTGCACCGGCAAATGTGTCCTAATTATTAGACCTGTTTTATTTGCCTGCCTGAAACATGCATCAAGGAACATGTAAAGCCACAGGGCACGGGGACTAAACCCAAGTGGACACACAGTGTAAGATCTGCAGTTCAAAAGGACAGAGACATTTCACCCCAACTAGGCTTGTCCAACAAATGCCGTCATTTCACCCAATGTATAGGGACATTATAAGAGTCCCTAAATCAGAGAGCGACTGCAGCACGAGCCAACTTTTAACAAAAGCCAGAATCTGGGAAAGCTGACCAATAAGTTAAAAAAAGGCCCACAATGGGGCATTATACCTGGTGTATTATACATCATGATTTCTAAATACGGTGGCTAGAAACATACGGTAACATAGTAGGCTGGGGACATTGGCGATGCCTGGGAGCATTATTCTTCTGTTGCTGCCAAGATGTGCCCAACATCTACTGTAAACGCTGGGTGACTGTATGCGACTATATGATACACTGTAACCTAATGGAAAACAATCACCATAAATCTTTGACAAAAGAAAAAACATCAGCTTTAAATACTCCATCCCATCCACATCTGGCAAACCCCATCAATCCTCTCAGCTGAAGACATCTCTTCGAGCAGGACCTCAACCCTGCATTACCGCCTTTGCCTACCAGACTCCTACTGAAGACTGCCCCCTCTCCCTTCCACACACCTGTCTTCCTGCACCCTGCTAGAAGTACCACCCTTCCTGTCTGCGACTTATGTGCACTCTCTGCTGAATCCATCGTCTAACTCTCTTACTGTGCCGCTCTGCGACTTATGTGCACTCTCTGCTGAATCCATCGTCTAACTCTCTTACTGTGCCGCTCTGCGACTTATGTGCACTTTCTGCTGAATCCATCGTCTAACTCTCTTACTGTGCCGCTCTGCGACTTATGTGCACTCTCTGCTGAATCCATCGTCTAACTCTCTTACTGTGCCGCTCTGCGACTTATGTGCACTCTCTGTGAATCCATCGTCTAACTCTCTCATTGTGCAGCTCTCCGTTGCTTTGTACCGAGGTTTGGCTACATAAGTACCACACATACATAAATACATAAAGGCAGAGTGCCAAGGGACATACTCTTTCTTCCCTCTTTAATATCCCATTAGAATTTCTGTACCAGAAAATAAAATGTCAGCAGAATTGCTGCCCCGCTCTCCCTGCCTTTTCCCCGCATGCATTTTCTTTTGTAGAGAGCACATGCTGTTCAACTTCAACCCCTTCAAGACCCCGGGAGAGGCCTGGGGCCACTTGCTTCTTGATTTTACATGCTTCCAAGAAATGGCTAATTGTCACTTACAACTGATTGGAATAAATTATGTCCTTATGGAAGGACAGAAATAGGAATAATTCACATCCGACAGTGCCTCTGCCCATGGCAGGATGTGTCACTACACTGCAGCACAAGGTTCCCCCAGTGATGCTGAACCACGGTATTAAAACACTGTTAATAGCTTCTATGATAAACCTTTGTTTTCAGACCGCAAACATGTGATGGATGGAAATGTCTGAATCAGTGGGCACTGGGAATCCCAAGGCCAACATTCCCTTCCATTGTTGTGCAGTGCACACATATCAGCCTCAGCTAGTCATATAGGAAGGAAGAATGTGCCAGTTAGCAAAGGGACTACTTTAAAAGGTAGTTTGTACTAACTGCGGGATAGTTTGAATAAAAAGCAGTCTTTATTAATAAGCAAAAACTATTACAAAAAGCAGTGCTACTAAGGTAATACGTCACATAAAAGGCAGGTGTATTAATCAGGTATAACCCATATAAACAAGATTCGACACAATTGATCTGGTGATGACGCGCAGTTAAGAACAGCACTTCTATACTTACCTATATGTACTTAACTGCACAATATCGATATTTTGGACATATCATTTTACCAAGATTGTATGTAATCACTCTGTACTGTGGTAGAACACCTGGTGAAGGGATGCTGAATTGACGGTGAATGGATTGTTGAAGGTGGAAGGTTAATGAATGTCGATTGGATGGTAAATGGATGAAAATGTTGAATGATAGAAGGACTGGAGAAGGGAAGCGCATGGTGAAGAAATGGGGTATTGTGAACGGATGGTGGATGAGCTGTGAATTGGGACTGTGTGGTCAATGGCAAATGGGACCGGATGATCGTTGGATGTGAATTAACAGCTGATTGACCTGGGAAGCTGGGGCAGAAAGTCGCAGAGAAGTCTTGGAGTAAGAAAGACAAACAGTGTCAGGGTGAGACAAATGAAGCTAACCAGCAGGAGGTGCAGTATGGAGTGTGGCAACATCAACAGTAACAAGGGAGCTGGAAGCAGAAAGCATTATGAAAGATTGCAGCCCAGATGTAGGTACAAATATTAGTAGCAATTTCCAAATTGCAATTTTATCCGAATCGTTATTTGGAAATCGCTATCCCTTATCTATGAAACGTTTTGTTTCATATTCGCAATTCCTAGTGTGTCCCAAAGAGACCTACCCCATGAATATTAATGAGGTAGGTCACAGTGTGTGACCAATTAGGAACGCCTACCATCACAGGGATGGTGGCCTAATGAGGCCAGCAGACCACCATTTCTGTGATTGCTTTTGAATAAAGTTTTTTTTTTGTTGAAACGCATCCTATTTTCTTTAATGGAAATCAGGATGCATATCAACAAGAAAAAAATGTGGTCTGTGGGACCAGTGCTTACTCTTAAAAAATATTTTTCCAACATTCACAAAGAACAATGGGTCCCATGGAGACCCTTTCCCACTTGCGAGTACATTACCACCAACTTTGAGTTAGTGCTAAACTATCAAGGTTTTGCAACCGCATTTCAGCCACTAAGCATTGATAACACTAGAAGTTACTATTTGGCAGGGACGCCCTAAACACGCCCCTTCCAAATAGTGATTTCAACTCCCCAAACTGTGATTCTGGAGAATTGTAGTTTAGATGCTTGTACATTTCTGCCATCATAAACGGCCCGATTTTGCACATTGGGCCATTTGAGACTGAAAATGCTTTGTACATATGGCCCTTACTGCAGAATGGGCACTGTCTGAGGTGATAGGGGAATGAGAAGAGGTATAGGAGGAGGATGAACTCAAGTGGTACAGATGGGGGAGTTTAAGGGTCATTGAGCATAGACACCAAGGAAAGTGCTGCTGGCACAGAGAATGGAACTGCTTATAGTTCATGCAAGCTTGGAAGCGTGTCATTCTCTTTCTAATATGGCATGCATCAATCAATGAGTCCAGGTTACATCACCTGTACTGTGATTCTGCAATGGAATGCTCTTTTGCACACGGGCAGGGCGTGGTGGAAAAGGTGTGTCATTTTTGTACCATTTCATCTTAAGCAGAAGGGCAAAACATCAGCACTCAGTAGATGCCCCTCTAGAGACCAAATCGTGAAAGGCAGACTGTTGCTAAAACAAAGGTAACTACCAGCAACAGCAGCCTTTATTAAATTAGACAAAATTCCTGTACAAAAAACAATCGACTTCGAAAAGGGAAAAGTATAAATATTGAAATAGTATATTCTGTATTAATTATGCAATATTAGTATGTAAATATACAACCTTGTTCCAGGAAGCAGCAGTAATAAGTAAAAGGACAACGCACACCAGAACATGTACCCTTAAGATTATATTATTGGCAAGGGCATTGCGCTCGCCACCATTGGTAGAGTATTCAGGTGTATTCTCTAAATGGATGATTTTTCATGGTGACCTGGCAATACAATCAACTGCACCATTAAGCAAAATATAGGATCATAATACCCCATTAATTCTGCTGCATGCAGAGGAAGCACTTTAATCCATGGACAACCAACCACCAAATCAAAAAGGAAGGAGCAGTCCTTTGGTGCACCCATCCATACACACCGAAATCTGTAAGGATCTTCTGAGATCGACCTCATTTGAACTTTACATTAACCTACACAAACCACTTCAAAAGTACACATTGAGCAAATTCTCTACTAACCACACACAAAAAACACCAAAGGTCTGAGGTGATGGGAAACACCACATTCCATTGTTCAAGTCTTCATCTCAGTATGACACCCTTCCTGAATGACTGATATCAGTCCAGCGGTGGAACGCTCTCTAGTGATGTCAGGAGCAGGTGGCCTAGATGCGCAGTCTAAGATCAGTTTATCTTACTTCAGCAAAAGTCAAAACTATAGAGAAGGTGTTTTCGTTTTAACACTTGAGTTCCATTTTAATAACCCCTAGTCCTGCATAACAACAAGCACTGGCAAAGCCAATAGGTCTGCTACTGACCACCAGCCTTTTGCCTTTGTCAGTGCTTGTTTTGTTTTTTCATGTTTTTTGCTGATCTCAAAAAACACACATTGCCATTATAGTCTCCGGCACTTTAGGGAACTACTGTGTGTGGGGGTGCGCTCCTTGTGAAAGGACAGAATACCTTCACTCACAGTGAACGTAGCCACTGGCAGATGTGGGCTGGACCACTTACACATGCTGTATCCTGCAGTGGGCGGAAGAAAAAATGTGAACTGTATGGATAAAGAGGGCTGGCTCAAAGCCCCTATGAATAAGTATAGTATACATATATGTTTGGTAAAATCAAAAGGACTTGACTAATGCCAGATCTCATACACACACTGATGGCGCAAGATCGCCATAGGAAGAGCCTTATGAACTGATAACACAACCTATTAACCAAACGGTAGGAGGGTATGTCTGAAAGGGGATGCAATGAGATGAACAGCTCCACAGTTTACTGAGATCACCACTCTAGCATGTTGTCGGCGTCCATTTTGCCCGGCTTGCCTTTACTAGCCTTGGTGAAATCCTTTGATGATCTGAAGCATGCCAAGGGTTCAGCCTCCAGATTATCTATCGATGTATCATTAATTTCTTTTTGTTTCCTGCTAAAATGTACGCTGACTCAAGGTGAGAAAACGCAGCTGCGCCGGAGCAGCTCAAATTGATGAATTACGTTTATGTGCCGGGTCCTTTTCATGGCTGGTGACTTTCCAGCAAAGCAATTATCACTGCAGAATGCATAATAGCCTAATTAATTACTATTGTCAGCCCTGCCTCTGTGCCATGATTATACATTATACAGCTAGCTTTTAAAACATTTGGAGGAAAAAATATTATAATTGACCAGGCGAACTGCTGTGCTGCCCTCTCTCTTGTGATACCCTAAACGAAAAAAAAAATACTTGCTAAAATATACAGCCACTTGGTTTATCCTCTCTGCGTGAAATGGCGAGGAACAGATTAATACTTGCATTCAAAACAAAACGCAGAATAATTAAAGTGATCACCACAGAAGGATGAGAAATGAAAAAACGGATATATTCTCGCCCAGCGCAATGAACATTGGTGTACGGTTGGTATCTAGAGGCGGTTATATAGCGCTTGAAGCCCTTGTCAAGGTGCAGAAGCACGTTTGTGGCAGGGGGGTGTGTCACCCTGCGCCTGGGAGTGCATGGGTGGCAGTGTTCCTGTCATATAGTATAGGCAGGTGGTGTTTTGATGTGCTGGGTGATTTAGGGGCAGAAATGGGCCCGTCCCCTGATTTTGTCTCTGCGCCTTGGTGTGTAGGAAGTGAAAAAATAATGAAAGGGCAGGACGTTTAGGCATAAAGATGGCTGCATATAGATACAAAGTGTAAGGATGCCCACTGCCTCTCTTCTCACGGAGGTATGTTCTTAAGAAGGGCCAAAGCTTTTCTGCCTTGGATAATAATGATGTATATTATTTGTTTCCTTCATTTTACTTTCAGAAATATTTGTACCCAGGCTGTCAAGTTTAGAGAGGGATAGTGGGACGACAGGTCCGTTTAACTGTTGCTACTCGACACTGAATTCACTATTAAAGAGAAAGACGTCTGCCCCAGCATTATCTGTAGGAAACCAAAACTTACAACCGCCTTTTGACGAAGGTGAAAGGATGGTATCACGCCATAGGAGACAAAAAAATCACAACACATGCATCAATGAATTGAGATTCATTTAGAATGTTATAATCAAAGGCCACCAACAGCCGAATGGAGATGTGGGTGAAAAACAGAGACAAAGCAAGAACATGTACTTCATCCAATTTTCTGTCTAAATTATGTATTCGACACCGGAATAGGGATTTGTGGCAGTCTAGACTTAAAATACATTAAGTCGTCTGCAGTTTTATAAGAGAGAGATATATGTTGGCACATCCATAACACCAGACGTGGATAGCAATTATATATGGAGTGGAGAAGTAGATACAGAAGAAATACAACCACGGAATGAAGAAACTCAAGAGTAAGGGGAGTTATTTGGTGGTGGGTGGGAGCAATAATTGCTAATTCTAAATCATGCTTGTAAATCATATATAAATATATAGGCATTATGGGTAGTTACCAAGCTGCTTAGACAGAGAGCAGCTACTTTATATGGAGCACCCTACAACACCAGTGACACTCTGAATCTGCTCACCTCCAATGTCTGTTTTCTAACAGGGTTTTAAGCAGAGGACTAGCACAGAGCCATTAACGCCGAGCTAGAAAGGGTCAAAGCCTTTTGACATTTTAAAGCAGTCTTTAAGCGTAGAATTAGCACAGTGCCTTTTACTACTCCAGGTACAGTGTTACAGCTTTGGATTGGCAAAATACCATCCAAGCCAACCTGGAATGATTAAAAGCAACCACTGACACATTATTCACTCAAGTTAGAGTTATCAGAGAGACATATCTTTCTCCACACACAAGACTACATATACATACACAGACACATATTTATGTATACACACACACATATGTGTGTGTGTGTATATATGTATATATATATATATATATATATATATATATACATATAACATACTGGCAGTCGCCAATAGGTAGTTAAAGTTAGGACCTAGTTTCCATTGGAAAAGCAGTTTTTTGACTTGGCTATATCTTTGGTGTCATTTGACGAATCTTCAAGGAATTTCCCCCCCAAAAAAGTGTGCCTAAGTATCTTGTTGTGCATGGAAAGTTTCGGGGGTGATCTATCATGAGGGGGCCAATAAAAGGGGGGAGGGTCAAAAAAGTGTGTTTCCTATTTCAATTCCCATAGGGATTTTGAACACAATTACACCCCGAACCACTGGATGGATGTACACCAAATTTGGCAGAAAAGTATATTTTGGTCCAGAGATCAGAGTTTTTTTTAATATGGTGTAAATCCATTCAGTATTTGTTGAAATGTTAAAGGAAAACCAAATTTGTATATCTAGAGGTGCGAACACTTTGCAAATCCTCCCCAACTCCTGCAGAGATCTGATTCGCTACCAACACTTCAACCTGGCAGTATTGGCTGCCATTTTGAGACTTTAACAAAAAAAAAGGGGGGCAGGGTGTATTTACCCTAACCCCCTAGTTTTGGTTTAGGGGTCCCCCTGGGACCTCACTAATGCAAAAAACATTGTTTTTTAAAAATTCATGGTGAAATTCACAAATATTTGCAAATTTTGCCATTAATTAAAAAAAATCCCAGGCAGATTGGGAGCTTGTGCAGGCTCTCTCCAGCCCAGCAACTGTGTTGCTGGGCTGGAGAGAGCCCTGTGTGCATGTGTGTTTGGCCGGCCCGAGACAGCTGGCCAAACACACATGCGCTCTGAGGGGGAGTGCACAACACTTCCACTCAGTGCACGTCACTTCCGTGGCCCCGCCTCTTTTCCCGAAAAATTATCATAAACACAGTTTATGATAGTTTTTTGAGAAAAGGTTTTCAGTTGCCGCTGCTGGCAGGGGGGCGACACTCCTCCGCCCTTATGGAGGGGCCACCCCTGGACAGCTTTAATATAGAAAATGCACCAGAAATTTATCCGAGGTAGCACTTACTAATTAGCCAGCAGTTGAGTAGACAGTCTGCTGAAAATTGTGGCCTCCTCTTAGATAAATATGCAGGGCAGGGTTCATTCTGGCACAATGCTCATTTCACAGAAAATAAGCCTCAACAGGAAGCATTTACAGATATAAACAAAGCAGGTTCCCAAGTTTAAGCTCCACTTCTCTATAGTACTAATCATTCTAAGTTTGTGCGCATTACCAAGGCAAAGTAAGTCTGTTTTATCTGCATTCCCACCGTGGAAAGTTATGAGTGAACTTTGAAGGAGTTGTTTGCATCCTTGCTTTTTTTTAGCGGAATAATTCAGATAGTGACTGTGATATGGGGATTCTTTATTGTAATCTGCTGCTGAGACAAGATTTTGTGCTATCCCTTTTCCAAGGAAGATGGACAGCTTACTAAAAGGACCCCATGAACGCATTTCCCACCGATTCTGAAGACATGTTCTTGATGAACAGGAATATGATCACATCTCCACCAAACAAAGAAGCGCTTCATGAGTGCTGAAGGCTGTGCGTGGTGCGGGGTTGGGTGGTTATATTGTGTAGGTCACAGGGCATGGCCGCAAGCCAGGCCCTGAGGTCAACCCCCCACAATGCCGTGCGTGGTGCAGGTTTGGGTTGTTATAGGGGGTTGGCCGCTGGGCTTGTTCACAGGACAGGCCATGCACCGCGGTGATTGGATTAACATATAGGAATTCAAATTATTTGAACTAAAAAAAAAAAATACAAATTCACTGCAAAAATCAAAGATTACAGGGACGTCATAGTTAGGAAATGGATTTTAAAAACCATAGAAATTCACTTAGAAAATCAAAGGTTACAGGGAAGCTATAGTTAGGCTCACATTTTAAATGTACAAAACCACAGAAATTCACCTGTTGTTATTAGAATTATTTCAAGTAACTTTAACTCGTGCACTAAGGTAACTATAACTCCTGCCCTCGCCATGCATGCTAATTACCCCAGATATTACAGCACTCAAAACATCTTTTAGAACATCATTGATAATATCACTGTAACATTTTCAGTAACATTATTAATCAGAAAACTGTGCTTGCCGGGGAGATAATCATGCCACACCAGTAAGAGACATCACATCCATATGTCCCTTCGCTCCCTTTCCCCCCCAGTGTTCAACAAACAGTATTTGAACTAGTGAATTTGGTGGGCTGTGTGTCTGCAGGACGAAGCTGATGCAAATAATACACAGCTGCATACTCGGCAATACAACCTGCATGCCTTTTCTCCCTGTCTTCACTCACCCCACCAGCTTTTTCTTTTTCATTTATTGCTTTAACTGAAATTAAGACTGTACTATTGTAATATATTATGACTATCACAGTCAACTGGCTCCAGGGCTGATCCTCCCTCCCCTCCAGGTAACCCGCAAAGTGATTCACTAGGGCAAGTTATACGAATCTAAGGGCCAGATGTATAACAGTTTTCAGGGGTCGCAAACGGAGACTCAGTCCATTTTGCGACCGCTAAAAAGGGTTGTAGCCTGTATCAATCCCAGTTTGGGAGCTGGTAACTTGTTACCAACTAGCAAAATAGGGTTTGCGAGTCACTACTAGGAAGGAGGGTACCAATGGTATCCCTTCCTAACAGCAAGACGCAGGAGGATGTACGATTGTTTTGCGACCAGAATGCGGTCGCAAAACAATCACAGTTTACCGTCTGCTTCAAGTAGGTGGTAAGCCAGTCACAAAAGGGAAGGGGTTCTAAGGGGACTCTTTCCCTTTTGTGATTGACAGCGAAAACTTTTTTTAAGAGCAGGCAGTGGTCCCACCGACCACTGCCTACTCTTAAAAAAAATGAAACTGAAAAGTTACATTTTTATTTTTGAAATGCATCACGTTTTCCTTTAAGGAGAACGGCTGCATTAAAAAAAAAAGAAAATGCTTTATTTAAGAAGAAGTCACAAACATGGTGGTCGGATAACCCCAGCAGGCCACCATCTCTGTGAGCGCTGGCAATTCCTGATGGGTCACAAATTGTGACTTGCCTTATGAATATTAATGAGGCAGGTCCCTTGCGACCCATTTAGGAATCGCAAACAGTGTCTGAGACACTTTTACATCAACTTTTGTGACTCGCAAATTTTGAGTTGCTAAAAATCACTATTTGCGACTCGCAAAAGCTGACCGTCATGCATCTGGCTATTAATACCAGGGAGGATGCAAATGCCATTTTGGAAACGTCAAGTGGCACCAAGGATGATATGTGACAACTGAGTGCTAGTGTGTGTTATAAGATGGAGGAAAAGGAGCGGTCACAATGCATGTAGTCCTGTGTTGGCTTTTTTATATAATTATACATTTATGAAATAGAAAGCTCATACATTATCACTAAATAGAGATGGTCCAAGGTATTGCCTCTTAGGGCCAGATGTACTAAAGACTTATTTTGCATTTCCTAAATAGCGACTCCTTAGAAATCGCTATTTAGGAAATGAAAAATGGGATGTACAAAAATAGAGATTCCCTAATATCGATTCCTACAGTGTAGGAATTGCTATTAGGTAATCGCTATTTAGGTAATACCAAACCATTCGTTCCTATGGGTCTAAAGGCCCATAACTACGAATGGTTTAGCATTTCCTAGTTTGCAATTTTCTAACAGGAAATCACAGATTACTAAGGGGGTCATTACAACATTGGCGGTAAAAGCCGCTTACCGCCGTGCAGAAGACCACCAATAGACCGACGCGGCCGCGGAATTCCGCCACAGCAATTATGACCCACATCTCGGAATCCGCCGAAACTCAGACACCCACACAAGTCCGCCACACCAAAGGTCAGTGTTAAACTGGCGAAAACAAAACCTCCACCTCCACGCCAACAGAAACACGCCCATGCTATTACGACACACGAATCCACGCGGCGGTCTTTCAACCGCGGTATTCCATTGGCGGTACACACCGCCGCGCTCAAAATACACACACATCTCCAAAACACCACCACATTGGACATTTCGAAATACACACACCTGATACACATACACACACCACTCCCACACACCCAACACAATATAAAACACACACCCACATCACCCACAAACCCCTACGACCAAAAATACAGGAAGAAGGCCAGAGAGAGAGCACAGAATAGACAATACCACCACACAGAGGCACACAACACCATCACCCACACAACATCCACGCACAAAACACCACACACCACTACACATCACTACACTCAACAACACAGACACCACCTCACACATCACACACACCACCCCATGGCACGCCAAAGACACCCCCGATTTTCCGAGGAGGAGCTCAGGGTCATGGTGGAGGAAATCCTACGGGTAGAGCCACAGCTATTTGGATCACAGGTGCAGCACACCTCCATAGCCAGGAAGATGGAGCTATGGCGAAGAATAGTCGACAGGGTCAATGCAGTGGGACAACATCCAAGAAATCGGGAGGACATCAGGAAGAGGTGGAACGACCTACGGGGGAAGGTGCGTTCAGCGGTCTCCAGGCACAACATCGCGGTACAGCGGACTGGCGGCGGACCCCCACCTCCTCCCCCACAACTAACAACATGGGAGGAGCAAGTCTTGACCATCATGCATCCAGAGGGCCTCGGAGGAGTCGGTGGAGGAATGGACACTGGTAAGTCAAATCTTAACTATCAGATCCCCCACCCTAACTGCATGCTATCGCACACCCCCACCCTCACACCCTCCCCTATCACTCCAACTCCACACTAATGTACTAAGAACACAAACCACACATCCCAACAACAAGCCCTGCATGACACAACTAAGCATGGTCACCCCTCACCAAAGCATGCTCACTGCACATACCCAGAACAACCCCCTAACCATCATCACACAAGCCCCCACACACGAATGCTAGCACTGGGGTACACGCTTACCCACCCATTGCACACCATGACACACACACATGCAATAATCATGCTCTTATGCCCCTGCAGGATCACGAAGGACCATCACCACACCGGAGGGTCCAGACATCTCCACTCCACCCACAGAAGAGGCCCACAGTGATGATAGCAGCTCTTCCCTAATGGAGCCTGATGACCAGCCCGGACCATCGTGGGCCCCGGGACAGTCGGTTCCCCTTGCACAGGCACAGTCCAACACTGACCTTCCACCCTCTGGGAACACCAGCACAGCACCCACCCAGTGGGCCCAAACCTCCCTACCCAGGACAGGTCAATCAGCTGTGTGTCCACCACTACAGGGAACCCAGGATAACCCATCACCCCAACAACAACAGGGACCTGGGGGCAGTGGTAGTGGGCACACGGTCCAGGGGATGGAGGCACAGGAACACAGGGGAACTGGGAGGGCTGCTGTGCGACAGGGGGCGGACAGGCCAAGGGAACCCACTCTCCACGATGCCCTATCCTCCATCATGGGAGCATACCACCACTCCCAGGAGACGATGGTGACGGTCCTGGTCAAGTTTCAGGAGACCCAGTGCCTGCAGGAGGAACAGTATTTGGGCTTCAGGGAGGAGCTCAGGACCATCAGCTCCGCCTTGGGCACCATCGTAGGGGTGCTGAAGGACATACAGCAGACCTTGAGGGACACTGTGGCCCTCCAAGGGGCCCCTGACACTAGCATGGACGATGAACTGCCCACCACCTCCGCCGGCGCTAGTGGACAGGAGGCACCGCCACAGGACCACCACACCAGCACCCCACCCCCTGCAGACGGACAACCACCACGCAAGCGGTCCCTGAGATCCAGGAACAGGACAGAGCAAGATGGCAAGACCCCACCAGGAAATGACACCACCCTGATTGTCCCCCCACCGTCCCACTTTGTTACCCTGTCCATTCTTTAACTGCCCCAGCTCCACTTCCTATGCCCAGATGGGCAGTGCACCTGTGAGACTAATAGACTGGACTCTGCCATGGACATTCCTCCACCATCACCCATCACCATTTTACAACCCCCCTCCATTTTTGAGCACTTAAATAAACACCCTTGAACCACAAAACATTCTGGAGTCAGTCTATGATTTAGTAAAAATGTATGATCAATGACAGTGTCAAAATGCTTTTTCTATTGTTAAGGCAGCATACCAATGTCACACATCACAAGTCCTTGAAGGATGCATGCAGATAACACACGTTGGTGTTATCACCTGTGAAATCGTAATGGAAAGGAACAACTCAGTTACCAAATAATCCCATTCAATTACACACTGGATAGAGTAAGACGTGTGACAGTGAATGTCATGTTAAAAAATAATATGTTCTCACCTGTGTGTCACTGGAAATATTGCTGTATGACTGACTCCCTGTTGTCGTTGTCTTCTTCCTCAGCTTCCTCCTCATCACTGTCCACAGGCACCACAGCTGGCACTACACCGTCATCTGGACCATCCTCCTGCAGAAAAGGCACCTGGCGTCGCAAAGCAAGATTGTGAAGCATCGAGCAGGCGATGATGATCTGGCACACCTTCTTCGGTGAGTAGAATAGGGAACCACCTGTCATATGGAGGCACCTGAACCTGGCCTTCAGGAGGCCGAAGGTGCGTTCGATCACCCTCCTAGCCCGCCCATGGGCCTCATTGTAGCGTTCCTCTGCCCTTGTCCTGGGATTCCTCACTGGGGTCAATAGCCAGGAAAGGTTGGGGTAACCAGAGTCCCCTAATAGCCACACACGGTGCCTCTGGAATTGACCCATCACATCAGGGATGCTGCTATTCCGCAGGATGTAGGCGTCATGCACTGAGCCAGGGAACATTGCATTTACCTGCGAGATGTACTGGTCTGCCAAACAGACCATCTGTACATTCATGGAATGATAACTCTTCCGGTTCCTGTACACCTGTTCACTCCTGTGGGTGGTGGACCAAAGCCACATGGGTCCCATCAATAGCACCTATGACGTTGGGGATATGTCCAAGGGCATAGAAGTCACCTTTCACTGTAGGCAAGTCTTCGACCTCAGGGAATATGATGTATCTCCTTACGTGTTTCAGCAGGGCAGACAACACTCTGGACAGCACGTTGGAAAACATAGGCTGGGACATCCCTGATGCCATGGCCACAGTTGTTTGAAAAGACCCACTTGCAAGGAAATGGAGCACTGACAGCACCTGCACGTCAGGGGGGATACCAGTGGGATGGCAGATTGGTGACATCAGGTCTGGCTCTAACTGGGTATATAGTTCCTGGATAGTGGCACGGTCAAACCTGTAGGTCACGATTAAATGTCGCTCCTCCATTGTCAACAGGTCCACCAGCGGTCGGTACACCAGAGGATTCCGCCATCTTCTCAATTGTCCCAGCTAACGGCGCCTAGGAAGGACAACAGCGAGGATCGAGTCAACTTTTTTCCAGGTATGTACCCACAGTAATTCCTGTGTATTTTGATTTACAGGGCGACAAACAGGAATTAGTAGTTCCATGTATATGTAAGTGACGGTTATGTCTCCCAGATAATCTCTGGTTTTGTTAAACTGTACACTCATATTAGGAAACATATGTGGCTCATATAAATTGGAGATTCACGTGGTCATCTAGGTCCTGATGAAGCATCACTGGATCCGTATGGACCACCAGGATGCGAAACATGTTGACCCATGATAGGGTAGGTTTTGGCAAATCCCCAATTCCCCCCTTCACTATCCTATACAGAGTGATTGAGCATTATCTCTGGTTCACTCTCTTGACTATTTATATCTTTTAATCTTGGCCCTGACCGTCCATCTGGTCCAATAAAACTATCGACACAGTGGCAGTTTTGTGAGCCAATTTTAACCACGATTTTTTTCGATCTCCTTTTTCACTCATTCACTTCTGGGGTCTCGGCACCATCATTGCAAAAGATCTCCGGCAAAGAGCCCCCCCATTAGGGGTGGTGCCCGTCAGACATTGCAGCGCCGGTCTGACGAGGAGCAATACCGATGATGAAGCATGACATCCTTCGGATGTGTGATGTTTCTTGCTCCTAAAATTTAGGACCCCCGCCATTAGTTTTCGTTCTTTTTTGGTTGGAACAGTGTATTACGCATTTCTTGATGTACCCACAGTTACACAGAACACGACACCAAACAAAAAAAACCTTCCTGTATGTGTGTTGAGTGTAGGCCTAGCTATGTGTGACGCAGAAGTAAATGGAGCCATGTGGGCCCCTGAAATGGCGGCTGCCTGACCTCTAAACTGGGACAATGGGATTGTGGGGTAACTGCGTTGGCGTTGCACACCATCGCGGTAGGCGGTCGTAGACCTCGGCGCAATGCTGCATTGGTTTACATTGGACCCTGTGGGTCCCAGGAGCCAATGAGGAAGTGCGCCGGTGGTGATGATACGCACCGCCGCGGACGTCACCGCCATTTTCTATCTGTTCTATCACTAGATACCTGATCTTCGACAGGAGAGGACCTACACTGCAAGTGCTGCTGTGACCTCGGTCTGGAAGCGACGATGACTGCTGCGTCTGGGGAAAGGGCCCCTGCCTTTACTGCTCAGGAGTTGGAGAAACTGGTAGACGGGGTCCTCCCCCAGTACACGCTACTCTACGGTCCTCCACACCAACAGGTAAGTACACTGGGAGCACGTTGTATGGGCTAGGCCTGGGTGGAGAGGGCTGGTTGGAAGAGGGAAGGGGGCAAAGTGCAGGGAACATTAATGCATGTGAATGAATGTGCCACATGGCTAGGGTAGGGAGGGGGGCCACGCACATTGACGGTGCGGTTGTTAATGACTTCTCTTCTTCCCTTGTGCATGTCATGTAGGTCAGCGCCCACCAGAAGAAGGACATCTGCCGTGCCATCGCCAAGGACGTCCGGACCCTGGGGGTCCACCAGAGACGGGGCACCCACTGCCGTAAACGATGGGAGGACATTCGCCGCTGGAGCAAGAAGACGGCGGAGGCTCAGCTGGGGATGGCCTCCCAACGTGGGAGGGGTGCCCTTCGCCCCATGACCCCCCTGATGTTCCGGATCCTGGCGGTGGCCTACCCTGCGCTGGATGGGCGCTTGAGGGCATCACAGCAGACACAAGGGGGTGAGTACAACATCATTCTGCGGACTTGGCGCGCAGTGGAGGGGTCTGGGTGGGGGAGGAGTCCTGTGGGTGTACCTAGGCCAGGCAGACATAGGTAGACTAGGCCCCTCCGTAATGCAGGCCATGTGGCTCCCTACCCCGCCGCAGTAGAGTGCCAAGTACAGGTATAGATGCCCCTGTGGCATCCATGTGTGCAGAGGTCCACCATAGCCATGTAGGCCAGATCCCAGGAATAGCATCTGTAGAGGCCAGGAGCACGGCA